>NC_133772.1:128260117-128449352 GCF_003597395.2 Chelonoidis abingdonii | reverse complement strand
TTTCTCCTCCCTTGGTTTTCACACCTCAACTGCTAGAACAGGGCCTCATCCTCCCTGATTGAACTAACCTCATTATCTCTAGCTTGCCTGCATATATATACCTGCCCCTGGAAATTTCCACTACATGCATCTGACGAAGTGGATATTCACTCACGAAAGCTCACGCTCCAAAACGTCTATTAATCTATAAGGTGCCACAGGATTCTTTGCTGCTTACACAAAGCTTTGTAATTATTCTTAAAACAGAAGACATCTTGGGGAATCCATTAACCACTTGACCAGAATAACTTTCCTGTGGTGGGCGGGGGGCAAAATTCACATCAGGTACCAAGTATCTTACTTTGAAGTGGTAATGTTGCCTTCAAAGGTACACCATTGATGTTTCACTGCAGCACAGAACCTCCAGAACAACCTAGTAATTAAACTGTTTATGAGATTTCATATTGCATGGAAAGAAAAAGTAATGGAATCTAATTTAAAATTTTCAAGTAAGCTATTAATTACAGCATAAATATGAACAAGAATAATAGCTGATCAAAATAAAAGGCAAGGAAAAGAGTTTTCACCAAATATTAATGTTTTAGCTCCATTTCGTGTGATAAATTCCAAACAGAATACAGCATGAATAACGTTACCTCTTCTGCTAAATCTTACACTCCATAAACTTTCAGATACACTGTCCACTTTCCTATTATCGATTATACAGTGTCATATCAAAGATTGTCATCAATTCAAGCATTCTTCCAATACAGAAAACTGACTGTGAACAGTCTTGTGTATTGTATTAACTTGAGTCCCTACAAGTGTCTCGTCTTTAGCTGAACTTACATTTCAGGGCCAGGGGTAACCTCTTATTGGAGTAGGAGGAAAACAGTTAATGAAAATTTGCTCAGTGAGCTGTGTCATTCGTTAGTCTTCCTCAGCTCCAGGCAGATTCATATTGTCAAACATCAGAAGAGGCTGAAAATGAGTGATATGTGTCTTCAAGACCAGAAATGATAGTGACCTACCAGCTGAGTGAGGGTGTTGTACATCACAATTGAGAGCATAAATGAGCTCTTAATTTTTGTACCATGCCATACTCCTGCCTGTTGTATCATATGACATTGATTTGAATTTAATACTCAGCTCCCCCAGCATAAATCCATAGTAATTCCTTTCCCCTGAATTTTTAAAATTTGCTCCAGATTTACACCAGAGACAGAATTTGCCTGGTTATCTTCAGCATTTGATTTGTCACATAGTGTCAAGTGCTATAGGTCTTGAATCTAAGACCCCACAAGGCTGCTGAGCAAGAGCCTTACCCCTCTGCACCACCCTTCTGCAAGGTCAGACAAGGCAACTGCAGCTAACACCCCTCCCCCAGAGGCCATACCCACTGACTAGGTTGGGTCAGGTGACTAGCAACAGACTACTGACTGAACACCATTGGGCATAAAGCTTCCTGTTCCTGTGCCACCCCTTCTCTGAGCAATTCGTTGCTAGCCTGTTGGTGACCAGAACCCCTGAGGCCAAGTTCTTGCCTGGTTCCTACTCCATGCTCCTCTTACCACACCTTGCTCCTTGCTCCTAGTTACTGCCTCCTTGCCTGGTTTCCATTTCTTGCTCCCATTACTGCTCCTTGTTCCTGGTTCCTGATTCCTTGCCCTATTTCCGGTGATTGACCCAGGCATTTACCTTTGGAGTGGCTCCGGACTCTGCTAGATCAACCCCCTGTTATGAGCCATGACACAGAGGTTTGCCTTGTGAGCCATGTCCTTGAATGGAAATAGTATTTTCATCTTCAGTGTGAAAAAGAAAAGATACCATTTATCAGTAAATTTGAGATCAGAGATCTCCCCATTTCATAGCCCCTGAGCTCTGCTTTTCTCACAACTTTACTTTCCTTTTAGACAGAATTTTTATGGTACCACATTCAAGTCTGCCCATACAACATTGTCCACATGCAAGTGATGTGATCTTTAATGGAGGCTCCATGAATAGGAGGAATAAAACATAGGTCTCAGCTCTGATGCATCTGACGAAGTGGGTATTCACCCACGAAAGCTCATGCTCCAAAACGTCTGTTAGTCTATAAGATGCCACAGGATTCTTTGCTGCTCATTTACAGCAAGTCAAACAGAAAGAAGGGGTTACAATGTATCTTCCCTGGGTTTATCCTCACAGGTAACTATGGTTTAACTCCATCAGATAAAGTAGAAGGGAAGAGGGCTGGAACTACTCTGGCAGAAGTCTTAAACTTAGCCAGAATCATCTAGATACAGACTATTTCAAGTCTTGAGATACACCTGGGCTAAAGGCATAGAAAGTGTTCTTGATTTAGGAGTCTTGCCAGAGTGCGGGCTGCTCTTGGAGGGTCTGATTGATGCTATAGGGAAGCACATACTTTTTAATCTGCGTTTGGCTAGAACAAGTATGACCATTTCTGTTAGGTGTGGGCCTAGTCATAGTTATCCTTAGTCTAATCATATTGGGTTTAGACTACCTCATGTGCTTGGTGTAAGGCTACCTCTTGAGATCTCCTGAAAGCTTAAAGTTGGAGCAAAATGTGGCTGCCCAGTTGTAAAACAAAGTTTCAAACTGAGACTATGAAACACCCCTGCTCTGTAATCAGCACTGGCTGCTTGTTGACTTCTGGGTAGAGTTCAAGGCATTCATTCTAATCTGTAAAACCCTGAATAGTTTGGGACCTTGCCGCATAAGACAACACTTTTCTGCATATGTTGTGTTGCCACAGTTGAAATCAGCAAGAGTTCTGGCATTGTAGTTGTCTCAGTGTCAAAGAGAAGAGCTACGGGCAAAGCATTCTCAAGAAGACACCTGACATTGGAACTTGCTCCTCTCTTTGGTCTGACAGAACCAAAATTTGTTAACCCTGGAGACTTGCTGCAAATCCCATCTTTTTCCACAGATGTCTGAGGAGTGGGTGAGATGACAGTCTCAGGAGAGAGTGGGAGTTTAGTGTAGTTATGGGAAGCTCGTTGAAGATTATAGAATGCTTTTGGTGTGTGCGTAGCAGCGGCGGCTCTAGGCATTTTGCTGCCCCAAGCACGGCAGGCAGGCTGCCTTTGGCTGCAGGAGGTCCGTCGAAGCCGCGGGACCAGCGGACCCTCCGCAGGCATGCCTGCGGGAGGTCCACCGAAGCCCCGGGACCAGCAGACCCTTTGCAGGCAAGCCGCCGAAGGCAGCCTGCCAGCTGCCCTTCCAGCGACTGGCAGAGCACCCCCTGCGACTTGCCGCCCCAAACATGCACTTGGCATGCTGGGGCCTGGAGCCGCCTCTGGTGGGTAGTCTGCTTGACCTCATTTTTAAAAAAACTGAATTCTTTATTATTGTGTATTTAAATTATTGCAAATGCGCCCAGATTGTTTCAGATGGTTGCTTATTTTTTCTGAATTGATTATAGCTAAAAAATTAGTACTAATAAAATAAATACAGGGACTTTCTCTTATTTCTGTTTCCTGCTATTTCCACCTTTCCAAAAAGCAACACAACACATAATCTGAGTTATTTTATATAAATAGGCACTTGACTGCTTGCCCTAGAATTAGTGATGAACATACTCAGACAACAGGGAGAAGCCTTTATAGGCTTGTCTACACTTGAAAGTTAATTTGGATTAAGTTACAGTGTGAATTTAAAATGGAATACCTATTCTAGAATAATTCCACATATGAACTCTCAGATTGTTAAAAAGCTATTTTGGAATAACTATGTATAGCCAAGTCCTATGAGTTTGGTCACAAAAAGTTTCACAGACATACTGGAACATCTTGACCTCCTCCCTCTTGGAAATCTAAAAATAGGCTCTGGGAAGCAGCTCTCTATCTTGCTCTGGGAAGCAGCTCATTTTTTGGAAACATAACTATCAGTATCCAGAAGGTAAGGTACAATGGTCAACATGATGGAACACACTATCTCTGACAGTCATCCTGATGGCTGGGTCAGACCAAATCATAATATTCTATGCTGTTGTTGTAAAGAGGTGCTCAAAAAGAGTTGAAATTCTCTGCCCACCCCTTCCTCTCATTATTTCCATATGGCAGGTAAAAGCCTGCTTGTATGATTAATCTTTAGTATAAAATCTGGCTCTTTTCAGCTTTTAATACACGTACTTTTGTTGAGGGACAATTCAAAGGATTTCTCATTTAAGCCAAATGACGCCTTGATATCTCAAAGGACGGAAACCATGGAAAACCATGAAAACTAAAACTAGAACATACTGTAGTTGAGCTATAAAAAAGGTGTAGAACAAGAAAATTATTGAAAGCATTCTGAAAAGGAAAAAAAAAACTAAAGTTTTGCTTTGCTTCCAAAAATCTCCTGCAAACTATTTTTTTTTAAAATAAGCAGATATTTTGGGGAGACAGAATGAAATGCAAATGCAGACTTTCAAGTGTAAATTTCATCCAAGTAACATCTTTTTGAAAAGTAAATTTATGTTCTGTTGATTGGTTCTTTGGTATTTGGCAAGATTGTAAATAGAACCTCTGTTAGACATGACCAGGGGGAGATTGTAACATAAATAAAATATTAACCTAATTAAAGAGTATCTTTTCTGCCTTGATGAACCTTGTGAGGTCTTACACGTAAGTGCAAAAAAGACCCAAAATAGTTCACTTTTGTAGAAGGATAGAAGCTGAGATTTGAAAAATTGTCATTTTCTTCAGCATCAAAACATTTCTAGTGGTCTTTCAGTAAAGATGAAGAGACAAATTCATCATGGGTGTCATTCCAAGAATTTCAATGAAAAGAGCTAGCCCTATATGTTTATATCCTCAATCCTACCATCCTTGAATTGAGTAGTACCTTATTCCCCAGGTAAAAGGGTAGCTGAATCTGTTCCTCCAATTCAAGATGGACCATTTGGTTTGGTAGCAATTCAGCATAATAGAAAACCTGTGCCATTCGCTAACTAGTAGACATTACAGATATTTCAGCTGTGTGCCATTTTGCCAGTCTGCCACATTATTTCATTTGGAAAAGACACTATATGAACTGATAGCTACTCTCCCCCGATGAAAATAGTATCTGTTGCTTTGAATTTTGGTGGTAAACTGGCATTTTGTCATTTCAGCTCATCATAGTGTTATACACAGAATAATGTGACATGCTTAACTGCTAGCTGCAAGCTGAATATTTAAAGTGGCATACACCTACAGTATTTGCATCTGGGAAAGCTGCAATCAATCCCTAGAGCAGCTTTCCCTGCTAGAAAGGCACAGCCCCACTGATGTGAACTATAAGTTTGACATGGGCAGATTTCCTCCTACATGTCAAGCATGTAACCCCATTGTGAATAATAGGAGACTGGCCCATCTCTAACCATTATAAGAGAGAGAAAATTATTGTGTGTTTATGTTTGTGTCTGAGGTAGATGTAATAAATAGAATTTTAAATATTGCAAGGCATGTTACAGAGATGATTTGCAATTGTAAGTCCATTTGCAGTGTATATGAATACTAACAGAGCTGGAATGCCGGGTTGTGACTTTGCCAGAGAATCTGACAGCATGCTTCTGTGATAGTGAGAAAAAATACCTTGTGGATTTTTTTACTTCTTATGCAATGAGCTCCCACTAAACTTAAATTACATTCAATAATTAGCTGATCAGTAGTTATTTTAAGCATATTGGAAAATGACATTAAATAGTTGCTATTAGGTGAAAATGTGCTTAATGAAATTTAAATCTCCACAAAACTGACTGCAGTGAACACACATTTATGCAAAGCTCAGAAGATCACCATTTGCAGCTACCGCTGTTCTGAAGTAGCGGACAAATCACTGAGAAAGTTGCAGGGCTAGAGCATAACGTGAGGAATCTGCAGGCACAGGTGTGTGTAGTCTTACTGAAATTTAAATTAATTTAGGGCCATTTAAATAAATATCTGATTCCAGTCCAGGTTTGCATTTGCAGTGTGGCTAAGTAACTGCAGCTGGCTGTAATGCTTAATGGATGTTCTCTCTTTTTTTATTTTTTAAAAAGTTCAAAGATGTCTCAATATGAGACAATAAGCAGTGTATGAAACTAGAGTCCATAGTCTGGATTTTGCCGTTACTATTACTATAGTTTTTATTGTAATGCCATCTAATGTAATAAACAGACAGGACAAGGGTGAAAAGCGAAAGACAAGCACAGAGAAGTGAAGTGATTTGCCCAAAGATACATAGATCAGATGGCAGAGCCAAGAACAGAATTGGAACCCTCGCTGCTAAACTATCCTTCCTTTGATACACAGTCTGAAACTCTACAATCTACGGTCCTGTTCCTCCACTAACTTACCAACAGCAGAGGGGTTCACTCAGATTGAGCTCATTGTAGGATTTGGCTCTGCACGTTGTTGGTTTTCTTTAAATGCATGCATATAAATTATTTGAATTGACTTCACTTCAGTCACTTGTGGTTGACCACATCTCATTGAATTTCCAAGCACCGGTTTATCGGTTTACCTAGGCAAATGTATCCCAGCTACTTTAAAAGAAGCAGTGGATTATAAAACCCTCATGTGTACTTTTTTAATGCTTTAGAAATAGATATAATACTTTTAGGCTTTTTATTATATATTTTTTTCCACTCAAATCATGCTTGATTTGGTTAATCTAGGCTGAACAGTAGATTAACATTGGAAGCTCTTTTAAGCAAAACTGTTACTACTACAGCGGAGATCCAGTCCAATTCAACTTGAAAAGGGAATGATTTTTATTAAATAAAGAAGAAGAAAAGTCCTTTTTGTTATTAAGATGAACAGGAGCAAAGAGGTGGTATTTTTAAGCATTTTTTTTTTTAGCCTAATTGACTTGGATTTTGCTCATCTACAGTACGTTATGTTTTCTTATTGTAGAAGCTTTTTCCCAGTAAAATCATTTCCCTGACTAATGAGATCCATCGTGATATGACAGGAAGACAGCTCTTAAAACACATACTGCTTTCTCCCATTCATTTGAATAGCAGCAAAGGGACATCCTTTAAAGTCATTTTTATCAGTGAGATTGGACTGAGTCTCATTAATAAAGAAATGATTTTACTCAAAAGAGCCTTCACAGTTGAGCTATAACCCAGATTAGTGAGATCGAGTCTGATTCTAATTTTGTGAGACTTACTTCTGCCAGTCAGATTGCACCATAAGCTATATAGAACCCGTTGGTTCAGCTGATGCTGTTTGAAAGGGCAGGTAGGGAAGGTGTTTGAGGTGTCTTTCTTATCATTCCACTAAATCTCAAGCATGGAAAGATTCTTGTATATTAAGATTAATTAAGTCTGATTTTCACTGTATATATTTTTATTTTTCAGAACAGAAGAGGCCCAGCACATGGAAGTGTGCTATTGTGCTGCTGTTTGTCTTCACCAGATGTATACATAAGCCCACTTCTCTTTAATTTGCCTTGACAAAAACCCAGAACAAACCTACTGTTTGTCCAAGATCAACTTAAGCAAGAATATTTGGTGCGTGTGTGTGTTTTAAATGCATTAGATTTTATTTTTGTCTACAGAAAAATAGGAAAATTTATGAATGAGGTAGAAAATATCCTTCAGCGCAAAGAAAAGCTATGTTGAATTGCAGAGACTATTATTTTACTGAGAGCTATATTGTGCTATTATGATCCATTCCTGCCTTGGCCCTAAAGCTGGTTCAAAAATGGTAAATGTTTCACAAAAAAGTCAAATAAAAATTGTTTTCTCAATATTTTCCATTAAAAAAGTTTGAATTTTTCTGATTTGATGACAAAAAGAATAAAGAAATAAAACCCTGCCCAAACTGAAAACTTTTCAGTTTCAAAACTGATTTATTCAATTTTTAAATGCCTTCTTATCTCCCTTTCTTCTCCCCGTTTGCCTTTTTCCATTTTGCCACTGGAAATAGCTTGTGGGGGAAGAGAGAAAAAAGGACACAAAGGCGGGAAAAGATTGATTTTTAAAAATTTTTGATTGAAAAAGTATTTATCCACTGTGGACCAGTCATTGGGCTGGAGAGCATGAGAACCCCATGACTTTGGCAGGACTCTGTAGTCCAGTGGTTAGGGCAGCCTGGGGGAGACCCTGAGTCCAGTCCCCTGGTTCCAACCATGTGTCAGTCTTTGAGCCACAGTGGAACAGATTCAACAGGAGAGCTTGAGGGATTCCCAGCATCAGAATATCCCATAGCTCAGTGGTTATTCCTTTCCCTACCCCTCCTTCTGGATTGCTGGGGGCTGTCCTTTGTTAATTCTTACCCCAGGTCTTGGACCATCTGAACCATAGATAAATGCATGACCAAGGAGTGAATTAACAAGCAATACTATCTGGTAGGAGCTACTGAAGTACAGAACTCCATTAATTTTCCTTAAAGAAGGAAGCTAATTGATCTGCCTGGGTCTAGCAGAAGATAGGACAATGTTTGGAGTTGAGGGAAAGGAAAGCTAGGTATTATCTTTCTTCTTACCTTGAGGAGCAGCTGCTGCTTAAAACTCCATTTGCATAAGATATGATAGAGGGAGAGCTATATGTATTGTTTCACCCAGAACACACTTGAGACAACTTACTCTAAGTGAAAGCTTACAACGGGTAGGCTGGGGAGGGAGAGTATCAGCCTGAACAGGCTTGAGATAATTTGTATTAGTAAGATCTGCTCTATTGAGAGACTAGGCAGGAGTTAGGGAAGTCTTTGAGATTAAAATAAATGTATTCTAAATAAGCCAATGTAATGGGACAGCTCCCACAACAAGAAGCAAATCCTTTCTGCAGCATACAGCCAAAGTAAATGTGCTATGCTCTGGAGAGTATGAGGAAGTCACCCCGTTGCCTCATGCTATAGTGGTCTTGAAGCTAATGCTTCTCTTGTTGCATTGAGGGGTTGAGTTAGTGGATTTGTGTAGTGACAGATTAACAAACTTTCTCTGCCTCTAAAAGCCATCTGTGCTCTGTAGTATGCAGAAGCCATGAAACCCCAGTGCATGCATTCAAAGCTTATGCCCAAATACATTTGTTAGTCTCTAAGGTGCCACAAGTACTCCTCATTGTTTTTTCAATATTTCCTGCCTTCCTTGTGGCCAGTAAAACTAGACTTATTCTGTAGCATGCAGCAGCCTTCACTGTAGTGAAAAGTTTAGGTTCTAGGTTCCACTGAACGCTTTATGGTGGCCATAAAAGAAGGAAAAATGAGTATGTTCTGGTATCAGGAGTGAAGGTGCCTCAATGGGTTTCTGCTATAAACTTCAACTTCTGAGGCTTAGGTTCAAATTCTGGCTAAAGGTAAAAGTATGAATTGACTTGGTAGCTTGATCCTACAGCCCCTAGGAGGGCACACCTCAAATCACCCTAGAATCACCTCTACTCAAAAAAGGTCCAGGACTAGTAGAGGAGGGCTGTTGCAGATAAGAAACTGGTAAAATCAGCAGAAGCTTGCATAGTACCTACTACTTTTATCAGCCCTTCTCCTCAATGCAAACTATAACCTATTCTGCTGCCTGGTCATCTTAGACTGCACTGTCTTTATAAAATGCTCAGTCATTACCAGAACAGGCCAACCAATGAAGTAGCGGGTTTTATAGTATAGTTCTACAAATAATTTGGCATCCAAAACATTTTAACCCTATCTAATAGTGTACTGTTCCTATTTCACTTCTGCCCCTTTCATTATGAATACCATATTGCATCCAATCATCTGTCTCTAGAAATCATGTCAATGCCAATTTTTGGGTATTATAAAATACAAGGGATGTGTAAGAATCAGTTCAGCCAGTGCTAGTCTCTTTTTTCAAGATTCATTGTGTCAACTCAGCTTCCAACAGCCTGCCTTGAAGCCCAAAGGTAATTTTTGAATATGGTACTGCTGCCCCCACACTCCCTACAATGTAAAGTTGAGCACAACTGGCATTTCTTTGCTTTATGAGTGTTTCTGTGCCACGATGAGGGAACCCCTCCCACAATAATATTTTAATGAGCATATGAGCATTTGCAAGTTTGATCCAGGAGGAGGTTCACACTTTACATCTCTGCACTTCATAATGGAAACTTTCACCTCTGAGGAAAATAGTGTTGTTGTTGTTTTCTTGGTTGGTTGGTTTTGTGAATCTGCTCTAGGTGGTAATTAGGGGTGGGTGAATCATAAAAGTTTAGGTCTGGTGAAAAGTCAAAAAGTCTAGTCATTAATCAAAAATATCTGAACTGTATGAGATGCCCCAACATGTAGCATAGTAACCCAAATAGTCATTGAATATTTCCCTCTGCACGCACCTACATTTCTCCCCAAAAGCTCTGACTCCCCCTACACCAGTGGTTCTCAAACTTGTATACTGGTGACCCCTTTCACATAGCAAGCATCTGAGTGTGACACCCCCCCACCTTATAAATGAAAAACACATTTTTATATATTTAACACCATTATAAATGCTGGCAGCAAAACAGGGTTTGGGGTGGAGGCTGACAGCTCGTGACCCCCAGGTAATAACCTTGTGAGCCCTTGAGGGGTCCTAAACCCCATTTTGTGAACCCCTGCCCTACACACTTCTCAGCCTATTAATGTAAAATATGAGACCCAGTGTTTGCTAAAGACTGAGAACAAGGAGAAAATACACACACAGTATTATGCAGGAGACTTTTAAAATGCTATGAGATTCCTCCCCTCATATGGTTTCCATTATATATAAGGTTTACAGTTTGGTTCAATGGTTCTCAGCACCCCCACTATAAAAATTGTTCCAGCACCTCTGCTAGCATGTTACCTGTTCCTAGCAGGGCTGGCTCCAGGCCCCAGCGCACCAAGCGTGTGCTTGGGGCAGCATGCCATGCCACGGGGGGTGCTCTGCTGGTTGCCGGGAGGGTGGCAGGTGGCTCTGGTGAACCTCCCGCAGATGTTCCTGCGGAGGTTCCACTGGTCCCGCGGCTTCGGTGGAGCATCCGCAGGCACGCCTGCGGGAGGTCCACCGGAGCTGAGGGACCGGCGAGCAGCAGAGCGCTCCCCGTGGCGTGCCGCCGTGCTTGGGGCAGCGAAATGGCTAGAGCCGGCCCTGGTTCCTAGCTAAATTAGTTGGTTGGTTACTCCAGTATTTCAGTGAGGATCTTTTTTGGCAAGTTGGAAGTTTGTGCTGCCCCTATTAATTCTTCAGCAGTAATTGCTTTGGTTCCAGTTTTATTGTATCTCTCTCTTTTATGAAGAATGAGTTCAGATTGTTCCTGACAGTATTACACATTCCTTAGGCCCCAATCCTGAATTTAGATCAATGCAAGCTTCAGTGAGTGAGGCCATACTCTGTTACCCAGGACAAAGTTACAATAATTACCAATTAGCTTACTCTGGTCTTGACCAGTCGTTCTCCTCTGTTTGCGAACTGGAGGTGACTGAACAATTAATTCCTTTCCCTTTCTTCATTTGGTAAGGGCAGTTTGCAGTTTGTTAACAATGAGAGTTTTTAATTTATTTGAAGGAAATTAAATACCCTGTTTTTTATGATCTTGATAAAAACAGTGATTAACAATTCCATGCTTAATGGAGATTAAACTGCTCATTTTAGGTCTAATGGAAGTTGACAGGGTTCTTTTTACTAATGTTTCTAATTAATTGATTCTTGATTTAAGTGATTGCTATTTTTTTTAAATGTCCTGTTTCTGAAATGGACTGCTGGTAATAAAGAGCCTATATTAAATCTTGGGAATCTTTCATGTATAAATCTGCATTGGTTCTGCAAAATTATTTAAATTATTGATTTCATCAGAACAGTACTGTTTAATAAAACCCTGCAAAATATGAAGAACAAAGAAAATGCCTTCAGCTACATATTGTCTGCACTCTGGCGTAGACTCCTCACTCCACCAGACTTTAAGGTGACCAGTCCATTACCTTGTTTATTGACATGAGCACCATGATGAGCTGAACTGACCTTGTGTTGTCAGGAACGTCCCTAGAATGATCTTTAAAACAAGAAAAAGGGCTTAAAGATGTTTTAGTGAAATTAAACTGAGATGCACAAAAGAGTTCAGAATTAGGAAGTAGACGTAAGGCTCAGACCAGAAGGGGATTGGAAGCAGATGAGGATATCAGCCTCATGCAGTCTACAGTGCTGGTGTGCACGCTGTCAAAAAAGAGGAGAGCATACCTGTCAATCAATGCTGCCCTTTTTGCCATCCCTGATTGGTCCAGGGACATAGGGATAAGCAGCAAAGAACACTGAGTGTGGAATTCTGGAACTCTGAGTAAAAAGCAAGGCCCTGATCCTACAAAGACTTTCTGTTATGAGCCTCTCTACTGACTTTGTGGTTACATATGAATAGTGAGATAATGAAAAGACAGGAAACGTTAGTTATTTTGGCTTGTGTCATGGTGCACCACAACAACAGAATGAAAAAGGGACACTATAGGTCAGTAAATATTTAAGAAAACTTCGAAAAAGAGCTAAATTTCCTTCACTGGTAATAATGTGCAACTGCTAATGTAAGCTTAGATGAATTCTGACAGATTGTTATCTCTTGTCTACCCATTGTCTCAAAAAACCTGAGTGGACGTTGCTTTTGCCCCACTCCCTCTGCCCCAGATCAGCACTTGCAACTGTTAAATAGACTTTCCACAAGAGTAATCCATAAATATACATCCTAGCCAAGAGAAAAATGGAGGATATAGTCTTCTGACAGAGAATCACAGAAGATTAGGGTTGGAAGAGATCTCAGGAGATAATCTAGTCCAACCCACTAGTCAAAGCAGGACCAAGTCCAGCTAAATCATCCCTGCTAGGGCTTTGTCAAGCTGGGCCTTAGAAACCTCTAAGGATGGAGATTCCACCATCTCTCTAGGCAACCCATTCCAGTGCTTCACCAGACCTAGAATCCCCCTACTGCAACTTGAGACGATTGCCACAATTCTCTTTTAATTTTTGTATTTGGTGCTTAAAAGTCATAGTGATGGTCACAGAGGAAATGGTTATATAGATAAGATTATATAGATAAGATTATATAGATTGGATCTAGTTTAAACCATGTGGTCTGAGGGACTCAGACACAGAGGTGTTTATTCTGGGCCAGATATATCTCTTGTATATTTGTATTTCCTTCAGCGGAGTTACACTGGGGAAGAATTTGGCCCTATGTTCATACTGTCTCATTCTGATTGTCCCTTTCTCTCTGATTTCCTCCTCCACCGTGACAGAAAGCGATCTGCTGACTGACATGAAATGTATCTATGAACCCAAACAAAGAGCTCTTGTATTTGGTGCATCTTGTAAAGAGCATTTGATGAGAACCACAGTTCTAAATTTTTTTTTAAACTTGGGGATTGACCAAAACCACACACTCTGGATCCAGATATCAGAGGAGTGGCATAGTTGAGGCCTATGACTATTTAATATTTCATGTTAGCCTACTCTAGTATAGGCTACTAAACTCTCAGGGTCCTAACATTTGTTCAGTCCCAATATAAAATACAGGATTATTGGCTGGCAAGAACAGAGCAGCTTTACTGGGATGAAGACCCAAATCTTCAGCTGGTGTTAATTAGCATTGTTCCATTGAGTTTAAGGGAGTTCCACTGATTTATACCAGCTGAGGTTTTGGACTGAAGCATTATGTTTAAGCAAGGGTTCAGTAGCACTATGGGTTTTCATGGAAGCACAAGAACATTCTATAGTGATTTCACAGTGGAGAAGAGTCAGGACTATTGCAATTAATATAAAAAGGATTATATACTAAGGCCGATGAACACACATAGGTCTCTGTTGCTCTTCCTAGTTTTCTAGCTGCCATCCTATCCAAAGAAGGCCTGTGTTGCCTAATGTATCTGAAAGTCATGGTCTGGACTACACAGTCATGCAAATGGCTGTTGACTATCCTACAGACACCTGGAATGGTTTTTCCTATGGTATGGTGCTCTTTTATTTTCCCAACTGTAATTTGGTCAGAAATATATCTCTAAACAAGTCTGCATTATCTAGAATTAGTTCAGAAGCTTTGCTAGTAGTGCTGCTAATAATAATTTACATGTCATCAAACTTAACTGTGTTTATCTAATGCTAATTAAGCCAAGTATGCACAATAAGAAAAGTCAGTAATATGAAGATCCAGAGTCATTCCAGATTTTCTAGTATTATATGGTGCTGCATGTAAAACAATAAATACACATAGGCCCCGATCACAAAGATATTTAGGCACCAAAATATGACATCTAGTGGGATTTCAAAAGCACCAACTGTGACTTAGGCATTTAACTCACATTTACTTTCAATATAAAATTTGGTTCTTAGCAGCTAGCAAACAAGTACAGTAGAAACAAAACACAAAGACTTTGTAATTTAAGTTTATTATGTTAAACTTATATTATATCCAGATTATTCACATGTTATAGTAAAGCATTTGATATTGTTTCAAAATGACTTGACCATAACATTGTAATGTGGATGGAAGACTGTCTAAAAGGCGATGGATAATGAACAGCAGTGTAGTACGTCGGGGCAGGTATTTAATGAACTATCAGAGAAGTTCTTTTCAGTACTAGTCTTATTTAAAATCTTCATTAATCACCTGGAAGATTGAATAAGCAGCAAACTAATGAAACCAAACAACATACAAGACAAAGGATGTCTCTAGACAGAGGGGTTAAACCAGATTGATTTGACATGCATTATTCAATTTACACTACATAAACTACACTAGCAGAGTGTACACAGGACAGCTGTGCCTCTTTTACTTCACTTCACTTCATTGTGTACACACAGCAGTAGCTTGCTGCATACTATGCATGTGGCATTCTCTGCGGGTATCCCAGGGTCAATTGCTTCACTGCTGAGCAGTGTGTATTCTGGGATTTTTCTCAAAATGTATTATGGGATGCATAGTGGAAGCCAGATGGGTTCAAATTTTTAAAAATCTCATGTTTCCACTGTCTCTGCCCCATACTTCCTTTCTGTGCAGGCTAGCATCATTTTCTAATTGGACCAGCCAGCACAGGCCCAACAAGGCTCTGAACTGCTGTGCTGGCAACCGCACATATGCAGAGGCTGCTTCGACTGTATTTCAGCATTTAGAACATAGTTCAGTTTGGGCCTTCACCTGCTGCACCACTCAGACGATGATGTGGCAGCAGCTACTCCAGCAGCACCAGCAGCTTCAGCAGAAGCAGAGGAAGCAGGACAAGGATGAACAAGAAGAAGAAGAAACCAAGCAACTGATACCAGAGGAGTGGTTTCTGGAGCAGCCTCACACCGTGGAACACCATTTTTGGGTTCAGGAAGCCAGTGTCGATTGGTGCGAAAGGATCATTCTGCAGACCTGGGATGACCAATGGCAGGAGAATTTCTGGATGGTGAAGGCAATCTTTTGTGAGATATGTGCTGAACTAACGTTGGAGCCACAACAGCAGCCTATGGAGAAATGGCTCACCACTACCATCTGGAAGCTGGCCACCCCCGAATGCTACCAGTCCATTGCCAACCAATTCTGCATGTGGAGATCAGCTGTTAGGACCACTGTTATGCAGGTGTGTGATGTCATGGAAAAGGTACTGTTGCACTAGGTTATAAAGCTTGATAATGTTCAGGAGGTTATTGATGGCTTTGCATACACGGGGTTCCCAAACTGTATTGGAGTATTGATGGGACCCATGTACCTATTATTTATCTCCCCAGCCTCACCACCAGGGCTCAGAATTGATAAAGGGGCATTTCTCCATGGTGCTCCCAGGGTTGCATGGCAAGTGTACAAACATAAATGAAGGATGGTCTGGAAGGGTCCCTGATTTTAGGATCCTTCAGGATGCAGCTCTATTCATCTTAATGGTTAAAGAACAGTTTGCCCCCAGCATTCTTGTGGATATTAATGGTGTGGAGATTGGTCTGGTTTCCTGGGAGACCGAGCTTATCCTCTGATTTCCAGCTTAATGAAGCCATTCACAGACCATTTGGACCGAAAGAATGAACTGTTTCTTGACTTCCTCAATAGTTAGAGGATGGCAGGGGAGTGCACATTTGGCCATTTGAAAGGAAGGTGGCATTATATGTGGATGTCATAAACAGATAGTAGAAGTTAATAGAACAGAAGTACTTTATATCTCTTTTGACTATAAAGGGTTAACAAGTTCAGTAAGCCTGGCTTGTCACCTGACCAGAGGACCAATCAGGGGACAGGATACTTTCAAATCTTGAGGGAGGGAAGTTTTTGTGTGTGCTGTTAGAATTTGGTTGTTGTTCTCTCTGGGTTCTGAGAGTGACCAGACATGCAACCAGGTTTCTCTCCAATCTCTCCGATGCAGGCTCTTATAAGTTCAGAATAGTGAGTACTAGGTAGATAAGGTGAGTTAGGCTTATGTTTGTTTTCTTTATTGGCAAATGTGCATTTGACTGGAAGGAGTTCAATTGTGCATTTGCCTGGAAGGAGTTCAATTGTGTATTTGGCTGAAAGGAGTTCAAATTTGTATTTTGCTAAAAGGATTTTAATTGGTACTTGAATACTTAGGCTGGGAGGGTATCCCCAGTGTCTATAGCTAAAAAACCTTGTACCTAATCCATCTTAAATTTACAAAGATAATTTTTACTGTTTTTCTCTCTTTAATTAAAAGCTTTTCTTGTTTAAGAACCTGATTGTTTTTTTTTATTCTGGTGAGACCCCAGAGGACTGGGTCTGGATCCACCAGGGAATTGGTGGGGAGAAAGGAGGGAATGGGGAGAGAAAGGTTATTTTCTGTGTGTAGGATTACTTTCTCTCTCAGAGAGAGTCTGGAGGGGGAAAGAAAGGAGGAGGAAAGTGAATTTTCCTCTCTGTTTTAGATTCAAGGAGTTTGAATCACAGGTGATCTTCCAGGATAACCCAGGGAGGGAAGCTGGGAGAGGCAACATGGGGGAAACGGTTTACTTTCCTTGTGTTAAGATCCAGAGGATCTGGGCTTTGAGGTTCCCTGGGCAAGGTTTTGGGGGGACCAGAGTGTACCAGGCACTGGAATTCCTGGTTGGTGGCAGCGCTACAGGTTCTAAGCTGGTAATTAAGCTTAGAGGAATTTATGTTGGTACCCTATCTCTTGGACTCTAAGGTTCAGAGTGGGAAATTATACCATGACAGTGGAATAGGCAGCAACGTTCAGGAAAACAAGTGCCTAGGTTTATAGTTGCATTTTGCTCAAAATTTCTGAGTGTAAAGGAGAAAAATGATGGGTGGGAGGTGCAGAGACTTGCTCGGTGATTTGAGCAGCCAGTAAGGCATCAAATACAAAATGGAAACATCCAGGACAAAACTGTTATATGCAGTGCTGTAGCTGTGTTGGTCCCAGAATATCAGAGACGATGGAGAGAGTTATTTAAGTTAAACACCAGTGTGGACACAAAAACAAATGGATATAAACTGGCCATCAACAAGTTTATGCTTGATATTAGACCAATGTTTCTAATCAACAGAGGAGTGAAGTTCTTAATAGCCTTTCAAGGGAAGTAGTGTGTGGGGGGGGGAATCCTAACTGGCTTCAAGACTGAGCTTGATAAATTTATGGAGGGGGTGGTATGATGAGACTGCTTACAATAGCATGTAACTGATCTGTGACTCTAGCAAATATCTTCAATGGCCAGTGATGGGACACTAGATAGGGAGGCCTCTGAGTTACTACAGAGAATTCTTTCCCAGGTGTCTGGGTGGAGGATCTCATGCTCAGGGTCTAACTAATTCCAATATTTGAGTTCAGGAAGGAATTTACCTTTAGGACCATTAGGAAACATCCTGAATACTGCATGCAGATCTGGTTTCCCCATCTCAAAAAAAGATATATTGGAATTGAAAAAGGCACAGAGAAGGGCAACAAAAATGATTAGTGGAATGGAACAGAGTCCATTTGAGGAGAGATTAAAAAGACTGGAACTTTTTTGCTTGGAAAAGAGATGACCAAGGGGGAGATAATGATAGAGGCGTATAAAATCTTACCTGGTGTGGAGAAAGAATAATGAAATGTTATTTACTCTTTCACATAACACAAGAACTAGGGGATACCAAATGAAATTAAAGGCAGCAGGTTTAAAACAAACAAAAGGAAGTATTTCTTCACACAACTCACTGTCAACCTGTGCAACTCTTTGCAGAGGATGTTGTGAAGGCCAAGACTATAACAGGGTTAAAAAAAGAACTAGATAAGTTCATGGAGGATAGGTCCCTCAATGGCTACTAGACAGAACGGGCAGGGTTGCAACACAGTGCTCTGAGTGTCCCCAGCCTCTGTTTGTCAGAAACTGGGAATGATGATAGGGAATGGATCATATGATGATTGCCTGTTCTGTTCATTCCCTCTGAAGCATCTGGCATTGGCCACTGTTGGAAGACTCAGCTAGATGGACCATTGGTCTGACCCAGTATGGCTGTTCTTGTGAACCTAAATCATGATGTGAGGACTTCAGTAACTCAGCCAGAGGTTAGGAGTCTATTACAGGAGTGGGTGGGTGAGGTTCTGTGGTCTGCAATATGCAGGAGGTCAGACTAGATGATCATGATGGTCTCTTATGGCCTTTAAGTCTATGAGTCTATGAGAGACAAGGTGGGTAGGGTAATATTTTTTGTTGGACCAGGTTCTGTTGATGATAATTAAACTCTTTCTGGAACACTCCCACACAAGCATCAACTTTCTGGACCCCATGATCAGCTCCAGCAACTGAACCCTAGAGACAACCATATACAAGACAACCACAGATCACCACTCCTACCTTCACAAATCCAATAACCACCCCAAACACACCAAGAAATCTGTTATCCATGGCCAGCAAGGTACTCAAATACCACAGAATATGCTCCAAGGAGAAAGTCTGAGATATACACATTAACACACTCAAAACCGCCTTCACCAAAAAAGGACACTCCACCAGAGAAGCAGATCTCATCATGGAATGGGCCACCCAAATACATTAGGAGAACCAGCATCAATACAGAAATAAAACCAGCTATGGCCGCATACTCCCACTTGTCACCTACCACCCCACACTGAAACTCACATGGGTCTGATCAAACAACTACAAACCAGAGGTGTGTGCAGAATTTGAAATTTAACTGTTGAGGCTATGAGGAAATACATTACATCCTCACTATAACAAACCTCTTAGGATCCAAGCCATTAGGCCATGATAGCCAAGGGTTTGTTATAGGCAAAGAAGTGTGTGTGTGGGTGGGTGGTGGGAACAGCTCCTCTGACCTTGGGACCACAACAGAGGCAGAGAGCTCCTCCTTCCACTGTGGCTCTAGAACTGGAGGAGCTTGCTCTCCCCACTACAGTCCTGGGGCTGGAGGAGTTCTGGGCCATACCTATTATTGGGAGGACCATGACCCTGCTCCCCTGCCCCCTTGTGCATGCCCCTGCTACATCCCATACTCAATAGGGACACCATCCTGAAAAAAAATCTTTTCTGAACCTCTTCTGATCTTCAAACCACTCCCCAGCCACTCCAAGCTCATCTTCAGAAGTAAGCTGCCCACAAGCTAGGATACACTGACTCAAAGCAGCACCGGATGCTGCCAGAACAACAGATGCAAAACCTGCAGACATATCTCCACTGCTCCAATGATCAACACCTGCCTCCCACAGCATAGCTTCCAAGGTCCATGGGTCCTACACATGCCTATCACAACATGTGCTGTACCTCATCCAGTGCACTAAATGCCCCAACAACAACTACATGGGTGAAACTAGAAAATCACTACACTCTCAAATGAACTCCCACAGGAAAATGATAAGATAAAAACACCCTTGTGGGTGAGCACTTTTCACAAAGTGCTCACTCTAAATCTCACCTATCAGTCCTCATCCTGAAAGGAAACCTGCACAGCACTGTCAAAAGATGAGCCTGGAAACTTAAATTCATAACTTTGCTAGACATTAAAGATCATGGCCTTAATGAAGAATCTGAGTTTATGGATTATTACAACAATCTGTAACCCACTAATTCCTCTTTTTGTTCTATGACTACAGGGGTATTAATGGGCCACTTCTCCTTGACTGGTCCATTCAACTATGTGTTAACTACTTATACTGAACTATTTGTTTGATCTTGTATTTAGCTGTGACACTCTGAGAATGTTTCCCAGACCTGAAGAAGAGCTCTGTGTAGTTCAAAAGTGTCTCTCTCTCTTACCAACAGAAGTTGGTCCAATAAAATATATTACTTCACCCACCTTGTCTTTCAGGGCAATCCTGTCAGGGATGCCTCTTCCTTTAAGTCTCAGGTCTGAAATTGTGAAGCTCTACAGCCAGCTGCTAACACATGGGAGACAGGCATGTACCCTTCATGGCAGGGCTTGAAAATTTATATACTCAGAGCTTCAGCTTGAGACACTGATTGATTGCCTAGCTGGAGCATCCTGCCATTTGGAAACTTGTGCAGGGAGAGGATGGAAAATGTGAGTTGACGGAGGAAGGAGATGGGGGCTGGAAACTTGGAAGGAGTCCTAGCTTACATCCTTCTAAAATGGTTCCAGCCATGGGGCACACAGAAGAGAAGCTAGCAAGGCACTACAGCACAATAATAGTAATAAAATGTTAAGATAGATTCTTATATGCTGAGGTTCCCTCAAGAGGATCTGCCTCCTTAGCCCCAGTTTGGATTTCTAACTGGGAATTGGGTTCAGTTGCTGCATAGCAGGGCTCACCTTCTACAAGGTTGATGTCTGGGTCCTGAGACCCAAGGAGATCCTAGCATTCTGGGGACATCTTTTCACGGGCCTCCTGGTGCTCATCCTCTGATGGGTCTTGCTGGTCATCTCCAATGGGAGAGGAGGGAAAAGACAGCAGGCAGTAGGGCGCACGACCTTCATGGGCTGGGCAGTAGTGTCATCAATCAAAATCCTGTCCAGCTCCTCAGAAAATGGACAAGTCACATTTCCACTCTCCAGACTTTTTCCTGGCACCCTAGTTTGAATGTAAGTCCTCTTGAGCTGTTGTTCTTTATCTGCACTGTTCGGCCTCCTGTTTGTGGTCCCTCACGATCATCTACTTAGCAGCATCCATGAAGACCTTTTTTATTCTAGTGGCTGGCCACAAAAGCTTCCTGCACTGACTCTTTCCTCCAGAGGGTGATGAGATTCAGGGTTTTAGCACGGCTCTGAGCAGCTGTTTGAGACATAGCATAAGGCTTCTGGAGTAATGTTGCAGCAATGCTGATGTATCTGAACCCAGCAGCAAATGGGCAAATTCTGGCCCTGTTCCCAGTTTTTAAACAGGGGAGGGACATCTGGTCAATGTGACACCAGATCAGTGGAGGGTAGACAGTAAACAGACAGGTCAGTAACAATCACTCACAAAGCAGTATGGGATAGCAGCTGCACCAAAGTACCGTGCATTAGTTTTGTGGGCACATGAGTAACAGACCAAACTAACCCAGTTCACATTAAACTTAGTTCCCTTTGAAAGAGGATTCCAGAGTTCGCAATATGTACAGAGTTAGTGTGCTATAATGAATTGCATCATGTGAACACAAATATTTTCAAACCTGTTTAACTAAACTTAGTCTGGTATAAGCCCCCCATAGACAAGTGGTAAATTGTCTGGAGTTGCAAAAAACACAGAGGACAATGAAATAATACAATCTGATTTAGAGAAATTAGAGTCATGGGCAGGATTAAAAAGCCCACAAACAACATAGGATTCAACTTGTGAAAATGCAAATGGAGAAAAATGTGTCTGGGAAAAATAACTTGAAACACGCATATGTGACGACAGCGGGGAGAAAGAGGGGAAGCAGTAGGGCTCAGAGAGGCAAGTGCAGCTCAAAGGGTCACAGCTGTGATCAAGGGAAGTCTTTACTCCCCGCTGTGTATAACTGTAAAAGTAAGGAGTCAGTGGGTAGGAAGAGCTCAGCTCATCCTCTGCTTAAGCCAGAGTGGAGGTCCACCACCACCCTTTGGACTGGTAAGCAGCCTTGCCCACAGCTTCTCTTCTCATTGGCTGGTGTGATCAGGGCTCCCACTCTCTGTGTGTTTCAGTCTTCATTAGTCATTGCCTCTGTGTGGCCATATTAGAGCTAGCAGCAATCTGGTCTGTTTTTTTCTTTTGTTTTGTTTGTTTGTTTGTGTTTTTCTGATTGTGTTAGTGAATAAATTGTGATTTTTCTTTCTTTTTAAATATATCAAAGCTGGAAGATATTCCTTCCATAAGAGACTCACTTAACTGCAGGACAATACTTGAGAAAAGGAGACTGCTCTTAACTTTCTTAAAATTATTTTCTTATTATTTAGTAATAAATATTTGGAACTTGCACCTTGTGTCACAAATTGTAATCAGATGTTCTTCACAAGATCCCCAGGAGGTAGATAAGAAGAATTATTATCATTATTTTACTCCTGGATTAGCTGGTACACAAAGATCTGTTAAATAACTTGCCCAGGGTTATTCAGGGAGTCACTGACAGACTTGGAGAGACTCCTCTCCTTCCCTCCGACACCCAGCCTCAAATCCTAACTACCATTCCCCTGCTCTAGTCACTGGAACACGAGTGACTGACATGCTCTTTGTGTGTGATATAATAAGGAAATCTCCTTGTTTGTTTTCTGACTGGAATGCGTGATATCATGATAATGACAAGCAGCAATGAGATGCCAACATTTGGCACTCTTTGCAGAGCAATGAAAATAACATTATCAGCTAGAGGTGTCCAGGAGCATTAAAGAGTAACTGGATCAGGACAAGTTCATGTCTGAGTCAACATCAACTTGATAGAAATGCTGCTTTTGGCAGTTATGTTGACAATTAGTACAGGGCCCTTATTGTACATTGGAGGAACTTGAGTTCCTTTAGTGGACACAGACTACAAAAGCCAAGGAAAAAGCTGCTGGGCACATACATGTCTTGTAGGAAAGATATGAATATATTTAGAAAGAAAGATTTGTGTTGCTGGCCTTAATCCCTTGCCCTAAGTGTCTTCTTTCTGATGGGTCAGAGATAGCAGTGCGACTGAATAAGGGAAGTATTTTTGGCTAGTGCACATCAGATTCCACACGCATACTGACTGAATTCACATGACTTGTCACCTGATAGAGTTATGAGATCTGAATGATTTTCAGTCACTTCAGTGAAGGCTGTATTTGAAACCTGGTCCCAAAGCCGCAAGGCAAGTGTATTACATACCTGTCAACTAACAAGGCTTGCCAAAATGAATCTACTCATACGAACACATGATCATTATTACTGTTCACACTGTGAAACACTATAGACTGTGACAAAAGTAAAAAGCTAGAGGATTATTGTGCTAGACAGTCATTTACTAAATATATTTATTGGGGATAAATGAATACTATTTTTATATAAAAAAGTGAGTTTTTAATAAATTTTTAATGAAGAAAAGGGTTGTATTGACAAATTTAGTCCTACTGACCTTTTCTTTGTGTAAAGAATAAGAAAATATTTACACTTCCTGAATATTTGTAAATTCTGTGTTTAAAAATATAAAATATTCAACTGTATCATGCATGAGTGTGAATGCAAAAGAATTCAGCTAGCTGATAATGTATACAGACCAGGTTTCTTTCTGTCATTTTAAAGTACTTAATTGTTGATCAGATCCAGCTTATAACCTATCAGTTAACAAAAGAACTATTGGTATCACATCAGGGAAATATCTAATATACGACATACATTTTATCAGTTTGCTTGAGAAGGGTGGAGGAGTGAATTGATGAAATTGACAAGGAATCCACTGAAAAAAGACTGAAACAGCTTCATGAAATGAAATTTGAAAATGTTTTTTTTTATGTATAAGACTCCTAAAGGAGTAAATAGAATCTAAGAGTCTAGAAGAACATTTAGAAGTTAGTTCCACTGCAAGTCCTAGAGAATTGACTCTGTTGTCCAGGTGTCTTCAGTGACCAAGGACTAAATTGCTGTCAAAGATTCCAACTAGCATGTTAAGAGCTAATAAATGAGAGATGGGTACAGGGATCTTACACATTAGGTGATCATATTTCTCAAACAAACTTTACCACTAGTGGCAAAATACAACATGCTTTAGAGTGCCTTGGATAGAATTTTAAACTGTAATGATGTAAGAGCTATATAACACCAAATCTTTCAGCCCCACAGGAATAGTGTTATGGAATCCATAAACTACTAACCTATCTGTAAAATTCTCTTATGCAGAGTTCTGTCATTTCCAGACATATCTTTTTCTGAGTACAAGATGAACAATGCAACTCCTCTAGCCCTCCAGGCTTCCTACTCTCTCTCTTTTTTTTTTTTTTAACCTCACCATTCAGTGTAATGCCCAAGATTCACCAGAGTTTCTCCTCCTGGAATAAGAAAGTAATAATAATGATATAATAATTAAGTAAGAAATAGTAAGAAACCCAGAAGCTGCTACAGAAAATAGATTTTAAACAGCTGTGCCCATCTTGTAAGAATTATACTATACAAAAATAACTGATGTGGCAATGTAGCCTCAAGAAAGAGAACAAGTTTCAGAATCTTTCATACTTACTTTTGGGGGTAGAAGTAATACATCCATCAGTTTAGCAGAGCTATATGTACTCAGAAGGAACAGGCATGTTTGATTTGCATGGTTTACAGATATCACATGAGATTTATTAATAGGAGGCTAATAATTCTGATCACACTATCATCATGTGTCTCTGTGTTAAGTGCCTAATGTGTAAGTGCAATGTGTGATAGCTGCCACAATCACTTCATAGAGACAGAGGCTTTTATAAAAGGTGTGCAGGTTGTGGGTAAGGGACAACCCCAGTTATGTTGGCTTCCACAGTTTTCTTTGTTCTTTGTTCTTTAGACCTGAGTATAGCAACCTAGACTCCACTGGCATCAGAAGTTTGGTGGTTGATTGTGTCCTTCTAGGGTTGAACCAAGATTGCATACTGACACTCTTCCATCTGTCATTAGTGTTTGATAACAGGGAACACAAGATGTTGCTGAAAGGATCCATGGTGGGATCCAGCTAAGAAAGATGAAGTAGCTTTTCAGCTCATTTGTTCCTTATTCTCAGATTAAAAATGGCATTCTTCCTGGGCAGCTCTTCCTCTCTGTGGTGAAGTGAGACTCATCACTGTGGTGCCTCCTGCCGGCTGTCATGAGAATTAGTTCTGCTCGCCAGGGCGCTCTCCTCTGGTGGTGCCTCAACATCGTCACATTTGTTCAGGACCCACACCACTCCCAGGACTGCGGTGTCCTCTTCAGTGACACTGCCCACTGGCTGTGCCATGCTCTGTGTTTCCCCCCTTCCAGGGGACCTGCAATCTCTGTCCTGTCACTCCCTCAGTGGAGATTGTAGTTCATTCCCCCGGGGCTGCTACCCATTTGGCTCCAGCACCCTCTTCTGTCCTTACCTCAGGGTGTCAGCTTGCAGGTACTAGTAACTGGCCTGGAGCTCTCTCTAGCTCACCTGCTCCCTGCTTGTAGCAATGCTCTGTCCCAGGTGTTGGTGCTCCTTCCTCCTGCTACGAACCTGGTCGTCTCCCCTCAAGCTCCAGTCAGCTACTACCCTCTGCTCTGCCCTGCAGCCCTTCTTATATGAGCCAGCTGGGCCATGAGTGGCTGCTTCCATCAGCCCCTTTCCAACTGGCTGCCTCCAGCGCAGCTTCTCTAGGTCTGCTTTTAACACCTTATGAGTCAGTGTGGGGCAGATGCCCCATCACACTCTCCAAGGACCTTTCCATGCAGAGTCCCATTTAGTCATCTCTCTTATTGAATTTGTGTGTAAAGCCACTAAGGGAACTGGGGGGCATTTTGGATGAGGTACCATCGTTGTCATGTAGCTGATTTCATTCACTTTTTCACATAACCTAAATTCTAGCCTCATTCTTCTCCATTTGCTTGACCAAGATGAGTATTTGGATAAAAGTGACGTGGCTGTGAATTCACCTAGATACCATAAAATTGTGCTAACTGGTGGAGTAATTATTTAGAGGGAAGGATGAAGGCATTGTCTGCGAATCAGTGGTAAATGCATGCCCAACAGTTTTGCAGCCTCAGGTTTCTCATGGATCAAGTTTTGGTCTTGGATTGTCAGGGAGTAAGAGTGGGACTAGTGGGCTTTCATTTTCTATGACTAGCCAGAAGTCTGCAGCCTCTCCACTAAGGAAACTTGAAATGGTCATAGAGGTTTTTGTCACCTTCTGGGTTGGTTACTGCAAAGTGCTCTTCTCTTAGCTCTGCCTTGACATCCCTCCAGAATCTCTGAGTGCAAAAGGTAGTTGCTCATCTCCTGTGTGAAGCAAAGCTGCTGTAAGCACATAACACCTTCCGTGGTTTACTATCATTCCTGATACAATTCAAGGCCTTAGTGATAGTCTTTAAAGCTGTGACTTCTCTCTGATGCAGTTATCTGATAAAACAATGTGCCACCACGGCAGTTAAAACTCATTAGGAGAAATTTGCTATTGGTATCTGATGGAAACACTCCAGGAAGACAAATAACAAGGGTTTCTCAATAATAATATTTCTCAGTAATATTGATACTTGGTGATTTTAAAAAGTTAATTTTGCACAGTTGATAAACACAATGAACAGAATCAGCTGGGAGAAAGAATTTAAACAGAAAAATGTGAATGATAATTGGAAACTGCTTAAGAACATTTTACTAGATACCTCAAAACCTACAATCCTACAGTCAAGAAAGAAGGCTACACGGGTTAAAAAATCAGCCTGACTTAGAATGGAACTGAAAGCCAATTATCTATCTATCTGTCAATCTATCTGTCCTTCTTAGCTTCTGATTTATATTCACTACTATCAACATGCCTTTTTTTCTCATAGATAGATAGATAGATGTGGGGGGGAAAAGGGAAGTTGACACCAATGATTATAAATCAGAAGATAGGAAGTGTCAAAAAAATTTAAGGGACACAAATTGACAAGGAGAAATCTATGGCTAGAAGAATTAAAGACAATGAAAAGGACTTTAAGTTCATCAAAAATAAAAGCAATCCTAGCAATGGTATTTGTATGGCAGAGTTCTATAAATATAATCTGTACTGTACAGTATTTCAGAAAAAAGATGTATTCATATTATATAATGATGATGTAATATTTTCAGTCCAACAGTAACTATGGATGATGTTAAATAGCTATTGAAGTCAGACATATCAGCATCTAAGAGTTTTAAAATAGCTAACCAAATTCATAGAATCATAGAAGATTAGGTTTGGAAGAGACCTCAGGAGGTCATCTAGTCCAACCCCTCACTTAAAGCAGGACCAGCACCAACTAAATCGTCCTAGCCAGGGCTTTGCTAAGACACGCCTTAAAAACTTCTAGGGATGGAGAGTCCACCACCTCTCTAGGTAACCCATTCCAGTGCTTCACCACCCTCCTAGTAAAATAGTTTTTCCTAATATCCAACCTAGACCTCTTCCACTGCAACTTGAGACCATTTCTCCATGTTCTGTCACCTGCCACCACCGAGAACAGACTAGCTCCATCCTCTTTGGAACCCCCCTCCAGGTAGTTGAAGGCTGCTATCAAATCCCCACTCATTCTTCTCTTCTGCAGACTAAATAAGTCCAGTTCCCTCATCCTCTCCTCA
Source organism: Chelonoidis abingdonii (assembly GCF_003597395.2). Lineage (NCBI taxonomy): Eukaryota > Metazoa > Chordata > Testudines > Testudinidae > Chelonoidis > Chelonoidis abingdonii. The sequence goes on along the minus strand of NC_133772.1, from coordinate 128,421,914 downwards.
TAAATCATATGCCCTAGCTCCCTAATCATTTTCATTGCCCTCTGCTGGACTCTCTCCAATTTGTCCGCATCCTTTCTGTAGTGGGGGACCCAAAACTGGACACAATGTGCTGAGTAGAGGGGAATAATCATTTCCCTGAATCTGCTAGTAATGCTCCTAGTAATATGCCATTAGCCTTCTTGGCAACAGCTGTTGACTAATATCCAGCTTCTTGTTCACTGTAATCCCCAGATCCTTTTCTGCAGAACTGCTGCTTAGTCAGTCGGTCCCCAGCCTATAGCAGTGAATGGGATTCTTCTGTCCTAAGTGCATAACTCTGCACTTGTCCGTGCTGAGCCTCATCAGATTTCTTTTGGCCCAATCCTTCAATTTGTCTAGGTTACTCTGGACCCTATCCCTACCATCCAGCATATCTACTTCCCCTGCCACAGCTTAGTGTCATCCATGAACTTGCTGAGGGTGCAATCCATCCCATCTTCCAGATCATTAATGAAGCTGTTGAACAAAACTAGCCCCAGGACCAATCCCTGGGGGACTGCACTGGATACCAGCTGCCAAGATCAAGCCGTTGATCACTACCCACTGAACCCGACAATTTAGCCAGTTTTCTATCCATCTTGTAGTCTATTGATCCAATCCATACTTCTTTAAGTTGCTGGCAAGAATACTGTGGGAGACTGCATCAAAAGCTTTGCTAAAGTCAAGGTATATCATGTCCACAGCTTTCCCCTTATCCAGAGAGCCTGTTATCTCATCATAGAAGGCAATCAGATTGGTCAGGCATAACTTCCCCTTGTTGAATGAATGTTGACTGTTGCTGATCACCTTCCTCTCCTCCAAGTGCTTCAAAATGGATTCCTTGAGGACCTGCTCCATGATTTTTCCAGGGACAGAGGCAAGGCTGACTGGTCTGTAGTTCCCTGGATTCCCCTTCTTCCCTTTTTTTAAAGATGGGCACTATATTTGCCTTTTTGCAATCATCTCATTTTCCAAAATGCTCTCTGGACCATTAATGCTGATTTTCAAAAAGTTTTGGAACTCTGGGGAAGTTGCATAGGACTTGAAAAAAGTTAATGTTGTATCAATATTTTAAAAGAGTAAATGTGTTGTCCCAGGTAACTATGAGAACATCAGACTGACATTTATCCTGGGGAAAATAATGGAATGACTGATATGGGATTCAATTAATAAAGAATAAAAGGAGGGTAATTATTGCCAATCAAATGGGCTTAGGGAAAATAGGTCTTGTCAAGCCAACACAATATCATTTTTTGATGAGATTACAAGTTCAGTTGGTAAAAGTAATACTGTCGATGTAATATACATAGACCTCCATCAGACATTTAACTTGGTACCATACAACATATTGATTCATAAACTAGAACAGGGGTAGGCAACCTATGGCACGGGTGCTGAAGGCGGCACGCGAGCTGGTTTTCAGTGACACTCGCATTGCCTAGGTCCTGGCCACCGGTCCGGGTGTCTCTATATTTTAATTTAATTTTAAATGAAGCTTCTTAAACATTTTAAAAACCTTATTTACTTTACAAACAACAATCATTTAGTTATATTTTATAGACTTATAGATAGAGACTTTCTAAAAATGTTAAAATGTATTACTGGCACATGAAACCTTAAATTAGACTGAATAAATGAAGACTTGGCACATCACTTCTGAAAGGTTGCCGATCCCTGAACTAGAACAATACAAAATCAAGCTAGTACACACTAAGTGGTTTAAAAATTTGTTCAGTGATAGGTCTTAAAATGTAACTGTAAGTGGGGAATCACTATGGAGAGGCTACTTTTCTAGTGGGTTTCCACAGGGATCAGTTCTTGACCCTCTATTGTTTAACATTTTTATTGATGACATGGAAAAGAAACATACAATTATTCATTACTGATAAAAGTTGCAGGAGCCACAAAGATTGGGGAGTGGTAAATAATAAGAGGAATAGTCACTGCTATACAGCAATCAGAATTGCTTGAGAAACTGGGTGCAGGAAACAATATGTGTTTCAATACAACAAAATGTAAGAATATACGTCTAGGAACAAAGAATGTAGGCCATACATACAGAATGGGGGACTTTATCTTGGGAAGTAGTGACTCTAAGAAAGAAGGGGAGCCATGGTGGATAATCAGCTAAGCATGAACTTCTGGTGTGACACTGTGGTCAAAAGGGCTAATCATGTGATCTTTGAATGCATAAACTGAGGAATAGACGTAGCGAGATTATATTGCCTCTGTACTTGGCAATTAGAATACTGTATCCACAGTTCAACAAGGATATTGAAAAATTGAAGAGGGTTCAGAAATGAGCCATGAGAAGGATTAAATGAGTAGAAAACATGCCTTATTGTGAGAGACTTATGGAGATCAATCTATTTCACTTATCAAAGAGAAAGGTAAGGCTGGTTTGATCACAGTCTATAAGTACATATACGGGGAACAGAAATTTGATTATCGAGGGCTCTTTAATCAAACAGGCAAAGGTATAACAAGATCCAATTTGGATAAATTCAGACTGGAAATAAAGTTCAAAATTTTAACAGTGAAAGAAATTAATCATTGGGGCAATCTACCAAGAGTTGTAGTGAATTCCCCATCACTGGAAATTGTTTTAAATAAGATTGGATGTTTTTCTATAATATATGCTTATTCAATCATAGCTATTAGACTTGAAGCAGGAATTAATTCAGGGAAGTCCTATGGCCTGTGTTATGCAGGAGGTCATAGTAGATGATCATAATGGTCCCTTCTGGCCTGAAAATCTATGAATCTATTGGGTCCTTTGCTTCTTGATGCTCTCTCAAACCCTGAGTCCAGGTGTCGTTAGACCTTGAGGTAATATATTCTTATTTCTTTTAGCTTTTGATTGATGGTTGGCTTTTCTGCTTCTTGGTTCTTATTTCCGGACAAAAAAGCAATGGGACTGATTGTCAGTTACACTATGCCCCCTTTACACCACTCTGGATGCAAAAGGTGCCTTAACAGTGTAAATGGGATGAAATAGTGTAAATAGTGTAAATAAGGATGAAGCCCTGTGGTTTTAAATGCTCCTAATTGAGAGCAGAGTGGAGTTTGTGTAATATATATATTACATACATGCACACATATATGTATGCAAATGAGTGAATAGTTGCTGTGGTGATAAATCTACATATAAATTAATAAGTAGGTGAATAAATTAAATAAACTATTACATAAAAACTTTACTGGCACATAAGATGTCCAATCTAAATCATCCGAAGATAAGATGTCAGACTGGTTTAGAGCTGGAGAGAAGGGAGAGGGTTATAATTATCTGCTAGATGCCATTGACAACTTCTCCTTGATTTATAAATATTTCATTGGATTTTTTTTGTACTTTGTATTTGCAATTTTGGATGTTTACATTTAAGACTAGTGAAAATTGTGATGGCACAAACAGGCCTTAAAATTTTTAGAGCTACACCTCTTGAAAACTTTAAAGTCACACTATATATCTGTCACTCTAGATGCCCATACCAAAGGAGGTGGAGATAAGAGGAAGAGAAACAGTACAACTAATAAATGATTTAAGAGTGAGAAATGTCTTTAAATTTGTCCAGTCAACAAAGAAAGTTAGAATTTTACCCAAGGCACCTACCTTACAACTATAGTAGATTTCTCTTACTTTCAACACAAAGACCCACTAGTTCAGTTTGCTAAGAGTGCACTGATTTTGTTCATGACACAAAGAGCTTCCCAGTGTTATTTTAAAAAAATCCTAGCTTGATTTTTACATATATATATTTTTATATGAGGGAGGCATTCTAATTTCACCTTTAATAATATGCTTTTCAGACAAAGTGTCATAGGAGTGGTATATTTTGAAGTAGCAATAAGTAGCTCGCAACAAAGAGTCCTGTTGCATCTTATAGACTAACAGACGTATTGGAGCATAAGCTTTCGTGGGTGAATACCCACTTAGTCAGATGCAAGATATGTAGCTTGTTGCCCTTTGATGTAAATTTGCAAGGAAGATAGATTATACTATCAAGATGTTTCCCATGCATAATAAACTACAAAGGACAAAGTGCATGGCTGAGAATTGTGTGGGCTACAAGTGACTACCTTCACTACAATCAATTATTAGGATGATTATATTGTGTCTGGAGAATATGATGCTAATGACTAGCTAACGCTCTGAATATACACTCTTGACTGGAAAACCAATGACAATTAAATGCAGCAGGAAGGAAAGCCTATATGTTGAGGTAGTAGCTCTGCAGTGTGGATAATGAATAATTAAAAATAACAGTCTTTATTTGAGGTTTGAAAGTATACATGCCCTTTAAATATACTCTATTTTGTAAAGAACTTGGCCCAATGACAGCTTTAAATGCAGCCTATTGGCTCCTGTACAGAAACAGCACAGGAAAGCAGGGAGTTAAACACCCTTGCTGTTGAGAGGGCCTGAAAAGGATTAGCTATGTACTTACTGCTAACCTTCTACTCCCCCATCTTCCATACAAATAAATAATTGAAACTCATTACCTCTTTTAGGGGGCTTGCGCACATGCTTTCTCTTTTCATATCAAAGCAGAGATCAGTGTCAGAGAGGCAGCCACATTTAGCTGAGTCTCTCTGAGACTACTGATTAATTGGTTTTGCATTTTGGAAGTGCATCCAAAGATGTTGTAAAATACTGTTTGTTTTTGCCTTTGCCAAAACTTGTTTAGGAGTGCTCTGGAGGATGACAATGATGTACTCAAGATGGTTGTGAAAGAAAAGGGCAATCAGTCAGGTGTGCGTGCCAGATTTCTTCCCCCTCCTATGAAGTTTCTGTTTCAGCTTTCAAAAGAGTGAATGAGCAAAATGCGAGCTGATATTAACAGGGAGTGGGATTCCAAAGTTCACTTTAACCAGAATCATTTAAAATGAAAGGTACAGCAAGATAAGCAATTACAGATCTAAAACACCTTGATTTTTGAGAGACTAGGATAGAGAAGCTGTAAATCCTGGATAAAATATACTCTTTCAAAAGCTGTCAGTACTTATTTTATTGTATGTTTTGCTGAAATGTGGTAATATGATGTTGGGGGGGAGGGACAGGGCTCATTTAGTTATGGCAAATATTGCCTACATAAGTGTGCCTCATACTGTTATTTGCCTTTCTGTCTCTGTCTATATCAACTCCACATGCTGCTCTGGTGGCCTGCTTTGTACTTAATATAACTTGTCAAAACACATCTATCAGATATATGAAAAGGGAAACCTGGGTGGCCAGACGAGTCCAAGCCTGGCGTGGATTGCATTTTACCAAGACCACAGAAATCTCTTCTCCTCCTTGAGATTAAGATGAAAAGCAGAGTTCATTGTTGTGCAACCAGATTTTAAAATAATTACACACATGCTAGTGCATTAGTTGGCCATTTTTGTTTATTTGAATCCCACATACTGTACTTTTATGTGGATTCTAAGTGATTTTTAAAGCTGTCAGTAAAAAAAAAATGTTACTACTTGTTTTGGACTGTTTTTATCCCTCACTTGATTTTTTTTTGCTCTAAACTGCTACGATCATAGCACCTTATCTCCTTCCAGGAAAGTGGGGTAGACGGTTCCTTTTGGCAATTCAGTGCCAAAGTATTACTCTGCAGTATACAAATGCAAAGGCTTTATGGTCCACTTGCTTTTCTTCAGCACCTCATATTTTACCTCAGGTGGTAAGATTAAAATCCTTTCTATGATCCTGAAAACATTAAGAAATGGATTGTAGCAGGCAGTTCTGTACCTAATCAATTATGGTTACTTACAAAATGCACAAGTGGAATGCAAACTATTTAAAACAGTTTTAAACAAAACTCCTTGAAGTAGACTTAGGCTGGCAGGAGCCTGAAGGAGTTAGCGCCCAAATCTTATTGCATTTGGGGGTTTACATAGCTTAGACTCCTTTGACAATGCCAGCACATGTGGGGCCCAATCTCTATATAGGAGCTGCAATTACAATGTTGTTACATGCAACATTTATTACAGAATGAATGTTTCAAATATTAAAATGGATATCAGGTTTGAACAATGATTTTGCTTATACCAGAAGAAATGCCTGTATCAAGAGAGTTCAAACACAAAGCTACTGGGCCAAAACCACAAAGGGACTTAGGTGCTTAAAGATCAGATTTAGGTACCACTAAGGTCCACAAAGTTCCCACTCGGCTGCCGCCTAACCCTGTAGATGCCTATAGTCACTTGGCCCTAAATTTCTACAGCAAAAGACCTCTAAGATGCCTAAGTTTCTACCTCTGGACATGTGTGCTGCTGCCTCTGGCATACATCCTGATGCCTATCTCCTGCCTAAGCACAAGTGTGATCCTTAAACCCATGGGAAGATAGGTGTTCCTCTTCCTATTTTGCCTGCAGGGTCTGATCTGGTGCCTGATTCCACACAAAATGGTCCTGGGGCGGAGGGAGGGGAAAAAGGACTTGAAGGACGCAGCATTGCAACACCTAAGTACCTTTGTAGATCCAGGGCACAGTTCTTAGGCCCTTCAAATTTCACCTTCCTTGCAGGATGTTTCCTGCTCCTCAAAGGACATTGCACTGAAAAACACTGATTTCCTATCAGGAAGATAATCCCTGCATGTGGAAGGCTCCAGCACTTCTAGGGATGTGGTATTCCAGGGGTGCAGCAATCTCCTAGGCAGCACCAAAGATGAAGAGTGCCAAGAGATTCTGCCAGTCCTGAATGGTTGCATTGCAGAGTTGCTTCAAAGATGGGCAATAAGCTCTGGGTTTTCAGTGAGTGCTCGATTACTGCCTGGCAGCCACCAGGCAGGGATGGGGGGCGAAGGTCTGCCAATATCATTAGTTCACTGATGTCATTCTAGCAGCACCATTAATAGAGGTATTGATAATCATGGGTAAGTTCAATGCAAGTACTGTGGTGACATTACGGTATAGTGGCATGTTGCTGGCCATAACGGCATTAGGAGTGTCAACACAATGGTCTTTTTTCTCATAACCAAATGTGCTGAACATGAGCTGGTTGTTGCGAACGCAATTATCAGTAATTGGATAAGCCTAAAATAGCGTGGATACATCCTTGATACAAGAGCTGGCAGCATCTTGATTATATCATTGTCTGGCAAAGAAGGCTGCAGTCTGCAGGAATCACAAGATCCGTACTCAGAGCAGGCTGCAGGACGCACCATCACAGAAGAGGCTCCAAGTTACTGATTCAACTTCATTGTTGGAGAACTGGCCCGGTGCCTACAAGGCGCTTAGACACAAAGCACTTTGAAAAGCTAAACATTAAATCAGAGCTGCATAACATCACTAGTACAAACCTTGTCTGCACTCAAAACACACAACTACAAAAGATGGCAAGCAGAAGGCATTGCGTGGTTCTGCTGTGTACCTGTCCACTGCTGACATGCATCTGACGAAGTGGGTATTCACCCACAAAAGCTCATGCTCCAAAACGTCTGTTAGTCTATGAGGCGCCACAGGATTCTTTGCTGCTTTTACAGATCCGCACTGACATGGCTACACCTCTGATACTGCTGACAGAATTGACTTTGTCAAATATCAGCATCAGGACTGATTTGATCTCTTAATCAAAACCTTACTTCAAGAAAGAGACAGAATCAGCCTGTTTTTGGATTCCCCACTCCAGTGCAAAGAAAACATATTATAAAAATATTAGCTTTAAAGCTTACGGCAGGCATGAGATCAGTGGTGGGGCACGGAAGCTGATGAAATTCAGTTCTCTTCAGACCAGAATGATACAAAACACTTCTGCAAAGCTCTTAAGGAAATGCATGGCTCAAAAAATAAAAATATTACACCACTGAAGAGGGTAGACTGGGAAGGGGTTATTACTGTCAAGAGTGAGATCAGACAGAGGAGATGTGAATTGGGAATGTGCAGTGGTGGCCCTTAAAAGCCTTCCAGTTTTAGCAAAGATAAATTGATGCCTCAGCATCACTACAGATTTCCCCTTCCCCTTATGTGCTAGAGGAAATACCTTGAATATAGCAAATACAGGGGATATCTAACTGTGAATGCTTATTAGTTACCAAAGGCAGTTTGCAAAGTTTTAAGCACCATCCCTATAAGAACCTCAAAAGTTTTTTAATTTGGTCTCAGTTTGGATTTTTCAGATGCTTAAGCGAAGCTTATCCAACAATACTAATCAAGGATTTCATGTACCTTTATTTAACAGGGGCCCAATTCTGCTGCTCTGTCCAAATGCAATATGCAAATAAGCTAAATAGGACTATTTTCGGAATAAGACGTGGATCTCAGTATGAGTAAGGAAGGCAGAATTGGGGGCCTAAGTTTCCAATATAGTATAATACCTGGAGATCAATATTAAGACGAATTCAGCTGATTATGATCAAGGTCAATTACATTGTAGCTATGCCCTAATCATTTCCTTGCAGCCAGTAGTCTCTGACCTGAATTGTTTGGAACAGCTGATCTTTCCCTGAGTGACTTGTCTGGTTACATTTGTGGTATATGACCTACTTTTTATCACTTCCCTGGGTGAAACACAGTCATCTGAAGGCCCATAAAACCACTCAGAATCAGAACTCACTCCCAATAAAGCCCAATAATCAAATCAAAATAAAAAACATATTTGACAGGTGACTACAAAGAAAGTCTCAGAGGCCTTTGCTGCTGTCTGTATACTCATCCAGACAGCAGCTTTTGTCTCTATGGTGCCGGAGGATGATGGATCATCAAAATCATAAAAAATAATAATAATACTTTATATTGCAAAGTATTTCTAATCAGATATCTCAAATCACTTTATAGACATAAGTTAATATACACAGTATTCCTGTGGTTTACTATTAGCCTCTTTAACAAGTGGACAAACTGATTCACAAAAAAGTTAAGTGACTTCTCACCTTGGAACACTGCACCCTCTTATGGGTGAATGGGGCCTTCCTATTCACAGTTTAAATATAAAGGATGAAATCCTAGCTCCATAACAAAACTCTCAGGGAGACAGGATTTTGCCTAGTTTAGTACAATACCACACCAACATTGGAAAGAAGAGATTGCTGCTTTTTGTATGTTGTGTAGGGATAGAAGACCCAGTACTAATTACAAATATTATCTTGAATACTACAGCTGTCTACACCAATAGGAAGACTTTTCTAATGGAAAATAACACCCTCTACACTTGAGAGCAGGAGATTTCCACATGATTTAATAGCTGCCATTACCCCCAAGTTATGTTCACTAATTGCAACCCCTATTACTAGGTTCCTGGAAATTACCCTAACTGTAACCAGGTTTACAGACCTTTCTATATTGAGGGTCTTCTACTGATCAGCTAATAGTGGCCAGATTCCATACCGTACTTTCTGTCTGCAAACTGTGGTCAGCAATATATCTGATTTCAAAGTCATATTACAGCAGTTTTCTCACCAATTACAAATGTATAGGGAAAAAACAGAATCAGTAAACCTGCACCCGTTAATCACATAATGTCATAAGGTAGATGAAGGAGAATTTATTTCCTGTGAGCACCGAAATATTGAGGGTGTTGGCACCTCCATTTTCCTTCCGTTGCCTTTTGGCTAATTTTCTTTCGCCCAGCGTTATTTGAAGGGAAATGCCAACTTGAGCTAACAGCTTCATGGACAGAGTTTGGACATTTTATTCAAAGAAGTTGGAGGAAAGGGGTGTCACTCAGGGATTGGTTCTTGTGCCACTTAAGACTTGAATGGCTGCCTTTTCATTCAGTTGATTTAATTTAATTAGCCTTTGTGAAGCAGAGACTTAAAATTGCTGAACCAGATCTTACAAGAATCCACTTGACAAAATGCAAGGAACAAAATCAAAAGCTAAGTTTTTGCAAAGTTCATTTGTGGACCAGCATGAAATACATGGAAAAGATCAAGAAGCCTTAGACATTTGTCAAAAATATGAGTCTTCGAAGACAGAGTAATTTAGCTTAACTCTACAGAGAATCAGCAGACCCACAATAAAAAAAAATTAAGCCTTGTCTCTAGTGCTTCTGTAAGATTTTTCAGATAATGTAATTTTGTAATTCAACAAAATACTGTATAGTATGTAAAATAAGACTTTCCTGCTTGCCCACTCTTTGAAAAGTTTATTCCCTGTTATCTTTGATTCTTTCTGAGAAAGATGATTTTCCAACTATGGAATGTCTGTAGTGGTCACACTTAAAAGGTTCCTTCCAGTTTGAAAAATGATATGCTTTCCAGACATATTTCCCATTTTAAACATATGCTACCCTTTGAAGAGATCCAGTGGCTTCCTCTTTCTCTGATATTAGTTACTTGAATCTGTTTCAGTTACAAATAGAAATTCTGTCTTTTAAATTCTGGCACCTTTATTTCCTAGGTATCTCCTGAAGGTTGCACCAGCAATGGATGGTCAATCAATGAAAAACAGCAGCAATGAGCTCTTCGCTCCCTCCATTACCCTTTCTTTCTCTTCAGGTGAAGCAAACTGCAGACATTCTCCATACCCTTTTCCACTTCTCTTGAGACCTTTTTTACAATGTTGTCTACAACCTCAGACTCTCCATAGTCCCAACAATTGACCCTGTTAGGAATCCTAGCCATGTAACTACAACTGAGATGGTAGACTACTTCTGAGTAGCCCACATTAAAAACCCTATAGTAGTTTAGAGCCTTTAGTTTGTGGACTTGCTAGGGAATACATAAAATAGTTTGTTAACGGATTTTAGTGCCCATTCTGCTCAGGCTAAACTCAATGTGAGTTTTGTCATTGGTTGCAATAGGAGCAGATTCAGACTTTTAATTAACAAGTAATATTGTGTAACTGTAGTATTGTAAACTGTGAGAAGAAATAATATCATATGCTGTACACAATGAAAAATGAGAAAATTATACATAAAACAATAGGTTAAAAATTCAGTTTTGCAGGGCTATATATGCAAACTGAACACAGGATCAAATGAAAACACTGAATCCCAAACCTACAATATATTCCAGTGCAATTTTTCAGAAACCCACTAATGCAGAACTTTTTGTTCTCGTTGTTCTACTAGACAGTTGGCCTAATTCTGACAGGGACTAAATCCTATTGATGTTTGTTCGATTTGAAAGATCTCAGCACCTCTCACGAGACCCTCTACATCTGGAAGAGCAGGGTCTGATCAGAAGGATGCCCCATATAATATCAATGACACTGTGACCTGCCAGTTGTATTGCCAACTAAAGAAATAATACACTAGCTTTTAGATCTGTCCAAAAGACAGGTATCATGCTAACTAGGAAGGGTGGTATAATGACACCTCAGACCACCCATGCTCATATATGTCAGAGCTTCGTCACTCCCATAATCTTAACACCTTCTATTCAAGTCAAGTCTTTCTCAGGAACTCAAACCTCTTTACAAACATTTATAATTTAAGCCTGACTGCAGTGCTTCAAGTTAGGGAATATGGGTAAAGAGAGGCACAGAGCAGTTAAAGGAATTGCCCAGGTCTATACAGCAAGTCAGTAGCAGAGACAAGAAGAGACCCAAGGATTGCAAATGAAGTGGAAACATTTAGTCTATTTTAAGTACTTGGCTTATAGGATGATTTGTAGTGAGTTTTTAAATAGTTTTCCAAATGTTTCTTCCAAAATACCTCTTGATTTGTCTACATTGCTAGCTTGCTTATTGATTTCATCATCTATCAAACTTCTTATACCACACCCATCACCATGATGTCTTTCAAGTTCCTTTCACTAATACTGGATGTGGAAGTACTAGAAAAGGGTATCAGGTTAGGCCAATACAGCAAATCTGTCTTTTTCTTACCTGTGTTGGGTTCAGTTGCATTCTCCTCCTCTCTTCTTTTTCTTGAATTACCTGGTGGTCAACTGCATTCTACACAAATGTTTTTGTGACGCTGCTGAAAGGTTCTCTTTGGTGTGGTTTCATTTAGGAGACATTTCTATGTGTACAGCCTACCTCCTTCTAAGACTTGGATTGCATTACCCAATGCCCTTTTGAGCTAAACATTTTTTTAAAATAAAATCCCACCCTATTAATGCAGTTTTTTTCTTTTCAAACTACTTGGCGATGGTACAGTTCCCTATTTCCTGTCTCCCTTGCCAGAAGCAACTGACTGCTGTGGATCTTTTCTGTAAGCCTGGTTGCATTTTTAGTCTTTATTTTATTTTTTTGCTGACACTGTTCTTCCCTTTGACTTTGTTTTCTCTTACTCTCTGGCCTCTCAGCCTCCTTCAAGTCTGCAACTACTGTTAAAACACACCGCATCTGCCCCCTCCTGCCCGCTCCTTTTTGTTGTTATTATTATTCATATTTGGGTGGGGAAAACTCAGCCATTTAAACGTTGAGATGAGCGGCATTCTCTGCTTGACCCTCTCCATCATTTCTGCATTTTGCACTAGTTCTCAACTGTGTAAATTAGCAAGGCTCCCTTGAAGTCACTTGAGCTGTGCCATCTTACATGCTACACTATCTGCTAGCAAGTATGGCTACAGTTGGGGAAAACAAAGCAAGTGGCAATGGGAGCTATACCAATTTACATCAGCTGAGGATCTGGCCCTTTGCTTTCCTTTTCCCAGCTGTAGCCATGCTAGCTTGCTCAATTGCTTGAATAAGCATTCGGTTGCATCTGAATACTACTATTGCACTGTGATTTGCCTGAGATCCTACTTAAAACTTTTTGTAACTCGACCCTTAATAACTTGATAATTCTGATAATAACATAATGGCCATTGCACATTTGGAGAAGAAGGGTCTCAGGTGCTTTATAACATAACATACAAACTATACATGTGGATAACATGACCTCCTATTGAAATGCAGCATGCATAGCAATACTACAGAGCAGGTTAGGATGCAAACTAAAGCAGAGTATGCTGTCCAGTTGAAACCACAGTGGAGATTTTATATAGGTAGAATATAATTACCCAAGCTGGATTTCAGCCAGGACACAGGGAACACCCTGGTTCTCAGAAAAAGTGCCAGTGGGAGATGAAGATGTTACTACAGACATATATGATCATGTTGCTTGCTTCTTGTTTCGTGGAATTCCAAGTGGATCACATGTTGTCTTTTAATTTCCTCTTTAACACTTACCTTTTTTTTTCTGCTGCTCTTTCTGTAGCCTAATCCTTTGTCTTGTTCTGGTTCCTTTCATCTTATATTTCCTCCCCACATTTCACACATCCAGGGTACTCCTGATTAAAAGAAGAAACTTAGCTGTTTATATCCTGTTGAATAAAAGTCTTTATATATATGGGCTTGCACACAATTCACCATATGTGTATGCTATATATGCGCAGAGTTCATACAATCTAAAGAATCAGATAAATGATTGCCATTTTTTCCTGATATTTACACAACTTTTACTTCCCTTGCCGACGTTGTCTTATTCAGCAATGAAGAAATTCACCCCTGGATGGAGTGTCTATCTAAGGCTCTCCAGACTTCTTAAGGTCTGCATTAAAGACCAGCTCCTGATCCCATTGAAATCAATGGCAAAACTCCCTTCCATCAGATCAGGATTCATCCTTAGAAGATCAAAAGATGTTGGGGCTCTTTGAGTATATTTGGGGTGAATTTCACCCAGATTGAATATTGCCATAGAAATAGCACTAATACTTACTGTCTACCATACTTTATTGACTAGATCTCAGCTGGGCCACTTTATGAGCTAGATCTGTCCTTCTAAGAATCTCTGTAGCATAGGGGAGTTTTCATCTGGTGAAGAACTGGTATTGGTGGCTCTTGCAAAACACTCCTTCCCCTCTCCTTCTCTCCCCTCCCCTCCCTCACATAGTTGGCCCTGGCACAGGGCAGGGAGGGGACAAGGCCATATTATAATGTGCTCTAGATATGCTCAGCTGGCTTTAGGGACCCTAGTTATTTGGCAAAATTTGAAGCAGTCTCCATGCTTCTCTAACCTAAGGTTCAGGATGCCACAAATCTGCCCTGATAACTGGTTCCCATGGAGCAGTGCAACTGGGCCCACGTCTTCAAACATTAAATACTAAATATGGGAAACATTCAGAAGACAGTATGCTGTCTGACCCTTATCTCCCCACTTCAATGCACTATATTTCCCTTCTCTACTGCAATGCAATTTTCATTGTTCGGTAAAAAGCAAACAAAAGAAACAAAACAAAACAAAAATCAAACCCCATTTTTTTCTTATTGCAAAGTTCATGAAAATTACATTAGGTGAAATATGATTCCCTCCTCCCCTCCCAAGCTTGCAACATTGTTTCACTCACTTTCTGTGTGACATGTTCCACCCAGCACCCACTCTGTAATCAAAGACTGATGTAATATCAAGGCTCAATTAATTATTACATTACCTGGCCACACAGCTGAAGTTAGTGGGTGGAGAACCCCCTAACCCTCAATTTTGCATTGAGTTCTATCCTGATACACAAGTTCTCAGTTCAGATGATGAGTGTATTTTTCATGCAAAGTTTCATTCAAACTTCATGTAACAGGAACCACATATATAGATTTTAGATACAGTGCCAAAATGAACGTTTGCTTGTTCTAATATCATCATTGCTTTCTGACCTGATGCCTTGAATCTGTTTGAGATTTCTGTATCAGTCAAAATAGTGACACTATCTTCTTCATTGCACTGATTTTGTTTCTGTTATTTGCTTTTTAATATCCATGAGTTCATAGTACCAGAGGAGTAGCTGTGTTAGTCTGGATCTGTAAAAGCAGCAGAGAATCCTGTGGCACCTTATAGACTAACAGACGTTTTGGAGCGAGAGCTTTGGGGTGAATACCACTTCGGCAGATGCATGTAGTGGAATTCCAGGGAGGTATATATATGCAAACAAGAAGCAAGCTAGAGATAACGAGTTAGTTCGTCAGGGGACGATGAGCCCTGTTCAGCAGTTGAGGGGTGAAACCAAGGGAGGAGAAACGGTTGTTGTAGTTGGCGAGCCATTCACAGTCTTGTTTAACCTGAGCTGAGGAGTCAAATTTGCAGATGAAATGAAGCTCAGCAGTTTCTCTTGAAGTCTGGTCCTGAATTTTTTGCTGCAGGATGGCCACTAAGATCTGCTATTGTGTGGCCAGGAGGTTGAAGTGCCTCCTACAGGTTTTGTACATTCCCATCTATATCTGATGTGCCATTTATCTTTTCCATAGTGACTGCCAGTTTGGCCGATGTACATAGCAGAGGGGCATTGCTGGCATATGATGGCATATATTACATGGTGGACATGCAGGTGAATGAACCGTGATGGTGTGGCTGATCTGGTTAGGTCCTGTGATGGTGTCGCTGGTGTAGATATTGGAGTTGGCATCGAGGTTTGTTGCATGGATTGGTCCTGAGCAGAGTACTATGGTGCAGTGTGCATTACTGGGTGAGAATATGCTTCAGGTTGCAGTTGTGTGTGCGAGGACGGGCCTGCCACCTAAAGCCTGTGAGAGTATGGGATCATTGTCCACAACACTTCACTTCCCTGGCACATAATAGCAGTGTAAAGGTGGCCATACTGCAGCAAAAACTTCAGGACCAATCAAAGAGAAACTGTGACTTCATTCTCTGCAAATTGAACCATCAGCTAGGATTAAACAAAGACAGTGAATGGCTCGCCAACTACAAAACCAGTTTCCTCCCTTGGTTTCACACCTCAACTGCTAGAACAGGGCCTTTCCTCTTCTGATTGAACTAACTCGTTATCTCTAGCTTGCTCTTGCTTGCATGTAGATACCTGCCCCTGGAATTTCCACTACATGCATCTGATGAAGTGGGTATTCACCCACGAAAGCTCATGCTCCAAAACGTCTGTTAGTCTATAAGGTGCCACAGGATTCTTTGTTGCTTCATGAGTTCATAGTAAACTATCAATTAACTATGCAAATCAAGGGAAAAAAACATTGAGGGTTGTTATATAGAGTTAAAGCACACAAGCATGGAATATATTAAAGTAATTCCAAATATATATCTATCAATCTATCATATGTAATGCAACAGTTATGTACTCTTAGCTAGTCTAAGAATTGTTTATTGAAAACTACAAAGCTTATTTTCATGTATGATAGTGGAGAATAATTATTATTTATTATATTTGTATTGCAGTAAAACCTCATAGCCCAAGTTATGGGCCAGGAGAGAACCCCATTGTGCTAGACACTGAACAAACACATAATAAGAAATTGGTCCCTACCGGGAAGTACATACACTCTTAGGAATTGTTTATCAATTAGCAAAAAAAGCCCACCACCACCACAACAAACCATTCATTCATTAGCCTAATGACAGAGGCCTACATTTAATAATAATAAACTTATATTTATGTGGTAGATCCACAAGTGTTTTACCAACCATTGGTTGATCCAAAGCCTGCTGAAGTCAATGGAAAGGCACTGTCATGAATGTATAATTACTGTCATGTGGAATCCCTGATTTAAGTGATCATGGCAGGATCAGGAGTCATACACGAATCACTTCACATACCACTGAAATACAGTCACCTCTGATGTGCATTATAACAGATACTGTACAGCTTATACCAATAAATAATAATTAGTAATGATATTTTAATAACAGGAAATAAAGAATATTTTTAATTGAATTACTTGGAGAGTTTAGGCATATCTGACCTAAGACAATTATTATTACACTTTGCTGAGGATACCTACTGTAGCATCTCCACTCTTTCAATAACATCTCTAGTGACCACAAGTTTTCAGGTTGTTGGTGTTGTCTGATCTAAAATATTCCATATGAAGCAACAGTGTGTCCTCAAACAGTGTGGTGGCTCAGTACTGACTCAGAGGGAACATTCCCATCTACCTGACTCACCAGCATTCAACAATAGTGCCAACAATCAAGATATTAAACTGATCCTATCTCAACATGTGGGAAAAAAACAGCTTACTTCTTCAAAATGAAACGCTGAAGATGGCAACTACATAATACTGATTGAACCATTTTGCCACAGTCAGTAGATGAAACAAAATGAGAAGAACAATTAAATGGCTAAGTTATTAAGGTTTGAAAAGTAGCTGCTGCATAAGCGTCTAGTTTTCCCAATACTCTTTATTATACTTTGTGTGTACTATACATGTCAGAAGACACCATCTCAGTCATTTCCATCTGACTTTGCAAATGAGGAGAGAGTGATTTATTTCTTCCTATAGCTATCATTCCCATTAACATGTGGGTGCAAGATGTTATGTTGAGAATACAATATTATTTAGTCATTTCTATTTTTATAAACTATCATAAACTAGACATATTTAGGAATAAGACTAATACATAGCCTTTGCAAGTATTCTTTTTACTAGAGCTGGGAGGGAAACAGTTTTCCTATCTTGCAAAATCATGACCAATTAAATCTTGAATCAAGACAAATTAAAAAAAAATCAAATTAAAAAAATGTTGAAATGGACTCTTCTGCAAGCAAAATTTCACTTTCATTGAATTGGCATTTTCTGATTAAAAAAAACACTTAGGGTTGTCAAGTGATTAAAAAATTAATCAAAATTAATCACACTGTTTAATAATAATAGAATACTATTCATATAAATATTTTTGGATGTTTTCTACATTTTCAAAATTATTGATTTCTATTACAACACAGAACACAAAATGTACAATGCTTACTTTATATTTATTTTTATTATACATCTTTGCATTGTAAAAATAAAAGAAATTGTATTGTTCAATTCTCTTAACACACGTACTGGAATGTAATCTCTTTATCATGAAAGTTGAACTTACAATGTAGAATTGTGTACAAAAAATAACTGCATTCAAAAATAAAACAATGTAGAACTTTAGCACCCACAAGTCCACTCAGTCCTACTTCTTGTTCAGCCAATCGTTCAGACAAACAAGTTTGTTTACAGTTGCTGGAGATAATGCTGCCCGCTTCTTTTTTTACAATGTCACCTGAAAGTGAGAACAGACATTCAAATGACACTGTTGTAGCCAATGTTTCAAGATATTTACATGCCAGATGCGTTAAAGATTCATATGTGCTTTCATGTTTCAACCACCATTCCAGAGGACATGTCTCCATGCTAATGATGGGTTCTGCTGGATAATGATACAAAGCAGAGCGGACTGATGCATGTTCAATTTCATCATCTGAGTCACATGCCAGCAGCAGAAGGTTGATTTTCTTTTTTGGAGGTTCGGGTTCTCTAGCTTCTGCATCAGACTGTTGCTTTTTTAAGACTTCTGAAAGCATGCTCCACACCTCGTCCTGATCAGATTTTGGAAGGCACTTCAGATTCTTAAACTTTGGGTTGAGTGCTGTAGCTATCTTTAGAAATCTCACATTGGTACCTTCTTTGAGTTTTGTGTGAATGGGTTCTTAAAATGAACAACATGCTGGGTCATCATACAATACTACTATAACATGAAATATATGGCAGAATGTGGGTAAAACACAGAGCAGGAGACCTATAATTCTCCCCACAAGGAGTTCAGTCACAAATTTAATTTACACATTTTTTTTAACGAGTGTCATCAGCATAGAAGCATGTCCTCTGGAATGGTGGTCAAAGCATGAAGGGGCATATGAATGTTTAGCATATCTGGCACGTAAATACCTTGCAATGTCGGCTACAAAAGTGCCATGCAAACATCTGTTCTCACTTTCAGTTGACATTGTACATAAGCAGGCAGCATTATCTCCTGTAAATATAAACAAACTTGTTTGTCTTATTAATTGGCTGAACAAGATGTTGAACTGAGTGGACTTGTAGGCTCTCAAGCAGACGTCGGCAACCTTTGACATGCGGCTCATCAGGGTAATCTGCTGGTGGGCTGCAAGACAGTTTCTTTATGTTGACTGTCTGCAGGCACAGCCCCCCTGCAGCTCCCATTGCCAGGAAATGGCAAACCATGGCCACTGGGAGCGATGTGGGACCGTTTCTACAGACAGTCAACCTTATGTTCTAAACAAAATGTCTTGTGGTCCACCAGCGGATTACCCTAATGGCAACATGCTGAAGGTTGCCGACCTCTGCTCTAAAGTTTTACTTTGCTTTATTTTTGAGTGTGGTTCTGTAACAAAAAAATCTACATGTGTTTGTTGTAGTTCCACTATAAAGAGATTGTACTACAGTACTTGTATGAGGTTAATTTAAAAGTATTTCATTTGTTTATCATTTTTACAGTGCAAATATTTATAATAAAAATAATATCAAATGAGTACTATACACTTTGCATTCTGTGTTATAACTGAAATCAGTATATTTGAAAATGCAAAAAAACCCAAAATATTTAATAAATTTCAATTGGTATTCTATTGTTTAACAGTGCGATTAAAACTGCAATTAACTGTGATTAATCGACAGCCCTAAAAAAACCCCATTTTATTGAAAGATTCCTGAGGATCTCTACTTATAATTACAATACAGCACAAATCTGTTATGATAGTAACTTCTGTATGGGATTTTTATGTTTTATTATTTGTACTATCGTAGCAACTAGGGGCCTTGGCCCCATTATGCTAGGTGCTGTGAAAACAAACAATGAAGAGATGGTCTCTGCCCCTTAGACTTTACAGTCATACTGGTAGTATGCCAGTAAATATGTTGACTTGATGATTGGATGGATTCCACCAACCAGGACAAAAGCAACAAAATTTTGAGATAAAGCTGATCCTTTCTCCTGGTCTCACTTATGTCCGATAGAGTCATAGAATTGTAGGACTCAGGGAAGGACTAAGTATTATCTAGACCATCCTTGAAAGGTGATTATCTAACCTGCTCCTAAAACCCTCCAATGACAGAGATTCCACAACTTCTCTACGCAATTTATTCCAGTGCTTAAATACCATCACAGTTAGGAAGTTTTTCCTAATGTCCAACCTAACCATCCCTTGCTTCTTGTTCTATCCTCAGAAGTTAATGAGAACAATTTTCTCCTTCCTCCTTGTAACAACCTTTTATGTACTTGAAAACTGTTATCATGGCCCCCTAGGCCTTCTCTTCTCCAGACTAAGCAAATCCATTTTTTCCAATCTTCTCTCACAGGTCATGTTTTCTAGACCTTTAATTATTTTGTTGCTGTCCTCTGGACTTTCTCCAGTTTGTCCTCATCTTTCCTGAAATCTGGCACCCAGGACTGGATGTGATACTCCAGTTGATGCCAGATCAGCTCAGAATAGAGTGGACGAATTACTTCTTTTGTTTTACTTACAACACTCCTGCTAATATATCTCAGAATGATTGCTTTTTTGCAACAGCGTTACACTGTTGACTCATATTTAACTTGTGATCCACTATGATCCCAAGATCTCTTTCAACAGTACTCCTTCCTAGGCAATCATTTCCCATTTGTATGTGTACAATTGATTGTTTCTTCCTAAGTGGAGTACTTTGCATTGGTCCTTATTGTATTTCATCCTGTTTTCTTCAGACCATTTCTCAGTTTGTCCAGATCATTTTGAATTTTAATCCTATCCTCCAAAGCACTTCCAACCTCTCCCAGCTTGGTATCATCTGCAAGCATTATAAGTGTACTGTCTATGCTATTATCTAAACCATTGATTAAGATATTGAATAGAACTGGACCCAGGACCAGTCCCTGTGGGACCCCACTTGATATGCCTATCCAATTGACTGTGAACCACTGATTACTCTCTGGGAATGGTTTTCCAGCCAGTTATGCACACACCTTTATAGCAGATGTATTTCCCTAGTTTGTTTATGAGGTTATGTGAGACAGTACCAAAAGCCTTATTAAAGTCAAGATCCACCACATGTATTGCTTTCCCTCATTCACAAGGTTTGTTACCTGTCAAAGAAAGTTATTAGGTTGGTTTGACATAATTTGTTCTTGACAAATCCTTGCTGATTGTTATTTATCTCATTATCTTTTAGGTATTTGCAAACTGATCGCTTAATTATTTGCTCCATTATCATTCCAGGTATTGAAGTTAAGCTGACTGATCTGTAATTCCCCGGGTTGCCCTTATTCCCTTTTTATAGATTGGCACTATATTTGCCCTTTTCCAGTCCTCTTGAATCTCTCTCATCTTCCATGACTTTTTAAAAATAATTGCTAACGGCTCAGATATCTTCTCAGCCAGCTCCTTGAATAATCTAGGATGAATTTCATCAGGCCCTGGCGACTTGAAGACATCTAATTTGTCTAAGTAATTTTTAACATGTTCTTTCCCTATTTTAGCCTCAGAGCCTGCTTCATTTTCACTGGTGTTCCCTATGTTAGACGTCCAATCGCTGCTAAACTTTTCGGTAAAAACTGAAACAAAAAGGTCATTTATCACTTCTGCCATTTCCACATTTTGTGTTACTGTTTTCCCCTTCCCCCTCATTGTAACTGGCCTATTTTACCCTTGATCTCCCTCTTGTTTTTAATGTATTTGTAGAATATTTTCTTGTTACTCTTTATGTCTCTAGCTAGTTTAATCTTGTTTTGTGCCTTGGCTTTTCTAATTTTATCTCTATATGCTTGTATTTGTTTATATTCATCCTTCATAATTTGACCTTGTTTCCACTTTTTGTATGACTCTTTTTTTGAGTTTCAGATCATTGAAGATCTCCTGGTTAAGCCAATGTGGTCTCTTACCATACTTCCTATCTCTCCTATCTGATATGGCCAGGAATGTGTGCCATAGACCTCTCATTAATGGAATATCAGTCCTACTCAGGAGTTTGAGAATACATAGACCACCACCATGGAAAGTGCTACAAAGCATCAATACTAACAATACTTATTGTAAGTTATCCTTTGGCTAAAGTGAAAAAGGTGTGCGGTTTAGGAGAAGGTCC
Organism: Chelonoidis abingdonii; assembly: GCF_003597395.2. NCBI lineage: Eukaryota > Metazoa > Chordata > Testudines > Testudinidae > Chelonoidis > Chelonoidis abingdonii. Next base: position 128,400,188 of record NC_133772.1, on the reverse strand, counting down.
TGTGTTCTATCCCCCATGTCATATGTGTGTAAGTTAGCTGATGCCAGTGACCTGGTACATAGATGGATTTATTACAAGTCAATTAAGTGTTTTGCTAACTCTACAAATCCTGGGCACAATAGAGTGAGAGAGTAGAGAATAGCTAATGGTGCTTTGCTTTTGTCAGTTCAGGCCAAAACTTTCACTCTGTGTGAATACAGATTTTAATACAGAACTTAATTTGAAACATTGCCAGAATGTGAACCTTTAGTAGCCTTCAAACAATATGCCATAATGGGATTCTGATCCATTGCAGAAAAAATAGTTATGAAGTAAATAATATTCTTCAATTAAATACTTTAGTGGAACCAAATTCAGAGACAAAAATAATTCTAAGTGAGTGCCATTAGCCAGTGAAGATGTTTGACTGTAACCATTCCCCCACCCTGAGAAAATATCCAAACTTGATTGTGCATTCAGGGAAAAGATGGTGTCGTTTGATTGGGAAATTGTACTTAGTCTTCTAACAATAGACATTAAGCAGCTGTGGGTTTTGTGCTAAATCTTATTACTAGAGTTAGATTGTTTAACCTTTCCTCGGAAAAAAATGGCATGGAAAAAAACAAAGAAAATATTTGAGTTCTTAATACTGAATGTCCGTGTACACTGGAGGACCATCTTTCTTTCTGTGCTAACACAAGGAGTGCAGTGCACTAAACTGCATTTTTAATGCTTCAAGAACATTAGTTTGACGTGAATGTGCTAAAAAAAAATCGGTTTTGCTGTATGTTTTATTGGCTGAGTTAACACAACAAATACTATAAATCCAGTAATTACTAATTGCCTCCTCCATTATAATGTAAGAAATGAATCATAAACCTTTTATTACTTTAACGGTGGACTACAGGAAGGATTAATCTTCCACTGAAGCATTTTTCATATTTACCTGGTTTCTTCTGTTATTCTATTCTCATTTTCTCTTTCCAGATTCCCTATTTAATGCTCTGTAGTGGCCCCTACTGGGAAAGATATGCCTGGAACTTATCAGCAGGCTTGGCAACTGGTGATCAGTCTATTCAGCTGTTGGTGGTTTAGCAATTATCTCCTTGGTGGGGAGAGAAAACAAAATTAGAAGGCAATTCTGAGTAACCTTTTACCACTGAGCTGTATATATTGCTATAGTTGTAGTGCATAGACTATAGCTATGGTCTTCTGGGTGCATGAAAGCTTATATATAGACAAGTGGGACAAAGGGACAACAAGGATAAAAAAAGTGTGATTTAAAGTTATTAGGGTTAGGGCAAAAGTATGAAAAGCAAGTCGTTTTTGGTGGTTTTTGCATTCACTCCCCCCAACAAAGATTTTTATACAAGTGGGTTATTTTTCTTAAAATATGATTTGTTAATGAACCAAACGATTTGTATTGAATTAGAGATGCTTTCAGGAGAGTGGCAAATGACTTTTTTTGGGCACTTTGGCCATTGATGATTATTGTTATCTATAATTGTGTATTATATTAGCCCCATCTCATGTCAGAACTTCATTGTGCTAGGCACTGTATAAACCCATCATAAGAGACTGTCTTTGTCCCCCAATTGTTACAAGTTTGAACAGACAGACAAAGAGAAGGAGAGATGACATTACTTGTCCAGTGTTATTCAGTGAATCAGCGGCTGAGCTGGGAATAGACCTCAGGTCTTTGGAGTCCCAGTGGATTGCTCCACCAACTGCACACCACTTTCTGTCCAGCTTACATTTCTCATTAAAATATTTTGCATTCTTAAAATATCAAGGATGCTTCCCAGCATATGGCATAGGTCCTGGTTTCTAATGTATAGCATCACTGGAAATGTGTAAAGAAACTGACAAGGGAAGCTATTCCATCAATATGGTGGAACAGGTGCATTACCTCAGTTCTAAAGCTTTCAGTTTCTTCATATGCCTAGATAAAAGAATCCACGTGCCTGTAGTGAGATTTGAAATCTCAAGCGATTGCACTTTCTTTGCTTAGGTTGACCATATTTTAGGCTTATCTACACTAGAAATGGGTTGCTGACATCACTATGTCCACAAACCATATTAGTGGAGACACAGCTTATGTTGGAACAACAGTTTTTTGTTATTTCTATAATGTATACCAGTTCCCTGAACCAAATACTCCATACCAGCAAAAGCACTTTCTTACATTAGGGTTTTTGCCAATTACGGGGTCAGACATAACTATGGTGACAAAACTTTTAAGGGTAGACTAAGCTTCAGAGACAACTTTCAGTACAGGCATCTGATCTACCCTGAAATGGAAATAAATTGTGGAAGTAATAGGTGATTTTGGGAGGACGAATACGGTGTGTTTCACCATTTGGGCCTTATTCTCATTCACACTTGGGATTTTTACATCATCCTAGCAATGTAAAGGAGCGTTAAAGTATGGAATAATTACACTATACACACTGTAAGATCCCTTCCTATTGCAAAGTAGGGGAAAGTGGCTCTAGTGTAAATGAAATTCAAGTCCTTTGTCTACATATACAGTGTCTGACTTTGATCTCACATAATCAGTGTATATTAGGAGTAACTCTATGGAAGCCAATGTGGACACCACTGTCAAACCAGAACTGAACCCACAGACATGAGTTAAGCAGATTTGGAAGGGAAGAAAATTATGAGATCGGAGTAGAAGATAATGAGGAAACACGGTTATGGGGTTTAAGTGATTTTAAAATAAATGGTTTTATGGTGATTTTCTCAAATACTAGAGAAATTTTGATAATACAACAACAATAATAATGATACAGAAGAGGTTAGGAATAGCCATCAAGGATCAGAGCCGTATTGGGATAGGCACTGTAGAGATAACTAACAAGACTTTCCCTGCCCCGGAGAGTTTACAGTCTAAGTGTTTGCAGGAGTCAGGCTTTGGAATCAGACAGGACACAACAGGTGGACAAAACAGACAGTTGCACACATATACAGGGTAAATATTCTGATGCCCGTTGACCATTGCAGTCTGCAGGGACACCCCCATTTTCCTTCTTCATGTGTTCCAGTTCCAACTCCCTCTTTCTCTTTTGGACATCATGATATTACAAGTTACCTGAGCCAAATGATAATATGACTGAACAGCAGGACAAATTAAAGAGAAACTGATTTTTCCCTACCATGAGGCCGTTTTGACATCGAGTCAACCCCTATTCCCTTTCGCATTTCAAGAGATGAGCTGCAGTGGACAACTTAGTTTATCTTGATCCTTATTTATATTTGAGAAGTTAAATAATGTAATACATCAGTGAGGGTATTCCTCATCAGCTCCTAGCTAGACTATGTTAGAATACTATAGTCCCAATATGTCATTTTTTTCTGAGCTTTCCTGTGCCAGTTAAAATAATAATGTTTTTCAATTTCATGTTCCTTTTCATCTGAGGACCACAAAATATATTACAGACAATTTATCAAGCCCCGAAATAGTTCCAAATTATGGGGAAATATTATAGTGCCCATTTTACAGAGGGCTTAAGTAGTTTGCCCAGTGAGTGGCAGAGCTTGGAACAGAATTCAAGAATCCTGAACTGTGTCTCACTCTTGGCTTTGTGCCTCCTTTTATACTGTCCTCTACACTTGGAATGTTTCACATGGCATAGCCACCAGATGGTCTTTCTCCCTTTTTCAGCTCTTGCTATACAACATATTTCTTCTTTGAACCCATCCAAGTACTGGTCTCTCCATCAATGGTCTTCCTAAGCCTTGGCCTACCCAATCAGTGTTAAACATTAAACATTCAACAATCAGGCCCAAGCAAAAAAAGCAAAAAAAAAACCCCCAAAACATGAGGATCCTTTTATTTGCTCTGTGGCTTTTGAACCTTTAGAGGGTCACATTTTCTCCACAACTATGAAGGCTACAAATTTGCTTTTTAAAACATGTGAAAGGTGAGAGTCTCACATAATCATATGACTCCGGTAGCTTGGGTTTTAAGAAAAAACAACAAATATTCCAAGAGTCACGATAAAATCTCAGTGGTAGCACTGTGTGAGCTCTTCAGCTGAGAGATTGACACTTAAGACTGATTTCTCTGCTGGTGAAACTCTGTTGAAATCAATAGATTTACTCCAGCAGAGAATCCTGTCCTCCATCTGTTCTGTGAAGTACTGTACTCTCTACGGTTACAGCCCAATAAAGAAACTTTATATAATGATCATTCTCAATTCCCAGTACAATATATTACAGCTCTGTTTCTGAATAACTAGAATGACCATTTATTATACAGAGTTCAGTTTCTCAACTATATACACGGCTGATGTATGGGAGTCTGAGGTGAGGTGGGCAAAAACAAAACGAAATGAAAAACATGCTAGAAAGCAACAACCAATGTAAATTTTATGTAAGCCTATCTATGATTTTAATGACAGGTCTAGCACTGTGGCGAGGTTAAAGTTCATGAACAAAACAGGGATAAAGGACTACCAACTGTCATAGCTATAAAAAAAAGTTTTTGTTAATTAAAAGGATTTTGCCTTAGAATCAAAAGGCTGTGGATGAAGAAATCTGCAGAAATTATCTAAGGCCGCCTCAACCTTAGCATTTATTATTCAACACCTCACTCATTGCCCTGATTATAAATATTTAATCACTCAACAACTGTAAGTGCTTGTGTCTTCCTGGAGGACCTGCAAGCATTAGGAAATAAAGGGATAGGAGGGGCGGAGGGGGACTGGAAAAGCAGAGAGCCTAAAAGATGTGTCGAGATTATGCAGGGACAAGTGAAAAGGTGTGAAGGACGCCACTGAATTGGGCCTTTGTAATCAGGTTGCATGAACACCTGAACGCTAATTCATTTTGTTTCTATTCACTGGACTTCAAAGCCATATATTTTTTTATTGCCTGGCAGTCTCTGACAGAGGGTGCCCTTGGAGAACAGGCAGAAAATGTTCTTAATGAAAGCAGAGCCCCGAGCAGTGAGAGGTGCCATCCGTGTACCCTCCTTTGTCTGTCACAAAAAAAGCAGGCTAGCTTGGCAGGCTTTTGGGCCTATCAATAATGCATGAGAAGAATGACATCCACCCTGATGCCAGGAAAAGGGAATAGCAGAGAAGAGGGTTGTGTTACAGTACCCTGAACACAAATTGCCTGCCTATACATTGTGTATAATGTAGGAAACACATACCTTTGCATGAATGACTCTGAATCAAGGCACCAATTGCATGGCGTACACACTGTCTGAGAGGCATCTGTTTGAAAAGTGGCCATTTTTACTTTCTGTACTTGTAAAGATATTATGGTTTTCAGACCAGTGCTGTAAGGTATGTGTAGCATATATTGCTTCTTTTTGAAATTCCATGGGTTTGGTTATAAGAATTTATTCTGTATTTTTTTAAAATAAAATCCAATAAACTTTAAAAAAATAATAACAATAGGAAAAAGTGAACTTTGCTTCTTAATACATAACAGTTTGGAGTGTCCCCAGTTTGCCTTAACAGTTTGGATTCCAGTTTGGAGTTGAATGTATTTCATGTTCTTTCTCTTTGTGTATTTCTCTCAGCTGTGGAAAGACAAATAAATATCTAAAGAATGGTATGTTTTGAGTATCCTTTCTCATAAGAAGAGAAAATTCTAAAACCTCATCTTATTCAAAGGTATAGCATAAAATTAAAGGCATTTACTAAACCAACCATTCTTTTTTTAGCTTCTCTGAAGTAACAAGAGTTACATCCTTGAGGGTTTATTTTTTCCCCATTAGTTGTACAATGTGCTACTCTGCTCTGGAATGCAGACAGTATTGTGCACTTCTCATAATTTCTTGTATAAACATGTCCTACATAAGCAGAGCCACTAGTGATTTCTACAGTATTTTTTTACTCATGGTTTTTAGGATACAAAATGGGTCTTCTACACAGTGAGGCCCTGTCAATTCTGGTGCAGGTTATCTAAGGGTTTCCTTAAGCACAGCTGAGAGTTAACTGCCCCATTTTACCTTTCTTTACATTCAGTTCAGACAAAATACTATGTGCTTCTTAAGCCAGCAGCAGGTTTTGGAGAGAGCTTCAACCTTTAGTGCTCAGAATTAGCTGGGGTGGCAAATAATGCTGAGATGAGTTCGAGGGGACCCAAAGTGGGTTGAGCATACAGCAAGTTTCAGTCCGCCTTTCCCACCACAGTAAGAGGATGGTTCCCCTGAGGAAGTCAACCAACCAGGCATATTTGGGACCAATGGGTGGATTTGGGAACACAGTTCTATATGGCTTCTCTGTGCAGTCAGGGAGAGAGCACAGAGCGTATCACTCACAGGGTCATTGGCTAACCTCCAGGAACTGCCATTCCTATTGTACAAGCATCACTAAACAAGAGGAGGCACATGTGGTTGTGTTGAATTCTCCGACACCTAGTGACCAGGTGAAAGCATCAGGGAAAGAAAATGTGTGTGAGATGTCCACATGCGTATGTCCCACAATCCTCAACCTCGTGCAGCTGGATGCTGGCCAGAATCTCCAGAAGCTGAGTAGTCTTATAATCATTAACAATGTCCTCAGGAAAAGGGAGAACATGTCAGGGCAGTAAAAAGCCCACTATCTATTCAGAGGAGAAATATATTTTGTCAATATGGTCTGCCTCATTATGACTTCCTCTATGGGACCATGGGGATTTGGAGGAGGAGTCATGAGCAGAGGCATTAATGGATTAGGACAGTTTTCTGAAACAGAGAAAAAATATTTCTATTAGGGAAGAAGATCCAAATAATAATGCTATAAGAGCACCCCGCAATTATCCAGTGGCCAGCCACTTTGTAGCTCCTTTCTTTGCACTGAAAAGCCAGATCACCTTATAATATAGGACTCAAAACATGCCCCTGCATACTCTGCCACTGCCTCTGTGATGCAGAGTTTAAGATGAGACAACCTTCCATTGATAGAATGGAACCTCTTCCTGTTCCTAGTAAGCTCCCTCACTCCCTCAGGAGGGCTGGCTAAGAGGAACATAGCACTTTTCCTCCATACGTTGCCCAGCACATTACACAGGTCAGTATTATTATCCCCGTTTTAAAGAGGGGAAAACTGAGGCACAGAGCGATGAAGTGACTTGCCCATGATCACTCAGCAGGCCAGTTGTCAGAGCTGGAAATTGAACCCAGGTCCCCTGCGTTCTAATCCACTAGGCCACACTTCTTCCCAGACCCAGGACATATGTGAAATGTGTAATTGTTACAAAACTCATTCTGGACTTAGTGCTGCCTGTGTTTGGGGATCATGATGATATTACCTTTGACGATGGCACTCAGCAGAACGCAGACTGCCTGGAATCCCTCTGGTGTCCCTGGATGATTCTGTGACAAGTGACTGTTGCCAAACTGCCAATCAGTGGTGACTTAAATCACCCACACTTATTGTGTGGTTCCCTTGCACGGAACTCTCCAGTCTCTCTTATAACTCCTCACAGATTCAGGATAATTTTTGTGCCTCTCCTCTGCCTTTGCAGGGAGTTATTCCTATGGCATACTGAGAAAGCTGACCTGCAACTTGTAAATCTTGTTGCAATGATATGGCTCTGCACTGCCTGAGAAACTCCTCCTCCTCCCTTTCTCCTTTTCTCCATGCCTCAGGTTGGCCACAATTTGAGAGACGAGCATGCTTCTGTGGCGGTGCCAAGCAGCCACAAGCTGCTGCCAAGTGACTGCCTGTTTGTCTCTGGCTGCTGTGTGTAAAATGGCAGATTTAATGAGACAATGCAGAGCAGCTGGTTTTGGCTGTTCCTCTGGCACAAGCAGTTATGGACACAATTTTGGGCACAAACTGCTTCCACCTCAAAGACCATTTGCACCCAGTTGAACTACTTTGAAAATTCCATAGCAGAAGCATTCTCTTGGGCATGGACCTACCCTGCCTCTTCTGCCAAACTCATCTTACACTTGCATTCCACTTGCAACCTTCGCACTTTCCTTCGTAAATGCACTGTGGGAGCAAACACCACACGCACCTGTTGCTAATGAGGAAACTGCCTCCTTTAGCTGTCTGAAAAAGCGTACAGTTAATACAGTGGTGAGGGCCTATTGAGCAAGAGAGAGACCTAGATAGAACTTGTTTCTTAAATGTCAAATCAGGGCTCAATCCTCATTTGCATTTTGTGCATTCCACTCTTTAGTAATGTATGCTGCCCACAGGAAGAGAATCTGGTCATAAACATTCTAGTGGCATATTGTTCTGATGGCATCAAACATGAGGACACAGTTAACTCTAACAGATTATTCTCCCCTGGATGAGTGATGATAATAGGACTTACACACATGCTCATCAAGTGAAAGTGTATTTTGCATGAAATTAATACATATTGAACGTATCTGAGACACGAATATATTTTGGCTGCACAAAAGTGTCCTGAACTGAACCAGAAAAGTGTTGTCATTGGTAGCACTGCTATTGCTGCTTATACCTGCCTTTTTTCTTAATAGTGAAATGACTGTGGCTATGCAGTTTTGATAAAGATTAAATAAAAACAAAAAAAAGCCCTCTCCTTTTCTTAGTAAGATCAGTAGAGTGTGTGTCATCTTCCTCTCTCCTCCTTGGAGAGATAACAAGTGACTCATTACCTTGCTTCACTTTAATATTTTAGATATATGAAGAGACAGAGACAGCAACATGAGAGTCAGTGAACAGGAATATGAAAGTTGAGGTCTGGGAGGGAAGGTTTGGTATGATGCATAAAGAGGAGAAGCTGAAGAGAAATACTGTTCTGGAGGATAAGTATATTCTTTTTTGATGAGGGAACTAGGGACAAGTGCACTTCTGTTTATTTAATTAGCATGTAGAATACTTTGGAATAAGTTACATGTATTTTGATCCTGTATGAATTATTATAATAGCTTGCCAACATAAAAAACATTTGGAAAGCCAAACAGCATAGTGAATCTTTAAAAGAGCCTGTTTGCAGTCAATGGTTGTTTTATGTTTCTATTAGACAATGGAATGATATACAGTGTTGCAGTATGATATACAGTACCCCAGTTTACAGAATTTATCAGACAGCCAAACAAGGCCATACTGATTCATAAGCATTTGGGGTAGCAGAGAACTATGTAGGCTTCCCAGTAGGCTGGCTAATCTTTCATAGAATACTGTATGCTGAAACATGCTATCATCTTTTGACTTCATAGTTCTAAGTCATTACATTAGGACCCTTTTAATGTACATTATTGAAAAATCTGTTACGGTCTATCATCTTAGAGCATTTGATTAAGTCTCCATGACGGAAAATAAGATATTATAACACACACACTTGTACTGCAAAGGTCTTGTTATAGCAGAAGCTTGGTTGCCTTATTATGTTCAAATGAACTGTCCTGAGAAAATAATTAATGAGAAATAAATTTAGATGAACTAAGGACATTTAGATCTGGACAAATTACTGAGCAAAATTGCTTTGCTATGAAATCTTAGACTCATTGTCAAAGATGTTTAGTCTACTCCGGATGTTTGATCTATAGGGCTCTATTCAGAGCAAATTTCATTTTCCATGGTTTTGGCCACAGAGACTCCAGGAGGCTTCTACAATTTGGCTGTCATGGATCCTAATCTTTATTTTGGAGCCAAAAGTTTCTGGGCACTCCTCCTGTGAGGAGCTTTGGCTGAAGTTTTTGGCATAAGCCACGGGCTGGAGCTGAGCAAAAGGTTGTAGCACCTACCTGTGTGTGCTTATATAGATGGAGACATATATTGATAACATCAGATCGACTCATTTGATCATGCCCAGAGAGAATTCCAGTCTCCAGAAATGCAAAGAGATCTCAGAGGCAGGCCGACAACACAACTAATGCGGACACAAATGACTTCCTTATGCTTGCCTGTGCTCTCTTAGAAACATTGGAGAGGATCTGGCACACATGACTATCGTAACTTGCTGTTATCTACTTGTATCTACAAAATGACTGGCAAACTAACAGATGGACTCTCTTGTATGCATTTATCTTGTTTAAATACTGTAGTATCACTGATGCCGAATGGCTGCTGGCTTCCACCACAGAGGTGGCACCCCATTTCAGTGGCAGATGAGTGCACAGAGCGCTCAAGGACTCTTCAGGATGGAAGGAGAACTCTATGCATGCAATGTATTACTACTATGAGTTATACTGACATTGTTCTGTACAATTAAGGATGCTTTTGAAACCAATTTGAACTGATTGTGTTTGACCCCATGAGGGCATGGGCATGAGGTGCCCACCCAACTTGATGAAATTCCAAATGTCACAAACAATATACAAGTCTAGGCTGCTTAGAAATTGAAGGGCCAAAATCTATTTGCTGTGGATGTAAAACCTTAATTACAGTTTCTGCAAGGAACTTTTCATATAGGCCCGGATGAAGACTAGCTAACAAAGGACAATACATAGCTAAGAGAAAGCTGGGGTAAACAGATAACCTTGTGTGTTTCAAGTCAGTGAATGGTACCGATAATCTTTGGTACTGAAACATATCTCTGCTGTTGGCAGGCAAGTGGGATCGTACACTGCACCCATTCAGTGTGTGTGTTACAGTGGCTATACTCCTCTGTTCCAGGACCCACTGTGGCTATCTGATGCACCATGCCTTTTGGAGCTCCTCCGAAGCTTTATGGCTGAATTAGCTCTATTTTGCTGACTCTGGCTTCATATCACAATTCACTCTATAACAAATACTGGCAAAGTCCTCTTCTTATTCATTTAAAGGGCATCACATACTTAAAAAAATAATTTCCTCAGCATTTTACTCCACTGACAGGTTATCTATATCTTAGGACAAACCCCCCCTCGCCACCCCCTTGTTGTGTAACTCTCTTATGTTCTAATACTTTGAGTAGTTTGTTGCTTGATACACCTGATCACCATAGTAATACTAGGCTTTACAGAGCACCTGTGGATAACAATTTTTCTAACATATGTGTTGACACTCCAGATGGTATGCACAGTTCCTGGATACTCCTTGCAATATACTGTTACACCAGATTCATCAAAGCTGGTACAAGGAAATGTAAATGGTACCCCCGTGAAGCTTGGGCCCTTCTGCTGCAATAAAATGCCCCAAGTGGATGGCCATGCTTTGCAGCAGCTTTTGCCTTGTCTCAGTTTTATCCTGATCATATACATGTTTGTTGACTGTATAAAAGATAATTTATTTGTTCATCCAGGTCTTCTGTCTCCACAGATCCTAAATTGTCATAGCACCATTGAAGACACGTGACCGATGCCAGTTTACACCAGCTGAGGGTCTGAGCCCTAGTTTTGATTGAGTCCGGATTTAAATGTTCCTAGACATAGAGCTTCTACCGCTTTTTAAAGACATCTAATCCATAGCATACTATGCCTCAATGCAAGGAATATTTTCTTACATACTGACCCTAAATTTCTCCTTATTCAGTTCCAGCCAATTGCTTTCAGTTATATCCTCCTTTTCCCATCAGAAATATTTTCTTTCTCTATTTTGTTTTCAGCTTTAAAATATTTGTGTAGTTATCACATCCCTCCCCTTAGTTCTTAATTATCCAAATTTGTACTTACTCTACTCTTAATGTTTCCCAATAACTATATTTAGCATAATCTTGCTCTATAGCCCCAATACGTTAATTGTTTGTGTGTTGCTCCAAACTCTCTCCATTGTTTCTGGAAATCATCTATCCTAAACTGAATACAATGTTCCATTTTGGTCAAGATTGAAGACATGCAGAGACATGGCATGTTGTCCCATCATATTGGCTTCAACCACTATATTAGATAGAAAGCTCATGTCTATTTGTAATTGTCCACTGTTGCTCCTAGGTCTTCCTCAGGATTACTGCTGGTCCCAGTTTTCCTGCCCTATAAAATATCTTTGTATTTAAAAAAATGCAAGTTACTGTGGTTGAGCAGAAGGACTGTGAGTGGAAATTTATTTTGTTACTTTCTGTTCATGCTTTATAATCTACTCATTTGATTCCTCTGTCCTGTCATTTGCCTCATCTCTCAATTTGGAATCATCTGCTAATTTGGTCAAGATGTTGTTTACTTCTTGTTCCAGATCACTAATGAAAATGTTAAATAAGACCCAGCTTGATCCCCCTGGGCCCCAATATGCACCACCACCAAATCAGTACATTGTGTGGTTTATCATTGCCCTTTGTCTGCAGTCTTGTTTACCTATTTACCCATTAATGTTTGTTTTCTATCCACATAACACTGTTCCTATCCATGCCAGTTTCAATTAAGTTTTCAAGTAAGGTTGCGTCAGACTCAGTATCAAATGTTTTACTAAAATCCAAGTATATTACATCTGCCACTTTCTCTTCATCCAGTAATTTTGCCACTTTGTCCAAATAAGCAATCAATCTTGTCTAATAGGATTAAGGGGGATTTTTTTTCAAAAGGACTCAAACCTGTGATCCCTGCTTGAACATGCAATTTGCAACTATAAAATCTGAATCAATATTTTTGCACCCAGAAAATGAATTGCAAGGGAAAATCAAATAGTTGCCTTTCTAGTCACCTAATTTGAACTAGCTTCCTGTAGTTAAAGTGTAAACACCCAGATTACTATCTGCGAGTCAATTACATGTGCAAAAATATTGCAGGCACACAGCCATTAATATATTGTGAGTCAAAATGAGTGTACTTATATTAGAGATGTGCAAATAACAGAATTTTACTTAGCCAGAAATACCAAAAAATTAGGGGAGGAAAGTTGTCAAAATACTAAAAAAAAATTAAAGAAATGATTTTTTTTCATATTTTTTGCTTATCTATTGACTGAAACAATTCAGCAAAATCAACAAGCATTTGCAAACCGTTTCGGTATCACTGAATCTGCATTTTTCTCTGAAAGCTGTTTAGATAGAAAAATTCCATCTAGCTCTAATTTATACCTAAAACTACTTGGTTTTGATTGTCAGTGAGATAACTAAAGTTGTAACTATTTGGTTTTGTGCTTACAGTTGAGCTGCAATGTGAAAATGTTGGCATAAATTGAGTTTACAAAAGGGAAGCCACTGAAATTGTACCCATTATTTTTAGTAAACCTGTGCTGCTTTATAATAATGGTTTTGTTATTGGCTAGATGGTTAGATTTTTATTTATTTTAGTGGTTATTTTAGTGGTTATGCCATTATTTCACTGGAGAAAGGAATTACCTGCTAGATTTTTGCCAGTTTTTCTATTTTTGAAAATATAAGAGATAAGAACATAAGTATGGCCATGCTGGGTAAGACCAATGGTCCATCTAGCCCAGTATCCTGTCTTCCGACAGTGGCCAATGCCAAGTGCTTCAGAGGGAATGAACAAAACAGGTAATCATCAAATGATCCATTCCCTGTCTAGTTATTACTTTTCTCCATTCAGCTGTGACTTCCTTAGTCCTTCATGGTGCTGGAAAAAAACCTAGCAATAGCATAGTATGTTTGTTAGCTAACATGACCCATCATTTTGCTTTGTTCAGGGGCCTTGAAATCATGGAGATGAGAGAAGGAGCATTTCTGAAGACATGTAGGGGGTTTTTTTTGGTTTGGTTGGTTTTTGCTTTTTGAAGTGCAAACAAGTTGCTGAATGTCCTGTAGCAAATAAGGGTAGTGGCTTGATGAACCATATATTGAGACTGAAAATATCGTAGTATTGATGTAGACTTCTTCCTCATGCTTCCTTTAGCTTATTCAAGAAACTCTCAAAAAGTTGGTAACTGGGTCAGCTCAAATTTAGGAATTTGTTTGTCAGGGTCTGTTCTTCCTCCCTCCATCCATATATAACTCTGCTACTGCTATCCATCTGAGTTTCATGCTTTGCCTTTCTTGTACTGCGCTTATTTAGGCCTGAGAAAAACATATAATGCTAACCTGTCTCAAATAAGATGTCACTTACCATTTTGTCCAAGTTGCTCATTGAAATGTTGAACCAAATTGGCTTTGCTGCCATTTGGTCCATTAGTCTTACATCCAAACCAAAGAAGAACTTATGAATAGTCACAACAGCACCTCACTAGTCTATTATACGTATAAGTACATCGAGGAACTTGCATCAGGTGTAGGAAGATTCTCTCATTCAGAGAGACTCAGCCAGACCTTGCTCACTTACAATGGTTAGATAATTAGCATCTGCAAGAGATTATAATGTGCACTGGTGACACAGAAGGCTAAGTCTCAGATTGCAGTGGGAGAGGCTGAATTTTGATTTTTTTTAAATGTAAATCAGGGTCAATATTTGTTTGTTTTTGTAAAAAAGTCCATCCCTTATTTGACCAGCTCCAATTTAAAGGCCATTGAAGGCTAATTGGGCAAAATGATTATGATGATTGTAGTCGTACAGTATTACTGTAGTGCTGAGAAGCCCTAGTCATGGACCAGGCCTCCTCCATTGCACTGGGTGCTATACAAACACAGAACAAAAAGACAGCTCATGACTGATGGGCAACCAGTCTGTATGAAGAATGAATTCTGTTGCCACTTCGAAATATTTTCAGATGATAATTGCCTAGTAAATTCTACATGCTGACAAAAGAATAAAGTCTATTTATAGGAAGCATCTTTTATTGTAATCAGTGAAAAAGTGAAGGTTGGAAATGATCAGCAGCCATCCTCTTTGAAAGAGCACTGGATCCTGGAGAGAAAGTACTGCATTTTTGCTATGGCCTTGGCCCGTGACCTAGTCCTCATCAAATGGGTAGGCTGAGACAAAGCTTTGAAGGGAGGCACTGTGGTGATGAGGGCCATATAAGCACCTGGATTGATGGTTGAATGAGTAATAGGTTCCAATTTTAAATTCTCTTTTATTTTAAATCCTTTGCACAGTTTTGAAAAACTCAAAGCTGAGTAAAATATCAGAAACAGATTTGCACATTTTTGCCTAATATGATGAACAATAAATGTGTAATAACAAATAGTTATAAGGGAACACATTTAGGGAACACTTAAGTTTCATAAAGGAAGACTTCAGGATTTCAGACAAGTCTGCTTCCCTTATATTTTCATCAAACTGATATTGACAGTGTAATACAGGAGGTCAGCTTAGAGGATCATAGTGGTCCTTTTTGGCCTTAGAATTTATGAAACTAAACCATGGAGAGGTTCTCAGCCTTTTCTGTTATTTTTTAAGGGCCAAATTCTGCCACCATTACTCATACTGAAAAGTACTTTACTCCAGAAGTCTTCTGATTGACTCAGTATAAAAAAATGCCTCTAATTAAGGTATGTTTGGAGCCTGAGGTGTAATTAATGGTTGCAAATTATATTTACATCCTTGGATAGAAAATGATGCATAACGAAAAGGATTATTATTATTATTATTATTGTTACCTGCCAACACACTAAAGGCCAACACAGTAACCCAGCACAGTTCTGCTATGACAACTCTTGCTAACGTAACTTCCTATCCAACTGTTGATAGCATATGGTTCCCTTGTACCATACAGATAGGGATTTTTTCCCCAATATATTAAAGCCCATAGTTGCAACACCACTGGCAACTATTTTTAGTGTAGCTGCAGACTGCTATGTCTGAGCAAGTGTATGATCATGGCTTCAAACATGTTTTCAAGCCACAGATTGGACTGGGCTTCCGAGAGCCAGACAAATCTGCACAAGATATAAATTGAGAGATAACACACATGAACAAGACACAACATGCTTTCCCTTCCTGAGAGGATGTAGTTTGTCTTATGTAGATCATATTATAGGCTGATTAATGATTTTGACTTTTCAATTCTCAGGTTCTGTTTTTAGAACCAGTTTAGGCATTAGGTGATCATTGATTCTCTCCCAAGCTGACAGTGGTAATTATCAACATTAGTACACCTGCCAGTCTTTATTTAAACCCTCTCAGAGATGAAGAAGTATGGAAACTAAACAACCTTGACCTCCTCTTCTTGTTTCCATTAAGATACAGTGACATGCAAGCTATAGGTAAACCAACACTGCATGCTCTGAAATAAGGAGATTCAAAACTCCATGCCAAGTCACATTCCAGAGGAATAAAATAATTATGGGAGATAAAAAGGGTCATAAACAATTTCAAACACATAATGTGCCAAGTTTTCAAGAAATGCATGTGTGGAAACAATGTATCCCAAAGTGTATCTACATCTGCATACATTAGGGTGAAAGCCAACCTTGTGAAAATGGCTAAAATGGGACTTCAGTGGTGCACAGGATTTGTGCAGTGCCTCTATACAGGGATGAATTTCATCCACCAGACAGCAGTTGTGCATTCAGTGGGTAGGTAGCTGCCTAACTGTTGATTTTACACATTCTGTTAGCTACTTATGTGCACTCTGCAGATGTGTGTTTGGGAGCACAGTTTTGTATCGATGCCTCCACTTACCATTTTTGGAAATTTGATCATCTATAAAAGGGGAGATTTTCAAACACGCAAACGGGAGTTTAAGTGCCCAACTTCTACAGCCCTTCAGTGGTATTTGAGTGCCTCTCTCTTCTTTTCACCTTTGAAAAACTCCCCCAGAAACTCTAAAAGCCATTATATGTGCAATTTAGTGGTCACTTACATAAATTCCTGCTGGTCCAAGCGTGTTTATGAACGAACTTTATCAAACTACTTTTATTAAAACCTGGCGGACGCACTAAACATTGCAGAAGAAGCCAAACTGAGAATAGTATGTTGTTGTAGATCTAAAGAGCTCCATTTCTTTTATTTCATATTTGCTTTCTTTCATCAGGGGTTTGCATGTATGCACTTGACTGGGGATAAATAAGATTGTTCAAATGAGCCAGGATGGAGAACTAGAGAGGAAAAAAGAAAAAGAAAAAAACAGCCTGCAGACAAGTTAAAGATGTGAATTTTCTTGGCTCAAGCTTTGAAGATAAAGCAGTGCCCTGGGGACTGTGGTAAAAAGTAAGCTCTCGATTAGGCATCAGGCACAAACTGACCAGCATCCAATCAGATTTGTTCTACTCTGTTTCATCGGAACTGCAATGTGTTAATGTCTTTGTCTTTTTAAAGTCACACTGTCTTATTTTGATTTTTAAATTCTGGAGAATGCATACATGTGATCAGCTATTATAGCTCAAATAATCGTTATTTGACATCTGACATTTGTGATATATTTTACTGTATTTTTAAGTGTGTATATATATTAATGGCCTTTATCTTCCTAAAAGCTTCCTGTCATAAACTCTTTTTGAATTTCTTATGAATCTGGAGTCGTATCTTTAACTAAAAATCTGAATGCTGTAGTAGCAGAGATTTACCTTCTACAGCATCACCTTTCTCTTGTGAGTTTTCTATATCATCTTTCACTCAACTGTCTAAGTGCTGTTTACAGTAGAAGAGTTTTATGTTGGGTCAGTGATACATAGCCTGTACATTAAGAACCAGAGGCATCTTGCTCTGTTCTTTATATGAAGCTTTTGAGAAGTTCATGGGTATGATTCTAGCTTATGCATAAAGGAGCAGCAACCCAGTGGAAAAGAGATACTGTGATGCCTCCCCGTGCTTCCAAGTTTTGGGTAAGGAGGGGACATACAGACCTCCCTTTAATATAGCCAGTTTAAAATCTATACATAGTATCAGAAGATCCATACGCAAAAGTTGCACTGGTTTATCTTAACCAATTTAAGTTAAAACGGTGCCAACTTGTGTGTAGACAAGCCCTGGAAATTGTAAAAGAGGAGCAGGAAATAGCACTGCAGCATGACAGATATTTGTTTCATTGTATGGTATAAATAATTGATTGCAATTTCATTTCACTGTGTCAATAATATACTAAAGCTGCTTTAATTTGCATCAGAGGCTGAACTGTCTTCCAGCTTGCCCCAGGATCAGAAGGAGATAATGGTGATGTAAAACTAACTTTGCCACAATCCCTTGGGTCCTGCATTGATCAGAGCTTGGGCAGGCCCTAGGACTGAGATCTCAGCTATCAGCACCAAATTTTCACCATTAATTAATATTGACTTTGGTAGTGACATAGTTGGTACTGTGTGCTTCAGGTAATTCCTAATGGAGTCTATATGGCCACTGAAATAAGGCTTTTTAGTATAATAATTAGCACTCATATAAAAAAGTCTATGGGAACTCTGACAGGGCCTTATTTAAATATAACCATAATAAAAGATTAAAGCCCATTTGTTTGGGTTTTTCTATCAAACAAAACAATGTTTTAAGACAGAGAATATTAGCTTCCTTCTGCATTTCACTTTCTCCCTGCGTGTTACAATGGGCTATTCTCAGTTTCAGGGAAATATTTGTTCAAAATTCTGTTACAATATTTTAGAAGGAAGTGTGGCGGAGAGAAAGGAATCTTTTCAAACAGACTTACCATGGGAATTCATCAGACTGAAGCATCAAGGCATAATTGTTTTCTGACTTTAAAAAAACCTAGGCAAACTGCACTTTAAAAATTGTAATTGTTTCACAAAAGTAAGAGAGATAATATTCAGGGGGGAAAAGGCTTTTAAGATACATGAAAAGGACTTTCTTTTCTGAAGCAAAATAGCATATGTTCAACCAAATAAAGATAAATTCAAACACTTTTAAAATTGCCTGTTTAAAGTGGTGATGAAAGTTTTGATGGTTCTCTCTCTCTCTCTCTCTTTTTTTTTTAAAGGTTTCATTCTTTTTTCTGTTTAAGCTTGTTCCAACAGCGGCTGGTAGCATGACATACTTGTTTATCCCTTCACGATCCTTTCAGTTGCAATGCACTGCAGTGTCAGAGAGTCAAGGGAAACAAAGATCTCTTTATGCAAAGTGAAATAACAAAAGCAAAAGCAAATAAAATGAGGTTGGGTCTGAATAAAGATACCGTGCAAAACTGATACATAAGTTATGTTTGAGAAGAGCTGTCCCCAAGTGAAAATTCTTCCTCCCACTCCATCTTTTCCCTAATCACCTTCTTCACCAACTTTAATTCATTCCCATTATTATTTATTTGTATTCCAGTAGCACCTAGAGGCCTTATCTAACATCAGGGTCAAAACACTTAGTAAGAGACAGTCCTTGCCCTGAAGAACTTACAGACTGAATAGACAAGTCAGACAAAGGGTAAGAGAAAGCAGTTGAACGTACAAACAAACTCTGAGCATAAGACATTAAGAGATTCAGTGACTGGAGGCAAAGTTGGGAACTGAACACAGAGCTAAAACCTCAATCTGGGGGCTAAGGGTCAAGATCATATTTCCTCCCTGAAATATAGCCTATATACAAAATGAATATAATGGATCGGATTCTCTTTTCACTTATGCTAGTTTAATACTGGTGTGACTCTATAGATTTCATCTGATTTGTTCCAGTGTAAATTAGAGAAAAATCAGGTCTTATAATGGGCAGTCCATATTGGTTTGAATCAAGCCCATTCCTTAGTAAAGATTTCACTCGCTACTCATCCCCTGTCACTAATCTCCCAAAATGTCATTATGGAGAAATTCCTCACAACATGTTCTCTGGGCAGCATGAGTGATTACAATAAGAATACTTCACAGTTTTATAACCGTGTACGTTGTCAAAGTACTCAACAGAACAAAATAGAGATAACCAGCTTCCAATTGTAAGTAAAAAGGTCCTGTAAGAGTGTCAGTTCTTTTATTCCAGGCTAATATGTTAATCTGCATGTTGCATTTCTGAATTTACCTTCTCTTCTCGAACTCTGACTTTACCCATTAAAAATCAGTGAATCACTTTCGGGTTTAGTTCAGCTTCACTGAACAACATGAATTCCTTGCTACAGTAGATCATGAGTATTGTGTAAATTTGGATCAGTTAAAGGGTTAAACAAACACTGACATTTCTCTTTCAACTTACATTATTTCTATTTCTTTAGATGCCTCCTTGGCATCATGCTGCTAAGGCTGTTGAGACTCCCAGATAGCCCATCTTGAATGACTTTGGTCCATATTTCAGTTTTAAACCAAAACAAACTGTATGGCAAGAGTTGGCATGAGGGGAAAGGATATCAGAAGTGCTCAACTCTTATAACAGGGGTCATATTTTTAGAAGCACTCAGATTCCATTTACTCACAAAAATAAGTGGCCAGATGTTCAGACTTGCTTCGCATTTTGGGCATTGTGCTCTTTTAAAGAGCTGGCTGCTGCTTTGAGTGCTGCACACTTAAAATTCTGGCCCAGAGCTCTTTTGAAAATCAGGCCCAAAATGGAGATTGCTGCCTGAAACTGAAGAGGTTGCAACCAGCACAGCAACCATATCTACCAAGATTGCAAACCATGAGTCTGATTCTGCAGCTCCTCAAATGGGAAATGCTATTTTAAAAAGTACATAAAAGAGCTCAGAAAAACATACCGTACACAGAATGATGAAAGATAAGCATTCAAGGAAGTTGTAGCCAGTGCTCCCTACACAAAGGGGTGTGGGTTGTGTGACTCAGAGTGATGTAACCGAACCACAAGAATGGCAAATGATCCGGAGATAAGTCAGCAGAGAAAGTGTCTCTATAGAAGAAAGAGAGTGAATGTGCCTGCACCAAAAGAGTCACAATGGGTATTTTTTCTACATAAAAGCAGAAGACATAGGTATAAAAATATAAATATCAATTATACACTCATGTGTACATGCAATTACTTAAGTGTAAGTGCATGCATGTTTCAAAGACACTACTTCATCGCTAGTACCCAAAGAGTTAAACTCAAACTTTTCTTTCCCTTCCCTTGCCCAGATGTTTCTGGAAAGGGCTGTAAGGGAGAATGCAAGTGAGAAAGGAAACAGGTGAGGGAGACTATAGGTAGGTGGATGGGCAGTTCGGCTGGTTGGCAGGCTTCAAACCAACCTCAGGCTGAGCTGGTCCCCAGGCGAGGGGAATCTTTGCATATGTGTGCTTGTTTTGATTTGCATTGCTAAAGTTTGTCTCTTGCTGAGCAGATCATAGTGCCTGTTGCTGTGTTTTCTTTCCATTTAGCCTACCAGCCTACACTGCATGCCAGGAACTCCTTTAAAATAAAAAAAGGTCCATAATGCCCACCGCAGAGATATGTCAAAATTGCCCAGGGAGAAGACAAAGACAATGAAGCAAAAGCAAGTAACAACAAGTAGCTAACAACCGAGATAACACTAATTATTTAACCGCAACGTCCACAGTATATAGCCAGCAACATTAATTTAACATAAATACCCAAAGTGAGTTGAGTATACTTCAAAAAGACACAAATGCAAGGAACGAAATATCTTTCTCTTTGCCCTTACTTTTCATTGTCCAGTATCTGAATGCTTGTTCTCTTGATGACTGACGGGTGGACTACTAACATTCCTGGTAACTATGGCCCTGATCCAGCAAAGCACTGAAGTACAAATGTACCTTAAAGCACATGAGGAGACCTATTGACTTTAATGGGGTGCCTCACATGCTCAATGGTAGACATACGCTTAAGTACTTTGCTGGTTCAGGACTTTTAGGAGCAGCAGACTATAGACAAACTAATATCAGCTGATCCCACCTTTCTCTTACTCCCTTTGGTTCCCTTTTTTTCTTTTAACTATTTCAAAATCTCTCCCAATCTCATATCAAACTTAGCAAATGGAGAGGGGGAAGGGAGATTTGCCTGCCAGTATGTCATGCCAATTAAAAAAAACCCCTGAAAAGAAATTATCCCACAGCAAGATCCTTTCTCTATCAATAGGGAGTTATGTGGCTTGCCTCATAAAAGGATCTGAATACCTCACTGTCTGTAAGTCCTCACCAGAGGCGGCTCTAGGTATTTTGCCACCCCAAGCACGGCAGGCAGGCTGCCTTCAGCGGCTTGCCTGTGGGAGGTCCCCGGTCCCACGGATTTGGTGTCAGCCTGCGGGAGGTCCACCAAAGCCGCAGAACCAGCGGATCCTCCACAGGCATGCTGCCGAAGGCAACCTGCCTGCCGCCCTCGCGGCGACCGGCAGAGCGCTCCCCGTGGCTTGCAGCCCCAAGCTCGCGCTTGGCGTGCTGGTGCCTGGAGCCGCCCCTGGTCCTCACCATACTCCTGGTACATATGGAAGTGCTGTTTATCCCCATTTAACAGATGTGGATATGAGGCACAGAGACACTGAATGATTTGCCCAAGGTCACACAAGAACTCCATGGAGAAGCAGGGAATTCAACCAAATCCCAGGTGAGCACTCAGCCATCTTTCTATTAGCATAAAGAGTTCGTTATGGGAGTTAGACAGTACATCAAAGCAATGCTTGAGCCATGGGATGGCTGAAGTCTGTTGACTATAGTGTACGCAGAAGTTAATTCCATAACTGCATGGTCCAGACCAGGAATTAGGGACACTCTATATGGTGACACCGGCTCTTTTAATCAGTCTGGCAGCTAGAGGCCTAGGAAGAATGGAAGGGTCTCTGTGTGTCCAGCAGCCAAAATAAAGAATACCCTTTCTATTCATTGCAGCATAGTCCTGTCTCTTTTCTACAGTAAGAGGCACTACAGTGACAGGGTCAAACAGCCGCCATACATTGAACAATGGGGCCATGAATATAGGATTAGTTATAGTTCATGTAGATTAATTCCATGGACACAGAAAATGTACTTTTAAAGTGGAAATGAAAAACAAACAAAAATATTTTTGTATGACCACAACAGGATTGCACTGAGACAGCCCCCAGCAAAAAGAATGTACACAAAAGGACTCTGCAAGCACTAACTATTTTACCTCTTAAATCCAGGGAACTTTTCAAAACACAAACTGAGTTGAGAGCTAGTATGCACAGTAGATAAGAAGTCTTACACTTTTTATTGTTCTGTACACAACATGTACTGCCATAGTTCCCTTCTTTATGCCTATTTTGAAGAAAACAGAAACTGTTCTTGCCACGCATTACCCCTATTATGTTTCTTCTTGGGAACCTAAGACCTTTTGAATCTCTCTTCTGATCCATTTTAATATGCAGCAGAACAAAAGGATCACAATGTCACTGATGAATACATTGTAAAGCCAAAGCCATAATTACAAATAGCAAATGGAAAATGTATGTATGTAGCTGGAGAGGGAGAAATGTAACATATGTAAGCACTAAAATAATATTTTTCACCATATTTGTATTACTTGCCTCCCTTCCTCCAATTTAAAAACTACTTCTCTGATTATTCTCTCCAGACATTGAAAGCCACACCACAAAGAGGAGGGAGGAATCAGCTTTCTTTGATGCAGTGACTAAGGGCCGTGCTCCCTGACCAGGATCCTTGACCCTCATGTCTGTAGCATTACACACATTGTCTGGTGCTATTGGCACTACCAACTTGTTATTTGTACTGTGCAGATTTAATTTCAAAACACATTCCAATGGTAGGGGGGAAAACCCACCTTCTTGTAAGTGTATGATTCACCAGCTCTTTAGATTCAGTTGGCGGCAGATGGGCAAGTGTGAAAACTGCTATTTGTGATCTCACACTATATAATGAGCACAAGGCACCATTGGAATCACAATTTTTACATGGAGAGCTCGCTGATATAGGCTTCAGAAATTTATTTTCTTAACTTAGGGCTCAATGACTTTTCCATAAGCCCGGAGGAAGGGACACCTCATTATTTTCAGCCCCAAGAGCAATGCAGGGAGCATATTCTGAGTCTGTCAGTCACAAAATACCCCAAGGTTTCCTCTTGCTCTGTGAGGGAAGCACACTGCACAAGGCTTATGTCAGTGTACTTCGTCCAGTGCTCCAGAGAAGCTATACTAGCTGGTGCCTTGGAGGGGATAGAACCAAGGCTCCACTTTTGTTTGGGAGGGGAGATATCTGTCCTCCCTGAACTGCTACCCACATCCAGGTAGCCAGCACACATGAGTAAGGGGCAACTTATGTCTCCTACTCCCTTGTACTTCTGTGCAAACTGGGCCACAATCTAACCATTCGTCTACATAATGGGGAAGATTTTTGTAATGAACTTTCACCAGATCCAGGCCCATCTCTAATATTTAAATGAATATATTTGCATTTAACTTCAGATATTCCATATACAATACCAGTATGCTGTATGCTGCTGGAGTCCCACTTCGTGATGAGAAATCTTTATTACTCAAACCAGAGACAAGCTATGACCAAGCCTACGACCTTTGAACACCTCCAAATTTTTAAGACGTTTGGATAATGATCCAAAGTTTTCAGCTGGCTTTTATATTTATAATAGACCAAACTAACACCCTGATCCTGCTTATTTGAAATAAATGGCAGAGCTACCATTAACTCCAATGTAGAATGGTCACGCCCAGGAAGTCCAGATCTGAACATCCTAAATTGCATGGAAGTTCAGCTATCAATCCAAACTGTCTGGGCAGGCTCCATCAAAAAATCCCAATATGTTAATTTCCTTTTACAGTTTTCACATAAAAGAAATTCTTCTCCAGAAATAATGAGGTTTCAAGGGAAATTATTTCAGATTCTATCTGGCGTGAAACTTCCACTTGGTCACATTTTTAAAGATCACTGTTTATCAGTTGATGGAGGAGATACTGTATGATTCTTTGTCTTTATGCCTGAGGAATACAAACTTTATTTTTTTGTACGGGACATGCCTACTAGAGATGGATGAACACAAAATTTGGCCCAAAATGGAACTGAACATTTTTGGAAAGTGTGAAAAAATTTAGATGATGATGGTGATTATGTACGGTGGCTTTATGAACCCAGTAAAGAATCAGGGCCCCATCGAACAAGGCACTGAACAAACGAAAAACAAAGACAGTGCCTGCCCTAGTGATCTTACAGCCATGGTGTTGTACAGGACACAAGAGGTGAAAGAAACAGACAAATGGGGAGAATGGGATTGGGTAAATGAAGTAACAATACAATAAGCAGAGTTTAGAATTAAAGCAGAAGTCTCAGGGCTGGTCTACACTACAAAGTTAGGTTAATGTAAGCCACTTTGCATCAACCTAGTTGTGCATGTGTCTATACTTAAATTTGTCTCCCACTAATGTAAACTTTCCATTGTGCTGACATAGTAACACTACCTCCCTGAGCGATATTGAGCCATGACTGATGAATTCAGGTTCATGCAGCCCTAATGTAGACACTGCATTGCCTGTGTTGACCCTAACAGTCCTATAGCTGCTGTCCCACAATGCCCAACACTGACTGCTCTTGTCACAGTTATGAACTTCAGTGCCCAGGGGTCACAGAGACTGGAAACCTCCTTTCCCCCCTTAATGCCCCATAAATTTTTTAAATGCTTTTTCCTGATTGTCCAGTTTTGCAAGCACACCTAGCAGCTTTCCGCTGCCCTGTTCAACCACCCAGTAGATGCACTCTTGCCTGGAGTAGACAGGAGATATTTGATCTCCTGGGCCTGTGGGGTGAAGAAGTTGTGCACGCACAGCTACCGACCAGCCATAGAAACATGGATATCTATGAGCAGATTGCATGAGGATGCAGGAGAAGGGATATGACAGAGATCTACAGTAATGACACATGAAAGCAAAGGAGCTACGGCAGGCACATCAGAAGGCCAGGGAGGCAACAGCTGATCCAAACCAAGCCATAAACCTGTTTCCTATTTACACCGATCTGTATGCCATACATTGTGGCGACAAAACCACCATCCTGCACACCACACACAGATGCTGGCATGAAAAGCAAGGGAAAGAAGGAGGAGGTTGGACATGTGACTGGAGGGATCCAGCTATGCTGTGAGCCAGGACCAGTTTGAGACACAATCCAGTCAGTCCCAGCAGTCGAGCATGAGTGAGCCTGATGCAGAGCAAGGAATCTCAGTAAGTATGTAAATTTATTTCTCATAACAGTGATGGTGCCCCAACTTAGCAGGACCCAGCTTGTGAAATTTCATTAATCTACTCATACTAGAAGAGGTATCGGTACAACAAAGAGAGATGGAATTTTCTCTGCTTTTCATTCCCATGTAGAGTCAGGCAAGGGGTCCCATGAAGAGCCGTTTGTTTATGTGCACAGGGATGTTCCTTGAGTTCTTCTGAAGGTTTCTAGGGATGGCAGCCTTATTTCTTCCACTGTGGTAGGTCAAGTATCAGAGGGGTAGCCGTGTTAGTCTGGATCTGTAAAAGCAGCAGAGAATCCTGTGGCACGTCTGTTAGTCTATAAGGTGCCACAGGATTCTCTGCTGCTTTTGTAGTAGGTCACTTTCCCACACAAATTGACAGCAACTTTGTCAGGCACCATTGCAGTAAACAGAATAGCAGCATATGGGCATGGGTAGTTTTGGGATGCCAGCCACAAGTGCACTTTCTGTGCCTTTGTTACTTTCAGGAGTGAGGTATCAGCTAAAATCGCCACCGCCTGTGGAAAATGGTGCCAGTACTCAGTGCCATTGCCTTCTGCTTATAGTTTCATGCAACCAATCAGTTCCTTTCTCATTTCCTTCACCCCTGGCATGCCATGGCTGATGCTGTGAGTGTCACCATGCAGAAGCAATCCCAAGCAGAAGTGTCAATAAGCAGATCTTGTTTAAAACTTTAGGGAAGCAAGGGAAGGGAGTTCTGAATCTTGACTGTCACTTTCCTTTGTGACTATACTGACAATGGTACCTCTGTGTGTTGTATATGTAGCTGCGGTAAGGTCTCCCCCTTCATCCCCATGGAATGCCTGAGCCAGGTAAGGAAGAGAAAGTAGAGGACTCAGGATGACATATTCCATGAAATCCTTCAAGCCTGTGCTGCATTAGACTATGAACAGAGGGCCTGGAGAATGAATGCTGCTTACAATATGGAGAGGGAAAGATCAGACAAGAGAGAGGCTCAAGAGTTGGTGATGGAGATGCATTAGGACACAATAGGGCTTCTCTGAAAGCAAACACAGATGTTGCAAACTCTTGTGGACCTACAGGTTCCACAGTCCCAGGCTCACTTCCCTTTGCTGTTCATGGATAATGCCAGTATAGCAACTCCCTCCACGCCCCTCCTCCCGAACATTCCATGTGGCATCAGGGACTGCATTCCTACACCTATGTCTCCATACCAGGAGAAATCAAGGACCACCACAGCTTACACCATACACTGACCTGTGAGAGCCATGGTTGATATATGTGTAGATAAACTGAACATAAATATTCCTTCCCTTTCTTTAAGCTCCATTCTATAAATGTGTTAAGGTTTTAATGTGTTTGCTTTTAACTTTCATAGAATTTTTAAGTGTTTTCATTACTCAATAAAACTCTATTGTTTGGGAAATAATTCATCTTTATTAGTTCCCAACATATCGTGCAGTATGCTGGCAGTACTGAAATCACCCACTTACTTGTTATTGTACACTTTGACACAGCTCATATGACCAGTGAGAAACGGTGTAATAATCATAAATGTACAGCAAGTTCCATTGTTGCAATTCCATCTATCATGTCCTGCACATTGCTGAGAGTCACAGTCCTGTGTAGCAGGAGGTGACCAATAGTCACTTGCATGACAATGGCCTCCACAGTGGATTTTCCTACTCCAAAATGGTTTCCCACTGATTGGTACCAATCCAGCATTGCAAGTTTCCACAGTGCAATTGCCATTTGCTTTGCCGCTGTCAGTGCAGCTCTCGTTCTGGTGTCCCCACACTAGAGGGCTGGGGTGAGTTCAGCATGCAGATCCAAGAATGTGGCCTAGAGCATCTGAAAGTTCTGTAGCCACAGCTCATCATCCCAAACTTGCACTACAATAGGATCCCATCAGTCAGTGCTCATTTCTTGGGCCCAGAGCGGTGCTCCACAATTTACAGCTGTTCTGTGAATGCCACAAATTATGAATTGGTTCTCTCTATGTCCCATAGCAATCTTCTCCTCCAGAAAATCAGTAGGATCTTCTTGCAGCTCCTCAAATACTGTGCTTGCAACTTTCATGACAATAGTTAAGAGCTGTGCAGGTCCATGCTTCTGTCACAGATGGCAGAGAGTGAAAAGTCCTGCGCAGGTTTGTGGAATTTTCAAAATAGGGATGAAAAATATGGGATAAGGATGGTATTATAGAGTGGACACAATTGCATGCTGGGAACTTGATCCTTTGTTCCCATTCACCCCGTGCGATTCATTTTCCCCCCACAGTGCACTACCAAAACATCTCAAAAGAAAATGCACTGGATAGTGGCAAGTTGTACAGTGGGATACCTACCCATGGTGCACCACTGTGCATCAACACAAGCACTTTGGGTGAGTATGTGCTGCGCTGACACAAGGAGCCAAGTACGCACATGCAAAGAGATATACTATCTGTAACGGCTTTATGCTGACGTAACTTGCATCTTCAAAAGTTTGTAACATAGACATGCCCTCAGCTGACTATATACCAACCTAATTTCAGAAAATGAATTGTTCTTTTCATTTTCATTTTCTTACCTGTCTGCACTTTCTGATTTTTGGCCAGAAACAGAGGCCTAAACCTGTGAAATGCTGAGTGCTTTCTGTGAGATCATCCTGAGCTTAGCATTTCACAAACCAAGGTCTCAAAAGCAGAATTGCCAAAAATACTGTGAAAGAGGCTGTTCCTGAAAGCAAGAAGTGCCATAAATCTCACAAGAAAGGCTGTTCTTCAGAGATTTTCTTCCCAGCTTTGCAGGCCAAAGAAGTTCAGGTACATTGCATATGGTTTTGGGTAAGAATAAGGAAGGTAGAGGTTGATTAGGCACAAGTACATAAACATCCAAACTGTTAGGCACTTGTCCAGACTGAACTGAACCTCTCTAGGTGTTATTCGCTGGTGTGAATGAAGTCTCCACAATCCATCCCTTAAGTCCTAATTAGCTACTTAGCAATTGTAATGGGACAAAGTCTTCCCATGATTGAACTGACCCTTGGCTCTGGTTCATGGTTTCCGGCTCTGGCACCTGGCCGCTAACTCTGGTTCTGTTACTGGGCTTCAATTCCTGGTTACTGACGCCAGGTCCAACCACTAGGCACAGCTGCCCACATCCCATTCCTGACAATTCTTATCCATCATGCTATGAGAAAGATGAAGAATTGTCATTTCCCGACAACATGTTGGTAGCTCATTCAAAAAATCTTCTTTGTAATTTATGCTCCATCTTATATTCAAAAGTATGGAATATGAGTGCCCCTTCAGTTAACATTGTTATAATTTATGGTAGTGCCCCCATGTGCTTTCCAAAAGATCAAGAAAGATGCACCTTGCTCCAAAGAGCATACTCTAGAAAAAGACAGACAAATTATCATTACAAAAGTTTTTTTTTCTCCTGCTGACGACAGTTCATCTTAATTAATCAGCCTCTTAGAGTTGGTTGGGCAACTCCCACCTTTTCATGTTCTCTGTATGTATATATATATCCTCACTATATGTTCCATTCTATGTGTCTGATGAAGTGAGCTGTAGCCCATGAAAGCTTATGCTCAAATAAATTTGTTAGTTTCTAAGGTGCCACAAGTACTCCTGTTCTTTTTGCGGATACAGACTAACACGACTGCTACTCTGAAACCTAGTTTGGCTACATCCATAATAAAATTAGCAAGATGAACTATAACCAAACTTCATATTAGTTGTTCCAGTTTTATAATATTCCAGTCCTCTAAAAGTTTAGAATATTGGGTCTACTGTTTTCTGTGCTAAACAATTTCAGAGGTATTAGGTCACGACTCTGTCTGAGTTTGAGAAATTCCACCTTTCAGCACAGCAGCAGGTTATGAACCCAACACACATTTTTTTTTTTAATGCCATCCACTATCAAACTGTCTTTATGGTCAGTGTTCAGTAGGGTTTGGTCCTAACCAGAAGTCTGTATCTAAACACCTCCTAGGATTCAGGGTGTTTGAAATCCAGTTTCTGAATCCACACGCCACCATTTAATCTCAGCTCTAGTTTTCAGTAAGGAGGAAAGTTACAATAGTCACTTTTATTTAATTAGGCTGTATAGATTATGATTAATATAGAAATTATGAACAAATATTCTTGGAGAAAGAAAAAGCAACTGTCTCTCTCCCTTTCTCCCTCATTTTAGAAAGCGTTGGCCCAAAGCCAGTTGTTATTATAAGCTGGCTGCACTGGCATGAAGCCAAGATCCTGATAATTTAGCATGATGTCAAAATGGATATATTTTCCCCATTTCTCCCCTTTCAGTTATAGCTTGTGGGTGTGACAAGCATTTATACCGCCCAAATATTCAAAAATGCTTTCAGATTCTGTGCGTGTGTGCGCGCCCATGTGCTGAGGGAGGTGGGGGGAAGAAGAGAACTCTGCCATGTATTGTGTATTTAGAAAAGGATACGAAGTCCTGTTTATAATTTGACGAGAGTTTGTCTGCTCCCTCTTTTTATTTAGTGAGACAGATCACAAATTCAGACATCCACTTCTCTTCCTGTATTTGTTTTTCTCCTTCAGTGCCTAAATATACGCAGGTGGAAGAGCACTTGTTTGGCTCTAGGGATGCACAGTACGTATGTTCTGTAGGTACATTGAAGTTAATGGGAATGCTTTTGTGAACTCCAAGTCTTGAGCATTCACAGGAAAATGGGACAGAGAGTTGCTCCCCAGCTCACTTTAACAGACTTTGATCTTTTGTTCTCTGATTCCAGTTGTCCCAGAAAAATATCAATAAATACACAATAGCATTTAGATTGTAAGCTTTTTGGAAGAGGGCTCTCTATTATTAACATTATTGTTTAATAATATAAAAAGGGGTTTAAAAATAATAAACAGTCATTCAGCCTGGTACTTCAAACTGGGCATTGTTTTTATTCCCTGCCTCCCACCAATGTGATTGGCTAGCTGGTTTTGATGTGAGGAGCAAAAACTTCCCAAGGAAAGGGCAGGCTCATGGCTTCTGTCATGTGACTGGAGGACTGCCATGGTGGTATCACCCCTGGTTGCCATGGTAGTCATAAAAGCATGCTTGGGGAAGAGGTCCTGCCTCTGTGCAGTGAACTTGATGAATTTTACTGGTTCTTCTGTCCCTCCTCCAATGGATTTTACTGCAATTGGATATGATGAGACCCTCAGGCGTGAAATCAGAAAAAATAAATGAATATTAAGAGAGGGAACAGATTTACGGCCATATCATACATGCAGAAGTGGTTTACCTGATGGAATTTCTGGTGTGGAATAAGTAGAGGGTCTAGGCTCCACATACTAGAGAACCATGGCATCTGCGATCAGCCTGAGGAGAGCATGTAACTGTTATCAGCACTACCTACTACTTCTTGTCCCCGACACACACCCTCTCTTCATTTCATATAGAAGGGGCTTCTCTAGGCTTGAAGAATACTGAGGAAACATGCTCCATTTACTCCTTTCCCCATCTACTTCAGCTATATGTTGGGCTTTTCCATCCCTTTTCATTGGACCCTGCAGCAGAGAGAAGCATAGTTCTCTTAGCAAGCACTTGAAGGCATAAAGTTCCAGACGATCAGTGTGCAACTGAACATACAATTTCCAAATGCTTTCAAATCAAAATAGGTTAACAGAGATCAGGCTGAACAGGACCTGAGGGTGCAACTAGTAAGGTAATTAACTGGAAGATCTTTAATATAGACAAGTCTTATATGATGCATTGTCTTATAGGTCAACACTGCAATTTCATAGGTGATGTGAGATTTAATTGGCAACCACTGTAGGGCCCTGAATGACAGAATAATATACTAAACAAATTTAGTGCTAATATGGCAAAGACTCTATCTTTGCAACCTTCTGCATTAGCTCAAATTTGTCTCAGGTCCATTCTAAGAGGCCACAGAATAACACAGAGCTTATATACTTTTGTCATCACACTTCCACCCAGATGGAAGATGTCAACATTATTTTTTTGACAACTCTGGCCCCCTCAAAATGTTATGTATTGTGAAAAGTACCCATGAGGCAACTGAGATATAGAAGAATCACAAACTAATGTAGTATGAACATGCAGGAGACCTTATCACAGACAAATCATCACACATGTGCTTACCAAATACCCCTGGTCCTGCTGCAATGCATACATTATGCATAAGAGCCAACTGGCCAGTTATGTGAGCATAGACAAAGAAAACATCAGGTGGTTGTTGAGTAAAAATAGAGATGTGGGAAGACAGAGGCTGCACTGTTTTGTTTTGTGTTTTCCCCCCATTACATGTCTTTCTTCAAAGCCAGTGCTTGATATTCAGAGGAGACCTAACTAACAATAACCCCTGTTCATTTAGCATGCTCTCATGTCTAGTGGAGGTACTCTCTAGATGAAAAATTATGGGCAACTACGCATACACCAGAAATTATTATATATCAGAGTCTCAGGACCAGATTTCAGCTTGTGGATAATGATTTAACAAAGGTTAATATATTATTTATTACAAATCAAATAGGATCAAATGGAAAAGAAGTGATGAAAAGCCAACAAGGAGTTCTGAAGACATCAAGATTTCCTCTGGTGTTTCTCAGCCAGACTCTATCCAATTCTTAAGCCTATCAGTGTATAGTTTGCTTAGCAAAGGGACATCAGCATCATTTTCAGGACAGTGGAAGAGTTGATAAGAATATGAGGGGGCATATTTTCAAAGGCAAGAGTGCACAGAGGTTTGACTGGGAAACAACATGTCTGATTCATGGCAACATTACTCCCCCTTTTAAGCCAGTGTATTTCATCTGACTTCAGGGGAGTTACTCTGGCATAAAGTTGAAGTAACATGCTAGCCCATCAGACCCATACAATCTAAAAGGCTCTTTGACTTAATATTTTCCTAGAGCAGAAAAAAGACATATTTTCTTAAGGCCAAATCCAGCAGTCCTACTATTTGATTACAAATGATGTGATTCCTGAGTAAGGACTGTAGGATTTAGCCTACAGTATCTAGGCCCTGATTCAGCAAGATACTTAGACAGACACTTAAAGTGAAGCAATGATTAATTGCAGGGCTTAAACAAGGAAGATGTGGTTTAGAGGTTGGAGAATGGGTCTGAGAATCAGGATCTTCTGAGATCTAATCTCAGCTTTCACAGCCTTGGAGGTGTTCTCCATTTGTAAAATGGAAATAAAAATCCTAGCGCACAGGTGAGAAGTTATTAGTTAATATTCATGGTGTTCCGAACATGAAAAGTGTTATTTACATGCTAAGTTTTATGGTTCACTTTTACTTTATTGCTTTCCAGTCTTTCCAAATGCCATTCTAACCCCAAAATACTCTAGAGGTCTTTGTCACCTGCAGTGTTTCTGGATTCGGTAGGTGTGTTGTATCCTGATCCAAAACAATCCTTCAGCAGTGCTTTCAGTAGCTGGCAAAGGGGATTGTTGCCCAATGATAACCCCCTGTGGATCATAGCAGATGGTAAGTGCCCTGGTATTCCAAATATAAATGGATTTGTGGAGACAGAATGTGAGAGAAGAAAAAAGACACTTTTTTCATGACATTGTCTTGAGTAACACATGTTACAGGTCTCCATTAACTTGTCTGGTGTATGCATTAAGAAAGCCAATGGAGATGTGTGTTAATTCTACCTGAATGGCTCTGGCAGACCAGATATGACTTCCTCACTCCACAAACCCTGCTGCGTGAAGATATGTAACCCCAACAAAAGAGAGGATAATTTTCAGACTAGAACATATAGTAATTTGAGTGTAATATAATTCGTCAGATTTTGAACGAAGGCAAATTATCCTTGATGCCACTCTATTCGCTGAGAGTAGTTACAGCATATGTTATTATTTCATCCAGAGTTCAGAGAAGAGGGTCATTGGTGATCTTCTACTTCAATAACATGCTGACATAGTACATTCTAATTTTGTACTGTGCACAAGAGCTTGGTACATTTCAGGTCTTTGGTGTACCAGTAAGTACAGCCAAGATAATAGCAAGTATGCATTTATATCTGTACTCAAAGTTTTGGCTTTATATTGTTGCCTTTAGGGGCAATATTTTTTTCTCTATACTGAGTGGTAGCAAAATTCTAGATGCCCAGAGGAGAAGTGTCTGTCATAGAGTGTGGGTGTATTTTAAATGTAACTTGCTGTCTTTACAAACACACATACACACACACGAGCACCCAGGCAATCCCATCTTTGAAAAAATATCAGCTTGCACACCAATGATAATCTGTCTCAACAATTGCCTCCAAATATAGAGAATAAGGCACAGAGCAAACTCTTCATTTGCAGTGGGTTCTCTCAAAGGACCACAGCACAGGAAGACTAACAACAGTGCATTTCTTCAAAGACTAAAAGTTTGATTGCACACTTAAAAAAAAAAGTACTGATAAGCTTACGTGTATCAGCATCATCCTGCAATAACAATATAAACCTACATCTATAAAATATAGGAGAAGTGTATAGTATTACCATGGGCCATTCCAGAATCTGTTATACATTTCTTAAAAGAAACTAGTTGTTCTCCATTCATAGGCTACTGCTGTAGATTTTTCATGTATCTTGGCAGCCCCAAAAGGATGACAGAACTACTGCCCCACCAAAATGGAGTACAAAATTTTGCATGCTACAAGATGACATGATCACATCTTCTCAAATAAAACTCATACTTGTTAGAGACTGAAACCTGAAATCTTAATTATACTGATAACAAAGGGACCAAAATGCTGGCAATCTCTCATACCCGCACTGAGACGCTGATGATGAGCTATTACAAAGAAATGATTCTGATGATTTTCCTTGATCCTGGCTCATGTTCATCAGTTGTCATGGCTTTTGTGGTGTTCACCTTCTTCCATATCATTTAAATTCTTTTCCCTGTTACATTATATGCAGTAGCAAATAATGAATATGCACAGATTCTCTATTTACAACCTCCCCTTTTTTTCAATGGCGTTGGTTAATTAAGTTTACTGAATTCAATTGATTTGCTCATTGGGATCTCAATAATAAAATTGGGAAATTAGTAAAAATGCTCCAGTTAGCTGTGAAATAACAATTTATTTTTTGTTTGAGAGTTTCCTCTCCCTTTTCCAGCGAGAGAGACATTTGACTTTGGAGAACAAAGGCCAGACTTTGGGTATCATTAAAAGCAGCTCCTATACATATTTTGTACTGCAAAAGTTGAGTATGTATCCCATAAAGAGCAATTCTGTTCTGTTTGCTTTTGAAACATGAGTATAGATCCCCCAGGCATTCTTTGTGCAGGCAATCCCATGTGAGACAGAAGCAGCAGGAGACAAAGTGAAGCAAAGAGGATTGTATCTGACAGAGCCCTTCAAACAAGTTGTCCAATTGACTAGAGTAGTGGGCAACCTGCCTATGGCTCCTAATCCAGAACAACCCAAATCAGTTTGCTGGATGGTCTTATATGCTAATTTCTCCATAGCTTCGTCCTGCAAAGCAACTTTGATTGTATGGGGGAGAGTGGAAGATAAATGCGCAAAATACAAGAACATCTATCTCATATCTAGTGAAAGCTTTGGAAACATATGTGTTTGTAGAAAGAGGATTGCAAAACTCTCATGATCCTGAGCCTGTGCAGGGCACTGATTTTTGTTCAGGCAAGCATAAAACTGGAATTTGAGTATTTTCCTCTAAGTCTGATCAGCTGAAGTGACATCATCAGATGGTCATTGAAAAATTTCCCTTGCGGTTTAGATATAATTTTTTACCTTTGACCAGGAGCCACTGAAAGCTTCTAAAGGTTTAAGTGCATAAGATCTGAGGAAGCTGAGTGGAGATTTCTCAATCAAAACTGCAGAGCTACTTGTTCTGGATTGCATAATGACTTGGAAGAGAAGTTGATTAATATGGAGATATGTGCAGTTGTGAAAACTACTGCCAAAATATCATGCACATATAGGAATATCCTGGCACAGAATATTTGTCATCATTTATATGCCATCTTTAAATATAATTATTTTTTCAAGATTTCTGTTCCCCAAAGTGTTAGGAATTTGAGTGTTTTTTAAATTAAAAATCGATAGTTAGGTTGAGTGCCCCATAATTCTTTCGGTGTACATTTCTGTATTTACCAGTCCTTACTGATTTGTAACTCAACACTGCTACCACTAAGGCTGCTTAAATGAATTGCCTGTATTGCAACATAGCACCATATTTAACCAGACTTAGCTGTATTTCAGCCTATTTGTTCATGTAGCTCCCACTACACTAATACCTGTGCGCCTCACAATCCCCCTGTGAGCCAGGGAAGGATTATTTTCTCCTTTAACATATGGGAAGCTGAGACATTGGGTAAATGCATTGACTTGCCCAAGGTCTCACAGAGTGTGGGTGAATTGAGTACTGAAGCCAGGCCCTCTGGATCCTATTGCAGTGCCCTATCCATCAGGTGATCTTTCCTAGTCATGCCTTCGATGACTTGCAAATATTGACATCCTCAGCTGTTGTAAATCAGTGTAGCTCCATTGATTTCAATGATTAGTACTGCATATGCCTCAGTCTCTGTACTTTACCATGTCTAATTCTAAGGGCTATTTGAGCATTACATGGAAACCTGATTTCTTGACATGGGAAAAATAATATCCCTAATAAATTGATTTGCATTTCCATGGCATTGGACTCTCGCATTAATGTGTGAGCTTGCAGGAAATAAAACAAAACTATCCTTCGTTTACTTTCTCCATAAAATGGAACGAATTACTTAATGAATCTGTAAGGCATCCCAGATCAACGTAACAGTGAGGGAGAGAAATTGACATTTCAATGATATCACACAAAATGATGAAAATCATGTTTTGTATTTAAGATTGGACTGGTGTTTAAGAATTCAAACGGCTGGTTTTTGGCAGACATCTAATTGTAATACTATAGCAGTGCTGCAGGCAATTTTCTTTGATTTAATTAGATGAACTGTGGTATTTTTTTTTCTTTTTGCAAAAAGGCTTTATTATGTAGAAATGAAATATGTATAAATTTAATTTTTAATCTTGTTACTACAGAGTAGGAAGGAATAAGCTGGTTCTTTTAATTTACCCTCTTTGTTTAAGAAAAAAATTAAATTAATCTTATCACAAGTGTTTATGAGTAATTGATTTGATTCTTACACTCTAGTCAGAAGTGATAGAGTTAAGATTACTCTGCTTTTTCTCCTGAGTAGAATCAATTGCATCCGTCTTAAAAAATGTAAACACAAACAGTTAGAGACCTCAATTATGTTATTTTGTCCCAGACTATGATAATATTAGCATTTAAATCAGAGTGGGGATTAGGAAACAGAATAATCCAAAAGATTTACTCAAAGTGATTTTTTTAAACATAGCTAGTTAATCATTGTGTTTTAATTCTGAAAACAATTGACCACCAATGCCTTGCTTACAGAACAATTTATTCTTTATTTCAGATTTTCTTGGGACCAAATCCTGAGTAGTTTAGTTTGGCCAAATTGAAAACTATTAGGATTTCAGGTAGGCAACAGCATTTAGGTCACATCATGCCATCAATTGTTAAGCAAAACCCCCTTATTTTGATTTAAGTCATTCAGTTTGGTCCAATATGACCCAGGATTTGGTACACAATGTTTACTAATCCTTCAAACACTTAAGTACACAAATAACTTTATTCAGATAAGTAGTCTTGCTGAATTTAGTAGAATTATTTGCATGGTTATCTGTTTCCAGGATCTGGCCCTGAAATCCTGCCCCCCTGGAAGTCAACGGGGGGGGGTCTGCCATCAACTTGTATCGTGCTCGGATTTCATCCTGATCCTGAATCTCTTGAGATCAATAGCAAAGCTCCCACTGACTTCAGTGGTTTGGACTGAAGCTTTATCTTGTGCCTGAAATGAGACTGTCATAACTGAGCTATTTTACCAAGCCTACAAAGACTTGCCAAAAAAAAAAAAAAAAGGAGTTAATTGAATTATCACCTGCTATCAACCTGCCACAAAAGAAAATGAGATTATTTGCATCTTTTTCTTTCTTGTCATTGTAAAGCAATGATGCACTTGAAGTTCAGTTCTGCTCTGATTTCAATTTTAATAGCAGAAGAGCTCACAGTGAATAATGCGACACAGCCAATGTGTAGTAGGTCAGACCTACACTCAGAGGCCAGTTATCAAATGCATCGCCTCTTTCTTTGCTGTAAATCCTTTCATTACAAGGAAATGAAAAAAATGTGGCATTCATCTTGGCTTCTCTATGTATTTTTAATATAATGATTAAAGGGGTGAGCCATATCATAGATGCTTATATATACTTTCATAATTTTATTTTCTAATTTGTTTTTACATAGATAAGTACTAAAAAAATGGTTTGCTAGTAAGCTTCTTTTGCACTCAGACAACTTTACACACAGGGTTCTTTTCTTTTTTTTTTGTATTAGTTTGGTGAAATAATATATTCCCAGATTAATCTTTAGAATACCCAAGATTTAATCCAAATCAAAGCTTTTGCCAAATTATAAAGTAGAAGCAATGGGCCAGATTCTTACAGATACTGGAATTTTCATCATGCCTCAGTGGAAGAACTTGTGTGGCTGTCTGCCACCTGTCCATCTCCCAATCCTGTGTCAGTTAAGGGCCAGCTCAGCCCTTTGTGTAAGACAGAGTGACCTCAGGGCTTCTCTAATTTGTCCTGACAATAACAGCCCCCGATAGGCTATTCTGCTAACTCACTATTGCTAGAAACAGTGCCTCTAGCCATGCTATTTCCTGCCCCGACACACAGATTATGAGAGAAAGATAGAAACTAAAATGAGGTTACACCCTGAGATTCCCTTGTGGAAGGGAACTCTCAACTGGCCATTTAAGTCACCTGTAACTGATCTGGCTGCCCCCTTATGGGCAATGTGCCTCTGCACTGTCTACCCACTCATCCTGCACTGTCTACCCCTTCATCATGGCCTGCAAATGAGGGAGAGGCTGAAGCTCTTCATTTGTTTCACCTGGGTCAATTTATTCCAGGCCCAACAGAGCAAGGCCTTTCTGTATAATAAGAGAGTTAACTAGAATAAGGGTATTTCACCCAGGCAACAGAGTCCTCCTATCACTCCCTAATTCAGAGAGAAAACTCCTAGTTAGATGTCAGTGACCCTCTGAGGTCCTTGAGAGGGGAGGACAGGTCGATTACAAGGTTTACTGACCAGACTGGCAATGACCAAAACAGATCTACCATATAAATCTGCTAATGCCCTGGAAGATTTCTTCATCCATCCAGAAGAAGGAGACAAAGATTTAGGATCCCAGTCCCAGACCTAGTTGAGGTAGGAGTTAAAGGGGTCTTACTTGGGGATGGATTGTCCATTGGCCAGAGATGGAAGTTAGAGACCCCAGTGTGGGTGTACCAGAATGTATTTTTCCTCATTTCTACAATAAACCTCCCTAGTGATCCACCATATTGGTATAAAACCTGTGAGCCAAAAAAGTCCAAAATCCAATCTAATCCTGGTGGCTTAAAGTCCCAGTGATGAGATCAAAGGTATCATGCACAGGATGGAAGTCCAGGGCAGGTAAAGTCTCCATCTCACTTATGGAAGTGGTTGATAGGGAGCCTTCCAGCATGTCCCTTCCAGGGGGTCCTCTTCTTAGAACAGACTCTTTCCAGGCCCTGTTGGTGCACCCACAGCACAGGGCCAGGACTGACTTGGCCCTGGAGAATCAGGAGCGTGGGGCACAGAGTTTCTATTCAGGAGCATGGGGAGGTACTCCAGCCATGACCCAAGATTACAGACCAGGGAAGGTGCTCCACTAATCCCACCCTGAGATTTCTCACTTGGTCGGTTACTTGGAAAATAATAGATGCAGTCAGGTAAGTACATCTTTCCCCACATATGCAGGAGAGATTTGGACTATCCGATTAGGATTGAGGGCTTTGGATGGGAGCAAGTCTTGGCATAGGAACATTGGCCACAGCCAAAGTCCGTTTACCTTCCTACCTGGTGTGGTCCTAATCTGATGGGAACCAGAAAGGGTTCTGTTCCCTCCCTCTTTAGCAGGTTTGAAGTCTTACTTTGTTGGCCAAAGTGGCACTCCATCATAGGGAACTCTTGCGTCATATGTGCTGTCTGCCTACAATGATAACATATAATCGAGTCCTCTTGAGTGGGCAACAAAGGCGTCTTTGAGGCCTGGAGTTTTGATGGGGCAGCCATTCAAGATCTACAGGGAGGTAGAGGTTCTGTCCCTTGAGGGGGCCCAGGATCTGTCCCTACAGGGGGCCTCCTCGTTCCAGGGTCATTGAAACATGGCACAGCTCCAATGACCTTTGTGTTACTATGGGACCATTAGCCAAATCTGGGGTTTGGTTTACATCAGTATAAATCTGGAGTAAATTTGTAGTCACTGGAGTTGCTCTAGATGTGCCCTGATGTTAAATTGAGATCAGAATCTGACCATTGGTAAAATGTTTTCAGTATATTATATCGTCTATTCTGAGATGTTGTTAGGAATAATTATTGTTTGCTAAGAACTTTGAGTTCCTCAGGGAAAAAAAAGATGCTATAAAAGTATAAAAAACACTATTATTATTGTAAACTGCTAAATGGCAGAACTAGAAGGTAATAATAGAAGTGCTGAAACAACTTTAACAATAGTGGTGTGAACACATTAAGCTGTGATAAAGCTGGAGTTACCTAGATCAATCAAGTAGGCCTCACAAACTGCTTGTTAGAATAAAATTACATCTTTTCTAAACTAAATACAAGTGCAAATCCTTAGCTGGTATAAATCAGCCACACTCCATTGAAATCAAAGAAAGGTGTATTTAAAATGCTGTTCACAGTGTCCTTTCTTTTCTTTTTACCAGTGTGTGTGTGTTTGTGTTTTATAGAACTGTCTGTGCTCTGGAAAACTTCTATCAACTTCACTGGGAGAAAGGCCAGCACCACAGTAATTAGGATTTATTTAGAGCAGCATTCTAGCCGTGCAAAATTCTGCTATCAGAACAAAAGTTAGGCTCTTCAATTGTTTCCATCAGGCTTTGTGGGTGCTTTGTGAGAGGAGGGAAGACTTTCATAAAGCTGGAGAAGAGAACATGTAGAAAGAGTCATAACTGTGAAAATATGAGAGTTATACAGGTACTATAATGCTGCCTCCTTTCACTGACTCTTTTCCAGTGAAGTTATTAACACAGCCACCTAACCATCAAATGCAAACGATAAACATGGAAATTGGTTTCACATCAGAGCTGGTTGAAATATTTTGAATTTATTTGACATTTGTGTAATGAAAATTTTTGAAAATTTCCCAGGAAGAATGTTTGCTGTCTTTAGATTATTTCTAGCTCACATGTTTAAAAGAAATATATTGTACAATAATATGATGCATTAGAATAATACACTCACCTACTAAACTTGTATATTTCTTTGGGATCTTTCTGAATGAAAAGAAATAATTAGGTATGAGTGATAAAATAAATCTGAATTTGTATTCCATTGACATGGGGAGCAACCTGTGCATTTTAACCCAAACCCATTCATTTTAATGCATGGAATGTGCGAGACACTATTATATATTGGCCTACCTTTTCAACTGGCCTCTGATTTCTACATCTGTAAAATGGGAATCATAACACCTCCATCACAGGGGATACATTAGTTAATGTATGTGATGCTCTGTACATCGGGGGAACACCGAGAATATCCCCATGTTCATCCTTGTAATATGATTGTGTGGTATCCAATGTAAAGTTTGTCATATTGGGCGTCCTCGGAAAGCTCATGATGCACTGAGCAGTGTTGTTATAGTGATGTTATAGTAATTGTTGTTACTGTAATGTTATAGTAATGTTATAGGTTATAATTTCATGTACATTGTTAGGATATGCTTCTACGGGCACAACATCCTGAAGAATTGAAGCAGGCTGTGCAGAGGAGAGAGAGGGACGGTGAATAAATTTGGCAACATGTGACCTCCAGAAGAAGAAAGAGGAGCGTCCATGCACCAGCAATGGAGATACAGATGAGCAACTGTTTTCATGTTCTCTCCACAGGTACTAATGCAGAGAGTGGACTAGATGGTACATCTGAGAGAAGGGAGTGGAAGGAGACTCCACCAATTGGAAGGCACAAGATGCACTGTCCTAAGGATGGGGATTCCATGACCACCGCTCCCAAGAGAAGGAGGTGGATGGTGGTGGTCGGGGACTCCCTCCTCAGGGGGACTGAGTCATCTATCTGCCGCCCCAACTGAAAAAATCGAGAGGTCTGCTGCTTGCCAGGAGCTAGGATTCATGATGTGACGGAGAGACTGCCTAGACTCATCAAGCCCTCGAATCGCTACCCCTTCCTACTTCTCCATGTGGGCATCAGTGATACTGCCAAGAATGACCTTGAGCGGATCACTGCAGACTACGTGGCTCTGGGAAAATGGATAAAGGAGTTTGAGGTGCAAGTGGTGTTCTCGTCCATCCTCTCTGTGCAGGAAAAAGGCCTGGGTAGGGATTGTCAAATTGTGGAAGTCAACGAATGGCTACGCAGGTGGTGTCAGAGAGAAGGCTTTGGATTCTTCAACCATGGGATGGTGTTCCAAGAAGGAGGAGTGCTAGGTAGAGATGGGCTCCACCTAACAAAGAGAGGAAAGAACTCTTTGCAAGCAGGCTGGCTAACCTAGTGAGAAGGGCTTTAAACTAGGTTCATCGAGGAAAGGAGACCAAAGCCCTGAGGTAAGTGGGGAAATGGGATACCAGGAGGAAGCACAAGCAGGAGAGTGCAAGAGTGGAGGAGTCCTGTCTCAGACCGAGAAAGCGGGATGATCAGAGACTTATCTTAAGTGCCTATACACAAATGCAAGAAGCATGGGAAACAAGCAGGGAGAACTGGAAGTCCTGGCACAGTCAAGGAACTATGATGTGATTGGAATAACAGAGACTTGGTGGGATAACTCACATGACTGGAGTACTGTCATGGAAGGATATAAACTGTTCAGGAAGGACAGGCAGGGCAGAAAAGGCGGGGGAGTTGCATTGTATGTAAGAGAGAAGTATGACTGCTCAGAGCTCCAGTATGAAACTGCAGAAAAACCTGAGAGTCTTGGATTAAGTTTAGAAGTGCGACCAACAAGGGTGATGTCATGGTGGGAGTCTGCTATAGACCACCAGACCAGGGGGATGAGGTGGACAAGGCTTTCTTCTGACAACTAGCAGAAGTTATTAGATCGCAGGCCCTGGTTCTCATGGGAGACTTTAATCACCCTGATATCTGCTGGGAGAGCAATACAGCGGTGCACAGACAATCCAGGAAGTTTTTGGAAAGTGTAGGGGACAATTTCCTGGTCCAAGTGCTGGAGGAACCAACTAGGGGCAGAGATCTTGACCTGCTGCTCACAAACAGAGAAGAGTTAGTAGGGGA
Organism: Chelonoidis abingdonii; assembly: GCF_003597395.2. Lineage (NCBI taxonomy): Eukaryota > Metazoa > Chordata > Testudines > Testudinidae > Chelonoidis > Chelonoidis abingdonii. The sequence goes on along the minus strand of NC_133772.1, from coordinate 128,357,216 downwards.
AGCAAAAGTGGATGGCAGTGACCATGAGATGGTCGAGTTCAGGATCCTGACACAAGCAAGAAAGGAGAGCAGCAGAATACAGACCTTGGACTTCAGAAAAGCAGACTTTGACTCCCTCAGGGAACTGATGGGCAGGATCCCCTGGGACAATAACATCAGGGGGAAAGAAGTCCAGGAGAGCTGGCTGTATTTTAAAGAATCCTTATTGAAGTTGCAAGAAAAAAACATCCCGATGTATAGGAAGAATAGTAAATATGGCAGGTGACCAGCTTGGCTTAACAGTGTAATCCTTCTGATCTTAAACACAGAAAAGAAGCTTACAAGAAGTGGAAGCTTGGACAAATGAGCAGGGAGGAGTATAAAAATATTGGTCAGGCATGCCGGACTGAAATCAGGAAGGCCAAATCATACTTGGAGTTGCAGCTAGCAAGAGATGTTAAGAGTAACAAGAAAGGTTTCTTCAGCTATGTTAGCAACAAGAAGAAAGTCAAGGAAAGTGTGAGCTCCTTACTGAATGAGGGAGGCAACCTAGTAACAGAGGATATGGAAAAAGCTATTGTACTCAGTGCTTTTTTGCCTCTGTCTTCACAAACAAGGTCAGCTCCCAGATTGCTGCACTGGGCATCACAGTATGGGGAGAAAGTGACCAGCCCTCTGTGGAGAAAGAACTGGTTCGGGACTATTTAGAAAAACAGGATGACCTCAAGTCCATGGGGCCAGATGCGCTGCCTCCGAGGGTGCTAAAGGAGTTGGCGGATGTGATTACAGAGCCATTGGCCATTATCTTTGAAAACTCATGGTGAATGGGGGAGGTCCTGGATGACTGGAAAAAGGCTAATGTAGTGCCCATCTTTAAAAAAGGGAAGATGGAGGATCCAGGGAACTACAGGCCAGTAAGCCTCACCTCAGTCCCTGGAAAAATCACGTAAGCAGATCCTCAAGAATGCAATTCTGGAAGCACTAGAGGAGAGGAAAGGATCAGGACACCACGCGAGTCCATGCCGACTAACCTAATTGCCTGCTATGACAAGATAACTGGTCCGTGAATGAGGGAAGCAGTGGATGTTATTGCCTTGACTTAGCAAAGCTTGATACGGTCTCAGCCACAGTACTGCCACAAGTGAAAAAAGATGGCTGGATGTGCTGAGACTATAGGTGGAATAGAACTGGCTAGAGTGGCAATGGGTATGATCAATGCCTATCTATGGCTACCGGTTTCAGGAGTGCCCCAAGGTCGGTCCTGGGTGAGGGTTGGTTCAATACTCATAATGATCTGGGATGCGTGGACTGACTCTCAGCAAGTCTGCAGATGACACTTAAGAACTTGGAGGGTAGTAGATATGCCAGGCTAGGGAATAGATACAGAGGGACCGAGAACAAATTAGAGGACTGGGCCCAAAAGAAACCTGGTAAGATTCAACAAGGACAAGTGCAGAGTCCTGCACTAGGACGGAAAGAATCCCATTCACTATTACAGAGTAGGGACCGAAGGCTAGAAGCAGTTCTGCAGAAAAAGACCTAGTTACAGTAGACGAGAAGCTGGATATGATCAAACAGTGTCCTCTTGTGCCAGAAGGCTAATAGCCATGGCTGTATAAAGTAGCATTGCAGCAGATCGAGGGAATGTGATCATTCGCCCTCTATTGACCTGGGAGGCCCATCTGGAGTACTTTTGTCCAGTTTGGGCCCCACACAACAAAAGGGTGTGGAAAAATGGAAAAAGGATCCAGCAGAGGGGCAACAAAAAAGATAGGGCGAGCACATGACTTAATGAGGAAGGCTGAGGGAACTGGATTGTGAGTCTGCAGAAGAAGAAGGAGAGGGATTGATAGTCTGCTTCAAACACCTAAAGGGTCCAAAGAGGATGGATCTAGACGTTCCAAGGGTAGCAGATACAGAACAAGGAGTAATGGCCCAAGTCAGTGGGGAAGATTTAGGTTGGATATTAGGAAAAACTTTTTCACTCAGAGAGTGGTGAAGCACTGGAACGGGTTACCTAGGGAGGTGGTGGAATCTCCTTCCTTAGAGGTTTTTAAGGTCAGGCTTGACAAAGCCCTGGTTGGGATGATTTAGTTGGGAATTAGTCCTGCTTTGAGCAGGGAGTTGGACTAGATGACCTCCTGAGGTCCCTTCCAACCCTGATATTCTATGATTCTATGATTCTATGATAGTTATGAGACTGAAAATGTATCCTCATGGCTCAAATTAAGCCTAGGCAAAAACTCTCCGAGAAAAGAGAGGCAGTTCACACCTCATTGGGGCATGTATGGAACAAACCCAGCCCAGCCTCACAGGAACAAAGGTCACTGGCGTAGGCAGCAACAAAAGGATCTGCTGGAGTCTCAAATGAGTCAGCCCCCTTCCTTGGGTCACTTTGGGACTGCGAAGAGGTAATACTTACCTGACTCTGAAGTGGGAGGGGAGTGAAACCAAGAGGGAAGAGCTCTTCCTTTCTCTTCCACCTACATCTACAGACACCACACCAAGAGACTGAAGTGCTGATCAAAGTGGAGAGCCTGGCTGAAGAGAAACCAGCCAGCCTGTGGTGAGAAACATCTAAGTTTGTAAGGACATTGAAAGTGTTAAGATCAGCTTAAAATGCGTTTTGCTTTTATTTAATTTGACCAAATCTGACTTGTTATGTGCTGACTTATAATCACTTAAAATCTATCTTTGTGGTTAATAAATATGTTTGTTTATTCTACCTGAAGCAGTGTGTTTGGTTTGAAGCATGTCAGAGACTCCCCTTTGGGGTAACAAGCCTGGTATATTGTTAAATTGACAAACTCATATAAGCTTGCAGCATCCAGCGGGAATAACTGGACACTGCAAGATGGAGGTTCCTAGGGTTGTATCTGGGACTGGAGACATTGGCTAGTGTCATTCCATTGCACAATTCAAGGAGAAGCTTACATGCCAGAGGAGTTGGGGTTCTCACAGCAGAGCAGGGTAAGGCTGTCTCCCAGAGTCAAGGATTGGAGTGACCTAGCAGATCACTGGTCCAGATAACACCAGAGCGGAACGTCACAGTATGTAAGATGGTTTTTTTAAATCTATATAACTTTGAAGCACCATGGGGCCTCATCAATGCATCCCTGAATTGTATGTGTGGTGGGGATTGCAAGGAGGTTTGGAATCCAAATGAAAGTGAATTTTGTCCATATGACTACAATAGCCAAAACCAAAATCTTGACTCCAGATAGATGTTTCTGATCTGTATTTGAATGTTGCCATCTGAGACCAGGTCTAGTTCTAAGAGTCTTCTTATAATGTATTCTCAACAGGGGTAATGATTAATATTGGTGAATTATTTAATAATTACACTGCTTGCATTATTTAATAATGATTTTTATTTACACATGGAGATCAGATAGTTAAGAATCTTTGCCATAAGAAATGCAAAGAGAAATGAATGGACAATTTATAACAAGCAACTTAATTTGACAATTTTTACTTTGTTTTCTGCACCTGAATATCATTTACTGTAGTTGATACTCAATATTCCAATTCTTGCTGAACTGTTCTATAGTGTTTGATCTCTTAAATTAGATGCATTGTTTCTTTTCCCTGATTAGCTGAGCATAATTTACTCATTGCTTATTAGTTCTGTGTCTATCTTTATAATCTAATAGACTTTAAGGTCAGAAGGGACCATTATGATCATCTAGTCTGACCTCCTGCAAAATGCAGGCCACAGAATCTCACCCACCCACTCCTGCAACAAACTCCTAACTTATGTCTGAGTTACTGAAGTCTTCAAATTGTGGTCTGAAGACCTCAAGCTGCAGAGACTCCTCCAGCAAGTGACCCATGCCTCATGCTGCAGAGGAAGGCGAAAAACCTCCAGGGCCTCTGCCAATTTGCCCTGCAGGAAAATTCCTTCCAGACCCCAATCTCTATTATAATCTCTTTGTATCAGAGACTGCCCTCTGTTCTCTAGTTTCTTCTATTCAATGTTTGTATAGTACCTAGCACACTGGTGCCCTCATCCTTACTGGGCATGTCAAGGTGCTATTGTTAATAAATAATAATCATTGGGTTTACAGTGCAAATATTTCTGGAAAACAGCTTTAAATATCCATTGCCAAGAGTCTCTGAACATGCCTCTTGGAAATCAGAACGTGTGTATGAGCAATCTTGCCGGTTAATCTAATAGATGTTCCCACAAGGCAAAAGGGCGCAAACACGGCCATATATACATATATACAGTGTCTGTGTCACCAATGCAACCATCAGGATTCGTCTTTCAATAAGACGTTGATTGGTTGAATATGGCTTCCAGTAACTCAGCCTTTGTTTTGTAAAAACATTATTACAACATTGTATAACACTTTAGAAATGTTTCAAATTTAGGCTGGCGTGGTGACTTAGCAGACGAGGGGGCTAACATATGGAGTCTGCTACACACAAGAGACTGTGGTTTTATTGCTGGCACCACCAGTCAAGTCAGGATTAGCAACCGTGGTATTCACAGTAAGATCTGAACTCACAAGGCACCAGGTGTGGTTATCTAACCCTTGCCAGCAGTAGAAGGAATACTGAAGACAATATAGTCTGATCTGGTACTAATATGTGGGATACTTTCATGATAAGACTCCTGATTATGGTGCACCCTATATCTGTGTATTAAATTCCTCCTAACATAGTAAAACTGCTCAATATTGGAAATGTATGCCAAATGCCCTTTGCTAGAAGCACAGTGGCCAGGTAGGACAGTGATCTGTGACCAGGATTGCATTCCAGCTCTTCAGAGTTGCAGCTGTTAATAGGCCAGAGCTTGAAAAAATGGAGAAGCAAAATGCTCTCTCTCTCTGTCTCACACACACACATGCACACACAGAGAGATTCCTTTTATGGTGAACTCACGATGCGGGCAGGATCCCAAACAAGATATCTCACATCTCAGCCCTGTCTCTGCCATCCAAGTGGTAAAGGAACTGGGAAGAAGTTTCTAGGGAAAGACAATCTGGCTGCAGCAGAAATTATACATTTTAGGTGTTGATTACAGTGTATTTTCTATAGGCGATCTTTTCGCAGAAAGTAAGATAGTGGATCTTAAAGGGAACCTGTTCACATTAGAGAGCTGCACTGTGGATTCCTTTTGTTTACTGGCAGAAATACAAATTGACGATATCAGAACAAAAAATAAAAGGTGACATATTCTAAATCTTAAAAAAAAAAAAATTAGTGGCAGTTAAAGCCCATAAAGTCCTTTATTTGAATGCCATTAGTGGGTTTGGCAGCGATCCGCGCCATCTACTTCAGAGGAGCACTGCACAGATTAAGAGAGGCTGGATGCTAATTTGCACATATGGAAATGCTTTTTCTCGCCGTTCCGATGGCTCTGTTGTGGACAGATGGAATTAGCGAGCACTCCAAAGCCGTGAAGGCAAACACATAAAAAGCCCCCGCTTTTTTTTCTCTCTCTCCCTGTCTTTCTCTCTCTCTTTTTTTCCGTGAGAAACTTCAGACTTGAAATAAAATAACTAACCAACATTAGCAGACCGCTCTGCCTGGCATTAACAAACCATTTTATCATATTTCAATAGCAAATCATTTTTAACAGTGAGTTATGGTCTTCTTAACTAGAACCAAGTGCACCAGAAAGGGTTGGCAAATTAAGGACAATCTTCAGACAAATTTGGCCTTATTTGCTGTATATAGATCCTGCTGCACTTCAGACTGGAAGCCTTGCAATGCTCCCTTTCCTGACAATGTTCGGTAACTATGAATCACATTTTCTCTTTCTTGTCCTCACATGTGTTGTACTAGTGGCACTTTCCCTTAATTTAGGGCCATATTGTGTCCAGCTGCCCTACTGGGATGTGGAGGGGTGAGGATACCATAAGAAGCAACCTGAGTAATAGGGCACAGTTGCAGTCCCAGCACTCCCTGCAGCACAGGAACTACTTCATCTATGTGCCCCTGGAAGACAGGCCACTCCAAGGGAGCAAAAAGGAGGTGGGACTGTGGTTCCCAAACCAATGGACAGAACTGGCCAGCCCTGCAGAGGCAGAAATAACTGCAGCCCATAGAGGGAATAGCAGTGTGCCCATTCTCCCTGCATTCTAGGAAACCTGAAGCTTCTCCTCTGACTGGGCAGTTCCCCATTCTCTGGGCCTTAACAGCACAACTGAACCATTAGAAAGCGTTTTCCCTTCTCTCTCGGCTTCTTGCAGGGATGACAGTGATAAATCCAGTGAGACTATTTTGACTCATATTCAGTTACTTTATAAGGAGGGTTCCTGATGCACTTTATTTTTGGCAGGCAAACAAACCAGATGTAGCATTCTAAGGGATTCAAATGTTAACTGTTACTGCAAATTGCATGTCCAACCATTTTGAGTATTTCTTTGAAATCAGACTTAGGCTTGAACCAAAGCTCAGGATCCAAGTTTTGGATGGCATGAGTGTTGGAATCCCAACTTGGATCCAAATATTATAATTGATATTCCTGTCTACAGCCGGTCACTGATATAGCTAGACAAGTCGGTCCACAGTTCAGACCTATCTGGCCCAAATTCTAATCTTTTTTACACTTGCATAACTCCCACTGAGTAGCAAGAGCAGAACTAAGTCTTTTGTATCCAGGACTTCACAGAAAGATTTTACTTCTCCACTGCATTCTGAGAGAATTTTCTGAAAAGAATCTAGTGGATCTAAAACTAATTTAAATTTGTCCTGTTTCTTTTCTTTTCTTTTTTTTTCTTCACCCAACTTCTAAAAGTGCCTCATTAGTTGTAAATGAATTGTGGCAGAGACAGACACCCATTTACCTGATCCTCACTGAAAAATCAATTATGAGACTATATTTTGCTGCCAAATTATTTTAGGAGTAGTGTTCTGAACATTTATCTTTGGTTAGGATCAGGGCTATCAAATGAAGCAAAAATGTGCATTTCAGGCAGATGAACAAATTTGTGTTTTGGGCTCAGCACAGTCTGGTTATTAGCTTTCCTGAATGGAGAATGTCAGTTTCTAGACAATATGACAGCAAAGTTTAGATGCAATCAATTCCTACCAAAAATAATGGTGGGTGGATTCCCTACTCCCCTGCTCTCTTCTCCCAAGTGCTCTGATGCCAGAGCCTGGAAGAATTTTTTTTCCAAAGAGCAGCATGTGGCTGTGGAGTGACAGATTCCTGACTGCTGCTCCAAGGCATTGTTCATAGTGAAGGGGAACTCTGACCTCTCTGATTAGACAGCTGAGAGAGGAGGCGAGCATGCTACTAAGTGTTATAAAACTCTAACTCCTCTCTATACATACAGTGCATCTAGTAGGTTCATAAAATATGCTGCATCTCTATTTTAAACTACAAAGTCCCCATTTTTAGCTCCTGTTTCAGGCTAAACTCTTGCTGAAGACTGGGGAGACTGATTCACCTTGAGCTTCCCAATGTGCAGATGAAGTGCATCCACTACACTCCTTCAGGGGTGCAGCATGCTTCCCCCTCACCTCCCTGGCAGCTCAGATGGCCAGGAAGGGTGGGTAGCAGAGCCATGGTACCACCCTTTCCCCATCCCTCCCAATCCTCTTTGGGGCTTCTTGTGGGAAGAGAAATTCTTCCCCTCTGTGGTTCAAAGGGTGGGGAGGATAACTTGGACACACCCTTTTCATTTGCATATGCAAATAAGTGGGGTACACATTAGACCTTAAATACAAGTATCAAGTAGTGAGCTAACCATAGAATTAAACTGGGTTCTTATCTACTACTCAATAAGGTATCCAGATACGGTAGTAAAAGTTGGGGATGAGATCCTGGCTCCAAGCAAGTCAATCACATTGAGTTCAGTGAGGCTGGAATTTCTGTCTAGATCTTTCATCACAGATCCTTAGCAACTTGACAGTGAGGAGATCAATTTATTAACATTTCTTATCTATCTTCAATGGACTTGAAAGGTAGACCCTCTAAAACTGTGTTTAAATTGCTCATGTTACTCCTTTAAAAATACATTATGAGCAGTAAGAAACCCATATTATTTAAAAATATGAAAGGCACTCTGATCAGGTATTACAGGCCTTAAAAATGCCTACAAGATCCTATAAAATATCTATAGAAATGCAAGGTTTTTAACATGTAATTGGAAATTTTTAAAAGAAACAAAAAGTTTTATTTTCTACAGCGATTTTACAGCAAATTTAAATAGAAATATTTACCTTATAAGAAAAGTGTGTATGTTCTGAAATGATTTCATAGGAAAACAGATGACTATGGGGGAGGGAGGGAAGGGAGAAGAACTTTTGTCTTTTTTTCCCCATGTATGACCAAGACTTGATAGGTTTATTTTCTGTTTGCTTCTTATACTAAAAAATTTGGTCCCTGGTGACTGAAGAATTGTTGAAATGATGGCATCACAATTCCCTAGAAAGTGAAACTTGAGAAATGGAGGTTAGAAGGGATTCTAAATCAGATTGTTTAAAATGCTTTGGATTTTGTTTCTCATTTTTAACAATAATTTAACTTCAATGACTAATTAATATTTTGGATAAAGGATTTCTTTGCTAAAGATACAGCAGCGTCGCTCCATAATAGCATAACAATAAACATGCTCTAAAACCATCAGGTGGTGTTCAGCAAACCTGGTGTGTCCAAAAAGGAGAAGCCGAAGAGAGTAGTTTCTAAGAACGACCAAGGACCAGCAAAACCAGCCAATAATTGTAAATTCCCATTGAACTGCCTCATTAATCCGTCATTTTAGCCAGATGAAATCTTACCAGTGTTAGGGGTTAGGGGTAATTCAGAGCTACATTGAACCACTATTCCTCCCAGGGGCAATCTCTCCCAAAGCTTTGGTCAGTACAGGCTGAAGGTCTATGCTGCAGCATGCTCCCACTCTTCCTGCCTGTTCATTTCTGTTGACCAATGTAGAGATGAGCCTGAATCATGGCTCCTTCCACTTCTTTCCTCTTTCAGATAGTTCCTAGATGCTAGGAGACAGCTGTTCTTGCACTTAGAAGAGTCCAAGAAGTTAAATTATAACTTGGTCCTTGCCTGAGTAGGAGTTGTAAGGGGGATGGGGGAATAAGCTTCTTGTGACCTCTTACCTTGTCCACCCAAACAAGGCCCAGGCACAGTCTAGACCAGGGGTAGGCAACCTATGGCTCATGTGCCGAAGGCGGCATGTGAGCTGATTTTCAGTGGCACTCACACTGCCCAGGTCCTGGCCACCAGTCCGGGGGGGCTCTGGATTTTAATTTAATTTAAATTAAGCTTCTTAAACATTTTAAAAGCCTTATTTACTTTACACACAACAATAGTTTAGTTATATATTATAGATTTATAGAAAGAGACCTTCTAAAAACATTAAAATGTATTACTGGCACGCGAAACCTTAAATTCAAGTGAATAAATGAAGACTCGGCACATCCCTTCTGAAAGGTTGCCGACCCCTGGTCTAGACCTATTCACAGATAAGCTTATAATATCTTCTGTTAATAATCTAAACCCAATTTCCACAAAGAAGACACATCTCATTCAATGGTGAGATATTGTGAACATTTGCCAAACTCTGCATTCACTGAAAGCAAATACTTGTTCATAGTTCAAAAAGGAAGCTAATTAGACGGCTACATAAACGTGAGAGAGGAAGCACAAGTTAAGGGACCAATTATCAGAGAGAGTGTGAAGGATTCTGGGAACTATACTGACTCTAAGATCATGTAATTGCAGTTTCAATACACAGTGTTAAGTAAAGTGTCTTTTCAACTTCACTTGTCCCACATGAAAGAAAGGGTGACTTTAACGCACCAGACTGGAGTCCTTAAAAAGAAACAAGAGGAATGTTTACTTTAAGTGAAACATCATGGAGCTTGTCACAATATTTAAAGATATTTTCCTTCCAGCTGTTTTAATTTATCCTTAAACTCCCAATAAAAGTAATATTTTCTTTCACAAAGTAATTTTTCAGCTGACGGAGGGGGTTAGTGCCTCTGCCACCAACAGTGTTAATTAGTTCTTTTAAGAAAAACCCAACTATATACCGTGCAGCACCTAGAACCATGGCTTCTTGATCCTCATAGACTCTTTTAGGCACTATCAAAATAGCATGAATAAGTTAGAAGAGATACTAAAGTCACTTCATTGCTGAGTGATAGTGTTGGGTACTTTAGATTAGGTCAGCTACTGGAAGGGAAGTCAATGATACAAACTCAGGCTATTTCCTCGTCTAATTGCTTAATAATAATAATAATAATTATTATTATTATTATTATTATTAATATTATTTTTATAAGCTGTTTGGGACTTGGAATCTTTATTTTTATTTATTATTATAAAGTTTATTATGATAGTAACTAAAAATTCCAATTGAGAGAGAGACCCCACTGAGCTGTACAAATATATAATAAGAAGAGACAGTCCCTGCCTGAGGAACTTATAGTCTAAGGCCCCAGTCTTGCAAAGACACACGCACCTGGTTAACTACAGACATTGTGAGCCAGTCATCCCATTGAATTCAATGGGATGATTTATAATATGCCAGGTTAAGCACATGCATAATTGTGCAGAGTTGCAGTCTATGTAGGCAAAGCAGCCAAAGTGTGGGAGAAAGGACTTATGTACCCATATCCTTTCTATCTTGAACATTTATGGCAAAACCAGTAAGGCTACACACAGAATCCTCAGCTAAGGGGATTTACGTAGTCATAAAAACAGCTCCCTTTCTGACTCTTGGACTTTGTCTCTTGCTTTCAGCACTCACTTTGATCCTGTGTCCTGCCTGCCCCATTCAGCACAATGGCATGGAAATCATTGTTCCCAATATGGAGCATGGGCTAGTTCAAAGGGACCCTGAGTATTAAACTCTTCATTTGTTGAGTTGCTCTGCAACAAAAAGGGAACTACCGAGAGAAGTTCAGCTATTACTGGTGTTCACTGGAGTTGGCTTCCTGGCAATTCTCCATCAAGACAAAGGAGAATGCTTACTCTGTTCAATACCTGGACAATCATCTGGGTTTGCAGATCCTTTTGGGCAAGACTCTGTAGAGAGGAATTTTCCCTGAAAAATTTTATTTGGTAAGGAACAAATTACAATACCAGTTTAATCAAATTTCAAAATTTAATTGACCTCACTGGGATCAAGATTGGGCCCTAACTCCACAAACATACATGGATCCATATTTGGATATTCTGGCCTTATCTAATCTATGCAAGTTCTTATACCACTCTCATCACTATCACCAGAGTATCTGAGCACCTTCCAGGAGTGCATTAAGCTATCTAACTAATACCTGTCACATGTTTCTACTCTCATCTTCTCCCCGTAGGAGAAGTGTGTGCACCTGAGAGTTTTGCTTTGAACTTACTTTTAATAATATATGTATACATATATACATGTTGCTGTATGTTTATAATTGGAGAAGACAAGGCTAAAGAAATGCCCTTTAACATTTAAAGTGGAAGGTGATGATTAGGTTTGTGATGGCCTTAGCTCTTGTGGGAGTTCATTCCAGAATCTCAGACCAGCCCCCAAGGAAACTCTGTCTCCTGCATAAACAAGCTTTACTCGAACTACAGAATATTACATTGTGCCAGAGGAGAAAAGCTGTCACCCACGGTGTTCATCTCAGTGCTTTAGTCAATCTTTTAGACAACCTGCACCCAGACCATGGCGCACCTTGAATTTGACTTGATATTCTATGGGAAATCATTGTAGGGAGTGGAAGACAGGTCTGATGTGCTTGCTTTAGCCTGTGTTGCTGAGATTATGTGCTGCAGCATTCTCTACTAGTTGGAGTTTCCTAAGCACTGAAGGTTCCATGCCCAAGGTTTTGTCAGTGACTCTACTAATAAAATTATACTGTTAATGCAGGTGTAAGGTGTAAATTTCAGTTTCAACAAGCCACTGAAGAATCTGTCTTAAGGATATGGGGTGACATCTTATTTCCTTTACTGTAAATGGGAATGTTGTCATTGACTTCAATAGAGTCAGGATTTAACCTAAAGTATAGCCTAGCAGACTGAACGTGGAACAGGGTTTCAGGAAGGCACTATTCTTGATCCCACATTCATATACTGTGTGGCCTCCAGCAAGTCACTTAAATCTAAAATTTTCCAAAATCGCCTCTCATTTTGGGTGCCCGTGTTGGTGTCTGAAATTTGGCACCCAAAATGAAAGGCCACTTTGGAAAATATGGAACTTAACCCAGGGGACATATTAGCAGGAAGAACTCATTCAAGATGGCTAAAGCATGTTGGCTACAGATTAGCTTTAGTTCAAGGATTCAATCATATTCTCACACACAGATCAATATACATAACCATGTACACTGTGTTCAGCTCCTATGCTTGTGACATGATTTAAAGTAACATACCATGAAAAAAAAGAGCCACATTTTTATGGCTGCTGGAAATACTTTTCAGATTCACTGCCAAATCCTTTGATGCTTTCCCACACCCCCTTCCCTGGCAATTATTAGGCTCTAATAAAAAAGTTTGTTTCCATGTTTAAAAACGCTTAAAGATTTTCCTTGTAATTGCATTGTTCCTTGCTGTATGTACTGTGAGCAGGTGCCTTCTCAACTTGTTAAAAAGAAAGCTTACACCCTGTGTAAGTCAACACTGACACCTTTCCTGAGGATTGACTTTCATGACAAAGGCATTAACAATAAGATGGCATAGGGTATGTCTACACTGCAGTTAAAAACTGCAACTGACTTGGGCTCCCGGGCCTTGGGCTAAGGCCTCAAGCTCCCTGGCCAGTGTGGACATTTGGACTTGGGCTGCAGCCCAGGTTCTGGGACAGTGTCCTGTGTGAGGTGGGGGAGTCTCAAAGCTTGGGCTCCAGCCTGAGCCCACACATCTACACTGCAATTAAACAGCCCCTCAGTCTAAGCCCCACAAGCCCAAGTCAGCTGACACAGGCCAGCTGCCGCTGTCTAACTGCAGTGTAGGTATGTAGCTATAGAGCACGAGTCTTCTCCCTAGACTTGGCTGATCATAGGTTTCCTAATCACTTCAAAGGTTTATTTTCTCCTGCTGCTGATAGCTCATCTCAATTGATTGGCCTCTTAGTTGGTATGGGTACTTCCACCTTTTCATGTTCTCTGTATGTATAAATATCTCCTGTCTGTGTGTTCCATTCTATGCATCTGAAGAAGTGAGCTGTAGCCCACGAAAGCTTATGTTGAAATAAGTTTGTTAGTCTCTAAGGTGCCACAAGTACTCCTGTTCTTTTAACTCAGCACTGTTCATCTCACATCTTGGATCCTGTCTCTGTAGAGAGCCATGCCCATCCTCCTTATAAATTGATGGGGAAACAAAATTCCTGGCAGAGTGAGTTAGCAAAACCCATTTAACCCTTTCCCAACAGGATTAACACCTGCTAATAGAATGAGGTGTTCCAGGCAAACATTGCCAGCCTGTTACACGTTTCAACTTACACGTTAACTAGCAACCTTAATTTAAGGGTAACAAAGATTTTAATTATTTTGGAATTGGCACTTATGTAGGGGCTTTGAGATCCCTGACACACTCACTGCTTGTCTCTCCCTAACCTGAAATTTTAGATCAGTTTAGGAATTCTGTAGTTTCCCTGACTCTGCCTTTTTCTTCAAAGTAGAGCTTAAGAACTTCGTGGTATCACCAGCAGACCCTAGCTTTCCTTGCCCTGAGGCATTCTGCAGTTCTACTGGGTAATAAAGTGGCTCCGCAGGTCCCATATCTTTTTATGCTCTGTGAAGCTTTAGGGAAAGTTTGAAGTTGCTGTAAGAAGCCAGTTTGAGTGATGGGGATGCAAATGTGTTTTGTTTTCTACAATGGGTATTTTGTTTGTTTGTTTTGTTTGTTTAGGGGTTTTATATCTGTAACTCAAAATCAGTATGAAATAATGACCAATTTTCTTCAAAATTTGCTGAAAAATTCTCCAATGCTTTCTGAGTAAACCGGGAAATTTTTAGGCCAAAATGATAATTTGGTCCAAGTTACAAGGTGTGCATGTGATGAATGTAGGGGGCTAAATAAGGCCTTATTATGGAACCTAGTTGCAACTTTAACCACGGAGTTGTAATTGTCATTCTGTGTTCATAATATTGCATCATCCATGAAGTGGCCATTGTTTCCATAGAATGCCTTGATGCCATAAGGTAATCAGCGATCACTTCAGAACATAGAAAATAGTGCTTATTGCCACTAGAGTGCAACGGTTCTGAATGATAAATAGTGCAAAACTTTTCATCTCCCCAATCGTGCATATACTAGCATGCAGATATGTAGACATGGGAATTGTCAGTGTTTAATTAACCCCCTCTTATGTACTCCAATTTCCATGGAAAAGTTTTATATCCAAATCACCATTTACTTGCATAACTCGTTTTTCCAAAGGAATGAGTCTCTTGGAGTGCATTTTCCTCTGTTAACGCCTGGGTTTAGTATTAACCTGAGTGCTTAAATGAATTTGCTGATCGCAGCTCAGGCTCACATAGACTTTATTCAGCATCAGTTACACACACAGTTTGGCACATGAAGTGGTGCTTGCTTAAAGGAAGCCTATTGTTAATGGAGTTCACAGAGAGATTTTCTTTTCTCTTTCCAAGAAAATTTTGTTTCTACCTTGAGGTTATGTTTAAGGTAAATATACACTAAGCAAGACAGAAAAAACAAGCTCTGCCTTCCCTCCCTCTGTTTGGCTCATGAACCGAGAATTTTAGTCTCCAAACTTCTATCTTTATGAATTCTTTATGAAAAGACTTCTATAAAAAAAATGGTATTTTTGTGCCACGCAACTCAAATGGTACCCAGTAAATAGTGCAGTGATTTAAAAAAAACAACACCTTGTCTAAATGGGACACTTTAAACTCAATTGATTATTCTCTAATTGGCCAGAGACCAATGCCACTCTTACTTGCTCTGTGAGCAAGCTACTATTCAGTGTGAGTAAGGGGTCTTAGGTTTTCAGTGAGTAATTAAGAGTCTAGATTATTTTTTTAAAGTGCATCATTTTGAAAAATAGCTGGGAATGAGCTGAAGCTGCAAAGCTTCTATTCAGAGTTTGGGTTCAGGGGATCGAGTGTCTCAGTACAAGCCAAACTGTATTAAAAATTTCTGTTATAAAGTAAAAAAGGGAAACCTATCTTTTACTGAAAGAAAGAAATATTTTCTTGGTAAGAGCACACTTCTGTATGTCATTATACAAATAATCAGCCAATCACAGGCCTGAAGGTTACAGTCACAATTTTCAAACCTGGATGCCTAAAGTTAGGCTCCTAAATAAGAATGGCCTTGCTTTCAAAGGTGCTGGAGCTACTGTTGATTGCAGTGGGTTTTGTGATTCCTGGACACTCACAAGAAAGCAGGCTACTTTCATTTAGAAGTCTAAACATGAATTTAGGAGCCAAGTTGTAGGCACCTAACCTTCAACATTTTGACCTAGACCAGGGTTTCTCAAACAGGGGTCGCTGTATGTGTAGGGAAACCCCCTGGCGGGCCGGGCCAGTGTGTTTACCTGCCCCATCAGCAGGTCCCCATCGCGGCTCCCATTGGCCAAGGTTTGCTGCTCCAGGCCAATGGGAGCTGCTGGAAGCGACACGGGCTGAGGGACTTACTGGCCGTCGTTTCCAACAGCTCCCATTGGCCTGGAGCAGCGATCTGCGGCCAGTGAAAGCCACAGTCGGCCGGACCTGCGGACGGGGCAGGTAAACACACCTGCCTGGCCCGCCAGGGGCTTTCCCTACACAAGCGGCAACCCCTGTTTGAGAAACCCGGACCTAAACAATATTCTGTTACAAATTGCACAAACACTCCTATAACTCCTATGGGTTCAATCCTGGCCTCACTGAAGTCAATGGGAGTTTTACCCTCTACTTCATGGAGCCAGGATTTCACCCTCTATCCTGTCCCATTGCTCTCTTCTCATCTAGTTCAGTCTCTTAAATAACTATTCATATGAAAAAAGCTGCCCCCATTCAAAGCCTTCTGTACTATACCTTTGCAAAATGCAATAAGCTCTCTCAGGAAGGAGAGAAATTTAGTGAGATAAATTATCTGCTGGTGTCAGTGGGCATAACTTCAATTATCTCAATGGAGTTTTGTTTATTTATGCCATCAGAGAATTTGGCCCATTAACTGTTTAATGTTCTATTTTATATATAACTGTAGTCATCTCCATTGCTTTGTCACATGATAAATAAGTTTGGAGATTGCTTCAAGACCCCATTTTAGCTTAGTTGATTACTCAACCTCAGTAGTCTTTTATTCCTCCAATACTACAAAGTAAGAGAGATTGTCCCTTAATTAGGTGACTTTTATGCTTATAACATCTTCTTCTAGCCTAGATCTTCATTATGTTATTTTTTCTGTAACCTTCTTGACTCGGCTTTCATGTTTCTTTACGAAGTCTAACACTTTTCCCTACTGAATTGTTGATCCATCTAGTTATGGCCTAATCATTCTGAATATTTTTAAATGTTTTTTCACAAATTCATTTGGAATCTATGCATTCAAAAATGTTGAAACTCAAAACATGCTAAAAAATTAATGAATATTTAGCCTGATAGGGCCTGATGTTCCAGTGCCCATTGAAATTAACATTATTCCATGCATATAATTTACACACATACATACACATGCTCAGTGTTATGTCATGTAATTGTAGAAATTTCAGAAATGACCCCAGTTAGACATCCAACCAGCTACATATGCACGCAATGTGTGCATAAAATTTGGAAAATCTGGGTATTCAGATTTCAGAAGAAAAAAGAAAGTTAACATTTCTCTCTTTATTATCTAAAAATACCCAAAGTCTTTACAACTATAAAGGGAGTAAGTTGCTCAACCACTTTTGTACTGAGTAAAAGAATAATTTGCATGTGATCTCTCTATTAAGAGCAAAGGATGCACTTTCTTATTGGAATATAAACATCCTCAAAAGTATATAATAATACTTAATCCCCTATTAGTGGCTAGAAAATAATACCATGTGAGTAGACTGACAGTTGACTACAACATGCTAAACATCTTTCCTCCTGTGTCAGGTACTCAAGGATCCATCTTATCTATTAATTACAGATCATCTTGTAGGTATGAAACAGTACCAATCATAGTCTCCACTAAAACCAAAAGGGTTTCAAGGTTCCTAAAGTAAAAATCACAGATTGCTTCCCTTCTTGACACATGATTTAATGCATTCTCCTTGTTAGCATAGCAAAGGATAGTTGAAGAAATTCTTTGCCTGGGCTGCCAAATTTGCGAGACATCAGATGCACTCTTGATCAAAATAACTGGATGGTTTCTATCGTGAAAATGTTTCATCTTTGGTGAAGACACTTCAGTATTGCTGGTGGAGCTGTTAAGGTCTAAGGGCCAAATTTTCATCACCCGCATAATGTCTGAGTAAATGGAGTTTTGAGGGATAGATTCTTACCAAGATTCTAGTCCAAACCCAGGGTGAAGCACAGTTGCCCAGCACCTTCATAGCCACTACCACAACCTCTGGTAACTGGGATGTAGTAGCTGCTGTGGTTTGCTACACCCTGGTATACAAAGGTTTTTGCCAGTGGATACAGCTAGTGGGATGCACCCACTAGTCCTTTCCCCACCCTTCCATGGATTATCTTCAAACACTTTCTTTATCTGAAAAGGGTTTCCATGAAGCACAGCTCTGTACTGTACAGTGTGCAGAACTCTCCTGCTGGCTCTCTTTATGGCTTGTTCCCTCTCCATACATCCAAGCCACAAGAGGTTGCTGCTTTTAGAATCTTGCCTTCTCAGGCAAGGAGTAAGGGATGGGGAAGGATGTGCCACAGAAATCAAGACTCATTTTCATATCTATGACAAAAGAGAGGAGAAAGGAGCAAAGCAAACATGCTCCTTAATTGCACTGTGGACTATTTCTAAAGTGAGACTTCTCTCCAACCTACAGTAAAGGAATTGATGGGTATAGGGCAGTTAGAACAGGCAGTTGCATGGGGTAACAGTATTTTAGGTACAAAACAATGTTTAGTTGCTTAGTAACCATGGACTTGGAGGGATAGAATCCCACTTTGTCCCAACATCAAAACCTCTAGAGCTAGCTCTGGACATGTAACAAACGCTGCAGATGTCTCAGCAGTAGGGATATCTACAGCTGTGTACAGCGGACTTATAGATGCTTGATTTTGTATTTGCCAGTTAGTTAACCAGATTGTTGATCAGAGGGAATCAAAAGTAATATCTCACACATACTAATATCTTCCTTCTCAGCAGGTTTAATGCTTGAGCTACTGCCAATGCCCTTGTGGCCCTTAATAAATAGTTATTGCTGTTTATTCTTCTCCTCAAAGGGGAGGGGAGGTTGCTTTCACAAAAGTGTTGTTTACTTATTTTTGGCTCTGCAGCAGCTTTTGGGCTAAATCTTTCACTTCTTTTGACAAGGTAGGAGAAAGAGCAAGGCTCTGACTGGAATGGGCTTATTTATTCCTGTCACTGCTAATTCACTCAAGCCAGTAGTTTTCAACCTTTATTCATTTGTGGAACCCTCAACATTTTGAATGGAGGTGTGGAGCCTTTGGAAGTCTTAGACATAATCTGTGGACCCCCAGGGGTCCATGAACCACAGGTTGAAAACCACTGTTCCATGTAACAACAATCTTTTGCGGACCCCTTAGACATATTCAGCAGACCCACAAGGATGCACAGACCACAGGTTGAAAACCACCAGCTTAGGCTATTAACTACTAGAACACCGGTGGACAAGACTTGTAGTTGATGTCTGGGTGAATATGTGTCTACATGGCTTCATGATTCACAGAGCAAAGATTGTAAATAAACCTTAAGATCTCTACTGAGGGATTGCAATGAAGCTGTGCTTCAGGTTTCAAAAATGGCAATTCGTTATTCATGGAGGGTTAAATCTAGTCCTCTCTTCTGCGGTCAACCCTTGATTCAGAGATTCCAGTGCACTGCCCAACTATTTAGCATTGTAATGTCTGAGAATTCAATAACTGATCCAAAGCCCATTGAATTCAGTAGAGTTTGGATCAGGCTCTGAGTGAACAATAAGAAAAAGAAGCACTTGCTTAACCAAGTCATTTTATTTAAATGAAGGTGCATGATGGCTCATTGCGTATCTGGAGATATAGAAGACATATAGGTCATTATCACATACTAGAGAACAAAGTGGCTGCTGGGATTGCTGCAGACATCTTCTGCAAATCATGGCCCTGATCCAGAGCCCATTGAAGTCTATAGGAATTTTGCTATTGACTTCAGTAGGAGCAGGATCAGTCTACTTTTGATTAAATTCTCTTGCAATGTGCCATAACTAATCACAGTTCTTCAGCACTCCTTTCTAAAGGTATTCCTAAGGAATAACAGGAAGATAGTCATTTATCACTTCCTCTTGGTCCAGCTTGTTCTGACTCACCTAGGTAGAGGCTTGACACTTGACAATGTGTGTGTGTGTGCGTGGTATGTGTGTGTATAAAATAGGTCTGTAGTAATAGAAATGTGACCAATAAAACAGTATTGATAATGTGTTGGAACATGTATGTATTACTTGATAATACTTTGCATGCAGTCTATTAAACAAAATAAAAACAGACTAAAATAATTTCTCAGGAATATAACATAAATTTAACAATTTGTCTCTGAATAATTTAATTTGACATTTTAAGCCTTTAGAGTTATAGTCTATTTATAATTGGAGCCACAGTCTGCATGTATTTTAAATGCAAAGAGAGGTTCCAACAGTCAAGTTATTATATTACTCAAGAGTTTAATTAATAACACACTAATTGTAGAAGCTAACATCAAGAGTCACACCATATTGTTTCCATTACATTTTGAAACTGTTTGAAGTGATTTGGTAATTAAAAAAAAAAACTTCTGAGTAGAGTGTTATCGTCTCATGAAGATGTTACACATTCTCTTACTTTTCAAGCTGTAGGATTCCTATCCAGATTCTGTACTGAAACACATTCTCAGATCTTCATGGTATTATATAGTCATGTGTATATATATATATATGTTAAGCTTCAATTAACATTAAAGCTTCACTATCACTTTATATTTTTATTCATTTATTTTTAGTTATAATTACAAATATTTACTAGGATATTGTGGTTAAAAATGTAAATGTTACAAAATTGTTACAAAATGCTCATTGAAGGTTGATTATAAATATTATTTAATTTACAGATAATTTCTAAACTTAGCTCTAAAACCTTCATTCAGGATGATCTGCTGAAACCACCCATTGGATTAGAATAAAACAAATATAAAATTCAGAAACTATCAAAGATCATGTGAAATCAACAGAGCACTAGGAAGAAGGTCTGAGACACCATGCCCACAAGAGCACTGCAAACACAAGGTAGCATGGTATATTGTTAAGGATATGGGCCAGACTCAGCCCCTCTGCTACCTACCTACACACACACACACACACACATGAAGCATATGATACATATTGGGGTGTATGCAATTAGGTGCATTCCAACATCTTCCCTCATTGGCTGTCTGGAACCATCATGCCCTGCACTAGAAGGCTGGTTCTAGTGCATAGAATGGCCAGCAGCCCTCTATCCCCCACTTCCTATGTGACCATATTGCATAACAGCAGGATTTTGCCCTGAGCAGCTGTGCTGACTCCAGAATTTCCACGCTTATAAATTCCCTGTAAACTGATAAAATATTTTTTCCCTTCTGTGTTTTGGAATAAACACCATGATAAATGAGTGAGTTATTAGTGGCAATGAAAATTAATAAATACAATGGAAATCTGATAGCACTGTAAAATCAATAATAAAATATTATGCTTGTATCTTATTACTGACTCTAGTGAAATGGGAACATGGATTAAGTTTTTAAAATTGCAAATTTCATTAAAAATTTGATACCATAATAAGTTCTTACATTATATTAGCAAACATCAAATTCGATAAAACTACACATGCAAGCCCACTAATAAGGTTCAGAATCTAGAAATGCAATATTTTGGAAAGCTGCAAATCTGATAGGATGTGGCTGTAATATATAAGAAAATTAGCTATAAGTCTAGTACAGTAGATTGCAATATTTCATGGTGCCCTTTAAATCATGCTCTAATGGTGTAATTTTCCAAACTTTCAAGTGAAGTGCCATGTAACAATTACAGAGTGCTTCACATGTACAAAATCCTTTCCGAAACTTTGTTTCAGAAACTAAGTAACACCACTATAAATACAGAGAAACTGAGAATCAGAGCTATTGACGCTGCTCCTCACAAACAAGGAAGAATTGGTAGGGGAAGTAGAAGTGGATGGCAGTGACCATGAGATGGGGCAATTCAGGATCCTGACAAAAGGAAGAAAGGAGAGCAGCAGAATACGGACCCTGGACTTCAGAAAAGCAGACTTTGACTCCCCCAGGGAACTGATGGGCAGGACCCCTTGGGAGGCTAACATGAGGAGGAAAGGAGTCCAGGAGAGCTGGCTGTATTTTAAAGAAGACTTATTGAGGGTGCAGGAACAAACCATCCCAATGTACAGAAAGAATAACAAATGTGGCAGGTGAACAGCTTGGCTTAACAGAGACATCTTCGGTGAACTTAAAAAGAAAAGGGAAGCTTACAAGATGTGGAAACTTGAACAGATGACTAGGGAGGAGTATAAAAATATTGCTCGAGCATGCAGGGGTGTAATCAGGAAGGGCAAGGCACAATTGAAGTTGAAGCTAGCAAGGGATGTAAAGGGTTATGAGAAGGGTTTCTGCAGGTATGTTAGCAACAAGAAGAAGGTCAGTGAAAATGTGGAACCCTTACTGAATGGGGGAGGCAATCTAGTGACAGATGATGTGGAAAAAGCTGAAGCACTCAATGCTTTTTTCCCTCGGGTTCACAGACAAGGTCAGCTCCCAGACAGCTGCACTGGCCAGCACAGTATAGGGAGGAGGTGAGCAGCCCTCAGTGGTGAAAGAACAGGTTAAGGACTATTTAGAAAACCTGGACATGCACGAGTCCATGGGTCCGGTTCTAATGCATCTAAGGGTGCTGGGGGAGTTGGTTGATGTGATTGCAGAGCCATTAGCCATTGTCTTTGAAAAATCGTGGTGATCGGGGGAGGTCCTGGATGACTGGAAAAAGGCAAATATAGTGCCCATCTGTAAAAAAGGGAAGAAGGAGAATCCGGGGAACTACAGTGGGCCTCACCTCAGTCCCTGGAAAAATCATGGAGCATGTCCTCAAGGAATCCATTTTGAAGCACTTGGAGGAGAGGAAGGTGATCAAGAAGAGTCAACATGGATTCGCTAAGAATAAGTCATGCCTGACCAACCTGACTGCCTTCTTGATGAGTAGGGTGACCAGAGGTCCCAATTTTGTCAGGACTGTCCTGATATTTACTTGTTTATCCCACATCCTGACCGAACATTGATCAGGACATGAATAGTCCCAATATTTTGCCCTCCAGTGCACAGGCGGAGGGGGCTCGCACCCCCCGGCCCCAACTCTGCCCTTCCCTCCCCCATTGGATCCCTCCCCAAATCCCTGCCCTTGCCCTGCCCCTAGCCCTGCCCCCTCACTGCCCTACTGGATCCCTCCCCAAATAGCCCCTCTGGCCCCGCCTCTTTTCCAAGCACTCCACATCCTCCTCCTCACCCCGCCCTCCCAGGCTTCTGCTAATCAGCTGTATGGTGGCGCAAGTGCTGGAGGGAGTGGGGAGAAGCAAGCTGCAGCAGCCAGCTCAAGGGAGGTGGAGGCAGAGCGAAGGCAAGCTGGTGCAGGGCGCAGGGCGTGGAGCTGCTGATGGGTGCTCAGCCCCTGCGAATTTTTCCTATGCTCCGGCAGCTCTTGGTGTTTTTTTTATTATTATTATTTTTCTTTTGTTTTTGATTTTTCCACCGCCACCGGCTCTAGGGTTTTTTTTGTTTGTTTTTTTTGTTGCTCCGCCAGCACACACCCCTCCCCCCGTGTCCCGATATTTCACGTCTCTCATCTGGTCACCTTCGTGATGAGTTAATGGGCTCTATGGATGTAGGGAAAGTGGTGAACATGATATACCTTGACTTTAGCACAGTATTCTTACCAAAAAGTTAAAAAAGTATGGATTGGATTCATGGACTATAAGATAGATAGAAAGCTGGCTAGATAGTCTTCTCAACGGGTAGTGATCAACAGCTCCATGTCTAATTGGCAGTCAGTATCAAGCAGAGTTCCCCAGGGGTCAGTCCTAGAGCCGGTTTTGTTCAACATCTTCATTAATGATCTGGATGACGAGATGGATTGCACCCTCAGCAAGTTCACAGATGATACTAAGATGTGGGGAGAGGTAAATATGCTGGAGGGTAGGGATAGGGTTCAGAGTGACCTAGACAAATTGGAGAATTGGGTCAAAAGAAATTTGATGAGGTTTAACAAGGACAAGTACAGAGTCCTGTATTTAGGACAGAAGAATCCCATTCACTGCTACAGGCTGGGGACAGACTGGCTAAGTAGCAGTTCTGCAGAAAAGGACCTGGAGATTACAGTGGACGAGAAGCTGGATAGGAGTCAACAGTGTACCCTTGTTTCCAAGAAAGGTAATGGCACATTGGACTGCCTTAGTAGGAGCATTGCCAGTAGATTGAGGGAAGTGATTATTCCCCTCTATTTGCTACTGGTGAGGCCACATACAGAGTATTGCATCCAGTTTTGGGCCCCCTACTACAGAAAGAATGTGGACAAATTGGAGAGTCCTGTGGAGGACAACAAAAAATGATTAGGGGGATGGAGCACATGACTTACAAGGAGAGGTTGAGGGAACTGGGCTTATTTAGTCTGCAGAAGAGAATAGTGAGGGGGATTTAATAGCAGCCTTCAACTATCTGAAGGGGGGTTCCAAAGAGGATGGAGTTAGGCTGTTCTCGGTGGTGGCAGATGACAGAACAAGGAGTAATGGTCTCAAGTTGCAGTGTAGGAGGTCTAGGTTGGATATTAGGTAAAACTATTTCACTAGGAGGGTGGTGAAGCACTGGAATGAGTTACCTAGGGAAGTGATGGAATCTCCATTCTTAGAGGTTTTTAAGGTCAGGCTTGACAAAGCTCTGGCTGAGATGATTTAGTTGGTGCTCATCCTGCTTTGAGCAGGGGGTTGGACTAGATGACCTCCTGAGGTCTCTTCCAACCCTAATCTTCTATGATTAGTCTATGATTCTATGCCCTCATTTAGAAAAGGATTCTGGAATGTTAGGAGTCTTCTTAACAAGGAGTCTAGTGGACCTAATTTGCAGAGGTTTTGAGTCCATGTGGTTCCTATTAATAGCAAGTAAAATCGAGGGTGTTCAGCACATCTGAAAATCCTGCCCAGTTTGTATGAAGTCTCAAGTTCATCTCTCAAAAGTGGAGGTACCCAAACTTCGTGGCTCATTTTCAAATGATTTGGCTTAAGCATTTATGCTATTCTCATAAGCAAACTAGGGAAATGTGAAATTGCTATAAGATAGGTGCACAACTGGTTGAAAGAACATACTTCACGAGTAGTTATCAATGGTTTGCTGTCAAACTGGGAAGCTGTATTTAGTGCAGTCCTTCAGAGATCAGTCCTATGTCTGATCTTATTCAATACTTTCATTTAATGATTTGGCTAATGGACTGGAGAAAGTGCTTACAAAAAATCTGCAGATGGCACCAAGCTAGGAGGGGTTGCTAGCACTTTGGCCAACAGGATTAGATTTCAAAATGACCTTGGCAAATTGGAAAATTGATCTTAAAGCAGCAAGATGAAATTCAAAAAAGACAAGTGTAAAGTACTTCACTTTGGAAAGGAAAAATCAAATGTACAACTGCGCGTTAGTACTCCTGAAAATGATCTGATTGTTATGGTGGATCACAGATTGAATATGCGTCAATAATGTAATGCAGTTGCAAAAAAGAGCTAATTCTGTGGTGTATTAATATGAGCGTTATATTTAAGACAAGGGAGATAATTATCCCGATCTACCCAGCACTGGTGAGACCTCAGCTGATTATTGTGTCCAATTTTGAGCATCACACTTTAGGAAAGATGTGGACAAATTGGAGAGAGTCCACAAAAGAGCAACAAAAATGACAAAAATTTTAGAAAAAGTGACCTCTGAGGACACATTATAAAGTTGGACATCTTTAGTCTTGAGAAAAGAAGACTGAGGGGGGACCTCATAAAAGCTAAGGGTTGTTACACAAAGGACCGTGATCAATTGTTCTCAATGTCCACTGAAGGTAGGACAAGAAGTAATGGGCTTAATCTGCAGCAAGGGAGTTTTAGGTTAGATATTGGGAAAACCTTTCTACAGATTACGGTAGATAAACTCTGAAATAGGCTTCCAAGGAATGTTGTGGAATCCCATCTGTGGAGGTTTTTATGAGCAGGTTAGACAAACACCTGTCAGGGATAGTCTAGATTTAATTGGTCTTGTTTCAGTGCAGGGGGCTGGAC
Organism: Chelonoidis abingdonii; assembly: GCF_003597395.2. Classification (NCBI taxonomy): domain Eukaryota; kingdom Metazoa; phylum Chordata; order Testudines; family Testudinidae; genus Chelonoidis; species Chelonoidis abingdonii. The sequence continues at coordinate 128,331,875 of NC_133772.1, read as the reverse complement.
TTGATGACTTCTTTAAGTCCCTTGCAACCTTATATTTTTATAATTCTCAGATTGGCCTATTGGGATAGGCAGCTGATGGGCCAAGGCCACTGCTTGTAATGTTGACCAGTATTGTCTCTTTTTTTCCTTGTGCTCTGCCCACTGTCTATTTGTATCCACTTGTTATCTCATCTTTTAAAGTTAGATTGTAAGTACAAATAAATAACAGTTATAATAAATATGTATTTATTTTCCATTATAAACAATACAAATTTCCCATTTAGAGGCTCTGATTACCTTGCCAATTGTTTAAAATTTAAAACTAAATACAGTTTAATCAGATCACCTATCAAATGGCAGCTCATTATTAAATAGTAATACACCCCATTCATCTTTAAATCCTTCTATTGTTCTTCAAAGGCCAGGTGAAACAAAGAACCCTGAAGCATGTCCTCAGAATCAATAAATCCAAGCTATTTCGGATTGAGCAGGAAGTCATTCCAGAGCCTTAGGGCCCTTATGGAGAATGCCCTGTCATCCACTCTTTCTTTGTTACATAGTGCTCTAGCATCAGCATCTCTATTCTTTGTAGCTGTGGCAGTGTATCATGAAAACAGAGGTAGTTTCTCAAGTAGACTGGTTCTATGCTACATAGGTCTAACTTAGCTGCAGATGTTTATTTCAATGAAAGAGCCCTGGGCTACAGTGCAGGATTTCCTCAGTTCTAGTCCCATACTCAGGTTGCTCAACTAAGGGCATGCCTGCACTAGAGAGATTACAATGGCATAGCTGTACTGATGCAACTGCGCAGCTGTAAACTCCCTAGTGTAGCTGCTCTAAGCCGATGGGACAGGAGGGAGCTCTCCCATCAGCTTACCTACTCCAGCCCCCAGGAGAGGGAGAAGCTCTCCCGCCAACATAGCGCTGTCCATACTGGCACTTACGTTGCTTGGGGGGGATGGTTTATTCCCCCTCCTGAGCAACATTAAGTATGCAGACATAAGCTATAATGTATACATAATCTAAGAAAGCATTCAGTCTGCAAGCTGGCTCAGTTGGAATGGCAGGGTGGAGCTTAAAGCAGAATCAGTCCAAGGAACCAGTTCAGCCACCAGTGAAATAGAGGCATATTTAAACAGTGAACCGCAATATTGCACCACAGTTCCTGACACAATATAAAAAGTATTTTGTGCAGCACTACAGGCTTGGAGGGGTTGCTTTTGCTTGTTTTGACCTATGTTTAGTTGAACTGATAATTTAGCCAGGACACTGAGTCTACCACTTATATTCTTCCAATAAGTGCAGAGGACCTCAATTTTACATCTGACCCAAAAGACAGCATCTGCAGTAGTGCATGGCTTTCTAGGTACTACACTGGTACAAAACTGATTCAGGTAGTAGAATGGCATCTATTCCACAATATTACTTCCTGAAGCATTGTTTTGTTGTTGTTGCTGTTGCCTTGAGGTCTCCCATCCAAGTAATGAACAGGCCTAAAAATGGATTGGTTAGCTCTTGAGAATGATTACGCTTATAGTTCAAGATTAATATCTTCAATTTGTACTGTGTCAGCACCTACAGTTTGCTAGGTACTGCCTCGAAGAAGTTATGGTTGATCTTAATAATCACACATTAAAGTTACAAACACATAGAAGTTTTTCTAAATCTAGGCAGAGTTTAATTCATGCTAATAAACTGAAAGAAGTTTAAGTCCAAACTTAAAACTAAATCATTTCAAAATTGACTTGCTAAGGGCACTACGGTTTCAAGTCGCTAATATAATTTTGCTATGGACGTTCATGTTTGACTTGAGTTGTAAAATAGTTGTCCTTCCCTGATGGCCTCTCCTGCAGGTGCAAGAGGGAGCACACTTTTCATAAGTGAAGCAGCTTGGACCCAAAAATCAGTATTTTTTTTTCTTCCTTTCAGCTGAAAATATATTACAAAGAGTAGGATATATCAAGCAGTCAAAACCCTCTATAGAAGATGTGTGGTTTTCAGTATACATGGTTTAAAAAATTAGTATGTTTCATTTATTTTTTTCCTGACATATTTCAGTGTTGTTTCTTTTTTGAGACAGTGTTAACAAGTACAATAAAGTAGATCTCATTGAATGCTGTTTGCACTGGGAAGCCTGGTACACCTTAAAGCATCTTGAACCTCTCAACAAAATGTTAATGTAAAATCTGGCTATTGATTTTAGGGGAACAAGTCTGAGCTTCAGCAGTGACGGGTTCAAGGTAAGTGGTTCAGGTCCAGATCTGGAATTCAAAGACTCAAAGTTTAAGATGGTTTGGCTGTCTGGTCTTGATTTAATCTACTATAAAGAAGGAAGCTTTTTGCAAACTTTGAATCCAGTTCTAGGTCTGGATTTCTATCTGTCTTATATTTCTTATCTATATGGCTCCCATCACTGTAATATCTGAGAGCCTAATTTTGGAAGCGGTTAGGTCTAGAGCTTTAGTTTGAAATCATTTACACATTAACAAATCAGTTAATTTTTTTCAGCCCCTGGTAATTTAAATGCTAAATCACACTTCTTTGATTTTCTTATACCATCAGTTGTGTGAAAATATGTTTTAATATATTAGTCAATAATTGTTTAAATTGTCAATGACCTGCTTTTTGCTTTTTTTTTTTGCTTTCTAGCTTTTAATGAGTAATAATAAAAGTAGATTTTAGCTCACTGCATGGCCTGGAGTCCTGAGTCCTCTATCTTGGGTTATGCAGAATAATAGCTAATCTGAGCTCTTTATTAAAAAGTCAGTGTTCTGACAAAACCTCTTAGAGTTATTGGAACTTTGTTTAACTTGCTTTCCAGGTAACCAATAGTCCCTATAGTCTCTCATTTTCACCCCATAAATAAAGCAAATTAATGAAATAAACTGAATCTATACTTTATAACCCATATGTGCGTTTTAAAAGCTAGCAGAAAATAAAACTATAGCAAATTATATTGTGCACCCAACAATGTAGCAGTTAGCTGACCACTGATAAGAGAAAACCATGAAAACTGGAGGAATGATGAGTTGAGACCATCAGTTCCCAGAACAAGTTTATTCCTTAGTCCCAACTGGAATACATTTGAAGCATTCTCTGCTCTCAGTTACTTGCTGGCACAACCTTGGCTCACAAAGTAATTGGAATAATTTTACATATTATTTAAAAGAGGCCCAGAATCAATGGGCAAAAGCAAGCTCTTGTCACACTGTCAGATGTCAAAATCCTGTGGTGAAACTTTTCCCCTGCATCTTAGTGCTGAGGCTGTTGGCAGGGCAGAGCACAGCGATGTATTCACGCCGGCAGTAGCCTATCTGTAATCGAAACAAATGTGAGTCTTGCCAGTTCCACCAGAATCAACTTAGCATGCTAATAAAAGCAGAGGCATTTTATAGCTCTTTTCATTTAATTTGTCATTGATTTATGTTATGGAGAATTATCCTCTTAGGTAGCAAGCTCTTTGAGGCTGTGTCTGTGTCTTCCCTGTATAAGAGCTTGTCTACACTGGCAATGTTAAAGTGGCTTGTGTAGTCGGAGCACAGTGCTGGGAGAGAGCTCTCCCAGCACTCTAAAAAACACAGCTCCACCTCCACAAGGGGTGTAGCTACTAGCGCAGGGAGCGCGGCTCCCAGCACCGGTGCACTGTCTATACTGGCATGTTACAGAGCTGAAACTTGCAGCACTTGGTGGGGCAGGGGAGAGAGGGATTCACACCCCTAAGTGAGAAAGTTGCAGCACTGTAAAAAGTGCCTTTGTAGACAAGCCCTCAGTCTAGGCAGTGCTAAGCATAGCTTGCGTGCTATCCTAATCCAAATAACAAACGAAGAAAAATAAGGAAGACAGGTACATAATACGCTGACTAAAAGTTTCGGCATTTCCTCTGCAAATTGTGCGATAGAGGCATCAGACCAGTGGAAAGCAGTGCTTCAGTTTTGCAGCACAGCTATATTAGTAGTTTGTCTTCCATGGAGATAGTGTTTCTTTTATCACTCATTCGCTTCTACTGCCTCTTGTGGAAAAATCCAACAGCACTGGACAGAGACTGATAACTTTTCTGCAGGATTTTTAAACCAAGCCATAGCAATCTATAACAAAGATAAAATGCTCATTTAAAAATTCAGTAAATTGGTTTAGAAATGTTATGGGAGAGTGATCATTCTCTATCACCATCTGTGATTTTTTCTGAGTAATTTCTAAGAAATAAAATCTTATTAATTTTTAATAAAATCTTATTGGTTTCACTCCTGTTAAATTCTATAAGATGTTGCCATAAGGGATATATCCTCACTTCCAGGTTAAGCCTGGAAAGTGCTAAATGCCTGCCTCCTAAACTAGATTTAATGTTGCTGCTTAGCAGGCCATTAAAAGGCAGACACAGACAGGGGAATAGCTAGCTCCCATCCCCCCTCTTTCCCTTTCTAAAGCAGCGTGTGTGACCTCTGTGATGCACTCTGCTTCTCTAGCTCAGGGCTAGGAACCTGAGCCCACTGCCAACCCAGTCTCTCAGCTCATAGCACAATACGTTCTTGCTGCTGATTGCTGCTCCACTGGGCAGCAGTCTACCAAGGCTCCTGAGTGGAAGCAACAAAGTCTCCTTCTATCTGGGTTTTTTCTTAGAGTGATTTTATTTCCTCTACATGTGATCAGTCTCTAAGAGAAGCATTTGAAATATTTAACTTACCCCACTAGAATCAAAAGATCATCTAGCTATTTATGGTACAGATTTGCAGAGGACTTAAGTACATTTATTGTGTTTTGGCTAGGTAGTCCTAAAGCACATTCATGCAACATACCTTTCAGCAGTGCTTTAAAACAAACCATACAAATCTCTTAACACAGATTAGTTCAATTCTCTCTATATATCTCATTAATTGCTCACAAAATTTCTTATTTAAGAGCTCAGTGGATACATTCTATATGATAAATTCTGGTCTTCTATGTGTTAACATTGGTATGGTGCTATCCGCATCAAGAACTTGTTAAATCAGCACTTTCCAAATCAGCAGAATAGTTCAGTCTGAACCTTCAAAAGCCCTTGATTCTTCTCCAAGTTCTCCATAGTACCAACATTTTGATTTATTTTATTTTTGATGAGATAGGGGGAAATCTTCCTTTTTCACTTCTAGACACTTCACTGCTATATAATGCAGCATGATTGACAGTCTCTATCCAAAAATTGTAAGGATGCTGCAGGTCAGAATTTAAGTGCTTTGGCAGAATTGTGAGAAGCCTGCACAGATTCTGCCCTTTATGGGATTGAGCCAAATCCCACTGAAGTGAATGGAACGTTCTTACTAGTGGGCTTTGGATCACACTGATTATGCTTAAATCTAGATGGCATAATTGATCCTTAGTATTTGACACACCAGACTTTTTAAAAGGTTTTAACAACTCTGCTTCTAAAATGTCTGGTCAAGATATTCAAAAGTGACCAGGGATTTTTGGTCGCCTCAATTTAAGACTGATAGACTTTAAAGTCAGAAGGGACAATCATGATCCTCTAGTTGACCTCCTGCAGACCTCAGGCCATGGAGCCTCACCTACCCACTCCAGTAAAGACACGATACAAGAAGCTCAATTTCAGAAAGTGCTGATCATCCCCGTTGTGGAAATCAGGCCCCTGGAAGATGTCTCAACTTGCGCATCCAAAATCACTAGACATTTTTAGTATCTCGACCTCGGTTCTCCCTGTGTGTACCTCTCCCCCTGCTGTCAGCACTTAATTGTTAGAAGGTTGTGTTGTAGAAAAACAGATCTTCTTTTCACTATCTCTGTCTCTCCTCCACCAGCTGGCAGAATCCCTTGGGCCATAATGGAGACTTGTGTGGACTTAAAAATATATTTCTATCAATACCCATTAAAACTAAAACTGATGTTGCATAAGTGGAGCATACAATGGGCTATCTCTGAACACGTCATTTGTTTCCGCTCATTATAGATGACCTTTCATAACTCACTTATGGCGTGGCTTTGCTCTACCACTTCTGAGGTCATCAATAATGTGCAGAAGTAAATAATGTGTGGTATCCAACATCATCTGCTGGATTTAAGATCTCTGTTTATATTTCTTAGTTGCTGTATTCATATTTTCTCTTGTACTTAAGCAAACATGTTTAGTGCAATAGAAAACTAGAGTATTCTCATCTACTTTGCAAAAATTAAAAAAAAATCTCCCATAACATCAATCTGATTTTGGAAGCTTGGGATAAAAGCTGCAGTCTCTGCTCCCACACTGCTCCAAGAGGGGAATAAACTGTGCTAGCACTATACCAGCTACATCTTACGTTCCTACTCCACATCAGCTCAGCTGTGTTGGTCAGTGCCTTGATTCCACTCATTCCTCTCACCATTCCATTTCCCACCCCACCTGTTCTCCCCACCACACATCAATCAGCAATGTGGGAACCTTGCACGGGGAGAAAGAGATTATTTATAGGTATGTAAAGTGGATCACAATTGCACCCGTATCTAGCAGAAAGAAAACATTCCCACAATTAAAGGAATTACTGAGTGAAGTTTTATGGCCCGTGTTTATGGAGGAAGTCAGATTGGAGCATCACAGACTTAAAATCTTCTGGCATTAAAATTGATGAACTTTCCAAATTTGTGAAGACTGGAAATAATTTACCATTCTCAAATTAAAATTGTCATCACAATTTATTTCTTCTCATTGAGAAGTTTTGGACACAGTGTACACTTTTCTTTTAGTGTTGCTGCATGAACAAAACTCACAGTTATGTCTGCCAATTATGCTTAGGTTATGTCTACACTATGGGATTATTCCGATTTTACATAAACCAGTTTTGTAAAACAGATTGTATAAAGTCGAGTGCACGCAGCTACATTAAGCAAATTAATTCGGCGGTGTGTGTCCATCTACTGAGGCTAGTGTCAATTTCTGGAGCATTGCACTGTGGGTAGCTATCCCATAGTTCCCACAGTCTCCCCTGCCCATAGGAATTCTGGGTTGAGATCCCAATGCATGATGAGGCCAAAGCAGTGTCGCGGGTGATTCTAGGTAAATGTCGTCACTCAATCCTTCCTCCGTGAAAGCAGCAGCAGACAATCATTTCACTTCCTTTTTCCCTGGATTGCCCTAGCAAAAGCCATAGCATGGCAACCATGGAGCCTGTTTTGCCTTTTGTCACTGTCACCATATGTGTACTGGATGCTGCTGACAGACACGGTACTGCAATGCTACACAGCAGAATTCATTTGCCTTTGCAAGGTAGCAGATGGTTACCATCACTATTGCACCGTCTGCCATGCCATTGTAAATTAGCGATGAGATGACAGTTATCAGTCATTCTGTACCGTCTGCTGCTGTCATGGGTGCTCCTGGCTGGCCTCGCTGAGGTCGTCCGGGGGCGCATGGACAAAAATGGGAATAACTGCTCCGGGTGATTCCCTTCTTTATGTTTTTGTCTAAAAATAGAGTCAGTCCTGGTAGATATGGGCAATGTACTTAAACAGAGAGCACAGCCGCTCGTGTAGACCCCGAGAGATCCGCAGAAATGGAGCTGCATGCCATTCTAGGGGTGCCCCTGCAACAACCCCATCCGTTGCTTCTCCTCCCCCAACCCTCCTGGGCTACATGGCACTACAATTGGTGTGATGAAGTATAAAATGCGGAATAAGAACACTGACTTTTAGTGAGATAAATGAGGACTCCGCAGCTGCTATGATAGTCCAGGCAGGACATTAATGGGGGGGAGGGGGAGAGGAGCCCAGCCTCCCGTGCTATGACAGTCGAGTTAGTGAGGAGAATCTTGTTCTTTCGACATGAAAGAGGGGGGCGGATAGAGGCTCAGCTCCAAATTGCAGTGATGAGGATGGTACCACGTTTGTACCACTGCCGAATGACTGGAGTGCATTCCCAATTTTACCCAGGCACCACCTGGGTTGACGTCAACGAGTTACTCACGGGTGATAGATACTTTGCAGACAGGTACAATATGACTGCTTATTCACCGGGAAGGGGATGCTGGTGTTCGTGCTGCAGACATGCATCTACCAGCAGCATGCAGTAGACGCAGGGTCGATCTGAAGAAAGGTGGAGAAACGTTTTTTTTCCCTTTCTTTCGGGAAGGGGTAGTGCTGTAAATTTGACAACATATACCTGAAATCACCCCGGAAATGTTTTTGACCTTCGAGGCATTGGGAGCTCAAGCCAAGAATGCAAATGCTTTTTGGCTGGTGGGATAGACTGCGGGACTGTGGGATTAGCTGAGTCCTCAGTCCCTCCTCACTTCTTCTTTCCTCCATGAGTGTCCATTTGATTCTTTGGTTTCCATTACATGTATTCACACAGCATCTGGTGCTGTGACTCTTATATATAGCCGTGAGATTTTTTTCAAAATGCTTTGTCATTTCGTCTGCTGAAACCAGTAGCTCTGATAGAAAGTTTGTCCCCCAACAGTAGTCAGACCGTAGGTCCAATACGTGCATGCTGGAGCTCTTTTTTGGATTTGGGATACTGCATGGCCACCCATTGTGATCAGAGCTCCACGCTGACAAACGGAAATGAAATTCAAAGGGAGCTTTCGTCTAAAATGGCCAGGTGCATCCGAGTATCAGGATTCTTCGGAGCAGTTCACAATGTGCACTGTGGATCGACCCAGGGCACTAGTCGATTGCGGACACTAACCCTAATCACATGCATACCGATTCAGCGGCTACTCCTCTCATCGGGGAGGAGTACAGAAACCGGTTTAAAGAGCCCTTTATATCGATATAAAGGGCCTTATTGTGTGGATGGGTGCAGGGTTAAATCGGTTTAACGCTGCTAAATTCAGTTTAAATACGTAGTGTAGACCAGGCCTTAGTTTCTGCAAGTCAGTTTAAAATCCATTGTTTTTCTGAATTTCTCAGGAAAAGAAAATGAACACACATACACATGTGCTTGCGTGCACACACACACATACATACACACACACACACGCACAGAGTCCTTACATTGGATCTGTGTTTGCACCATTGGGTTCTCTGTCCCAGTTACCACTATCTAAATTGACCACAAGCCATTTCTGCTCCATTGCAACAGAACTGAGATTTTGAATGGTTACACTAGCAACAAATATTTATTTCACTTTGAACTGTGATATTTCAACTCAAAGCAGAAATATTTGGGTGTTAAACTGAACCTGAACTATTTAGTCGAGTAACCATTACTCTCTCTTAACTTTTAAAAGCAATATTTATTTCAGAAAGTCCAGAGTTTCCCTTTTATACAGTTTTTCATAAAGCCAAGTTTCCCACTGGATGCGTTAATCATGTGCTTTACATCTTGTCATATCACATAACATTTTGAGTTTGACTTAACCTGGTGTGATATGTCACAATCCTGCAGTATGTGTGCCCTAGGGAACTTTAAATCAGTTTGCTGAAAAACACAATTAAAGTGGGTTTTCACTGAGTGTGTGTGTATGTGTGTGTGTGTTAGGGTGACCAGATAGCAAGTGTGAAAAATCGGGACAGGGAGTGGGGTTAATAGGAGCACTTCTAAAAAACAGGCCCAGATATCAGGACCGTCTCTTTAAAATCAGCACTTCTGGTCACCCTAGTGTTTGTGTATGTGTGTTTATATAAGCATACACCACTTTACCAGTAATAAGATTTAGATCACTTACATGGTACTTTGGAATTTGGGAGGCGTTAGCAAAAAAAATTACTAACTTTCAGTGTGTATTTTCTAACTGCTGTATTTGCTAATTCAGTATTTGGGATTCTTTACAAGTCAGTACATCTGTATTATGTTTATAATGCTGTTACTAAATATAGGAATTGAACTGATTTTTATATGCAGCTGAAAAACTTCATTGTCACTGGCATTAGGGACCTTACTTAGACTGCTGTACTGTACACTACCCAGTTCCGCTTGATTTAGAAGTGAAAGAGAACTGTGTACTCATGGTTAAAACATAGAACTGCTAGTCAGGAAGGTATTGTATAGAGCTAGGTGAAGAAATTGCAAGCAACATATCCCTTCATTCTGTTCACAAATTCCCAAAGGAACAGTGCCTTTTTCATCCATTTGTTAGTTTATTTGAAACTGTTCTGCAATAGTTTTGTGCAGCCAAATTTCAGCCCATGAAATTGTGAATACTGAATATTCTCACTGTGAAATTGGTCATCTTTGTCGAAGATATAGGTTCTGTTTTTTAATTTGATGAACTACACTTTGAGTTACTTCTGCCTCTGTCCAGGATGAATGTTGTTTCAGAATTCAGTGAATCTCAGCTACAGGCCCAAGTTCTTCTTTCTGTGAACAAAACTGGCAAAACTGGATTTGCATCATCATTATCATCATGGCAAATCCCAAAGGCATAGCCTCCTTGCAGATTGAGCACCATCTGGATCAAGCTCTGGCTAGGTGCTTCAGCTGGTCTGGCAACTGGGTTTGCATGAACGTGTACAAAAATGGTAGGACCATGGTAAAAATTAAACTATATTTAAAAATGCCAATATATTCAAAAACATTTCACCCTTCTCTCTCAGGTGCAGTCTTGAGTTCTAATGCTGGTTCTCACTCTTTTGGCAGCCTTGCAAAACTCATTTAACTAATAGTTTGATTATCAGTCTGTAAAATGGAGATAATAGTATTTACCTTCTTCACAGAGATATTGTGAAAATAAATTAATTAGAACATGTTTGAGGATTCCATTGACCATGTAAAGCTCCAAGTGCTAAATATTATTGTTCTTAATGAAAAACATATTTACCTGGGCTATATTATTTTTCTATGGATCTTATTTTTTCTTTATAAGGCTAGATGTATGATCATGTGCAATAACAATTAAAAAAAAGACTAATCAGACAACATACTGTATAAGCATGTGGCCAGGTTTAACAGTACACATTTTGACACACATGTAAATATGGGCAAAGGAAAACAAACCTGTTTTTTTCACTGTATATGATAGATAGACAAATTCTAAAGGGAAATGACACATTTTGTTATTCATTAACATCCAATGATCCTTTCACGCAACACCCTGGAGGCTGAATGCAGTGACAGCACAAAGAGGTATACACCCACCAGTACTTGGCATCAAGCACGGAAGCAGTTTGTCGGAAAAAGAGTTGGCATATACTCCACAATACTATGTCTCATAGGTTTGTTGGATGGCAATTCATAGACATGTCTGACCATCCGACAACATACCAAAATGTTGACATTTAACCATGTGTGCCTGCTGCCAATCATTCAAGTTTCCCCCACTTCCAACTCTTATCCTGCTTTGCAAGGCTTTAGTCCACACTGGCACTTGGCATGTAGTGAACAGTGTATAAATACAGAATTTGTGTGAAATGCAAGATAGAAATGCTGATTAGCAATGCAAACACAGGTCAGAGTAGTATTTTATCTTGTACATTGGTGTGAGATGTTAGCAGCTATTAAGAAGATATTAAGGAATAATGCAGAAAATAGAATGGCATACTTAAAGTAATGTCACATTCTCCCTTTGAATACTGAGGGGGGTTCATTCTGATCTTACAATAGTGTACATCAGGAATAACTACACTGCAATTAATGAAGTTACTCTTGTTTGAGATTAGAATCAGGTCTTCTAATTTATTTCAACCTCTTCAAGATCAACCTCCCATTGACTTTAATTGAACTTTCCAAAAGACAAAGATCTAGAGAAGGCCAATAAAAATTGTTAGAACTCTAGTGAGAGTTGAGGGAAAGATCTTCCATAAAGGTACAGATTAAAAATAATTGGGGAATGTAGAGTGGAAAGATGAATGATGAAGAACAGAGTTAAGGTGTGTTCTATGTTTCTATTTATCCTTTTCTCCAAATGTAAAAACACTAGGGCCATAAATAATGGAATGACCACATATTCAATCTATGTGGATCAAGGCTGCAGAATGTTATTAATTCAAATAACTTAGTAAAGTGGAGGCAGAACTGGAAGACCACAGTGTCTGAACAGAATAGTAGTGGGCATGCCAGTGGTGTGATGTAGGGAGGGACAGAGCTGTGAAGAGCCTTGAAAGTCAAGATAAGGACTTTAAAGCTGATGTGGAAGGAACTTGTAAAGGGGCAGGGTGAAGGACACAATATGACTGAGGTGGCAGGAAAGAAAGATGAGTTAACTTGAGACTTAATATAATAAATAAAGTGTGATTGGCATACATCACCCATACTTCACACAGTTTCTTCTGTATATTTTATTGATTTCCAGCAAAGAACCCCAGTCCACACCCATCAGAGAACTATAGCTGATGCATGCACACTGTAAGGACAATGAAGAAATCTTACTAATGTGCAATTGCCGTAAACATAAAACCAAGCTAGTACATTGTTGTCAAACTGTATTCTGTTAAGAATAGATAATTCATTGTGTGTCATATGTAGCTCACTCAGGGCCAAATATTCAGTCCTAGGATATTTTATTTGCTCAGTTTTGCAGCCACAATGGGTTGTAAGCTTATAATTGGGTGCACATCAGTTTTGTGTATACAAAAATCAATTTCCATACACAAATCAGGCAGTTTGGTGTCAAAATATCCTGACTGCACTTGCAAAGAAAATAGATGTGAGGCTGCAGTATTGTTGGGGGAGCAATCAATTTTGGGCACAAAATTCAGCTTGCCAGATTGAAAACTGGCTCTCAAAATGTAGCCTTAAAAGTATCTCCGACTGTACTATTCATAGACAAGCTTCTCTAGTTTCTCACATATAACATATGTATGTGTCCCCTTGCAGGGACTGACTTTCGGCTAAACAATTCAATGCTAACGCAAACTGGTCTGCTCTTAGAGGCAAGCTCTCTTTAAAAGAAATTTGCATTGACATTTGTGTTGCATTGTCTTTTGTGAGAAAAAAATATTGAAAGGGATTGATGAGCCACAACCATTGTCAATCATAAATGACATCATTTTTGGGTAATATTTAGAAGATTAGTAACATCTGCTTTTTAAAATATGGTTAGTAGCAACCCCTCCAGCCTACTTCAACCATATGGAGTGCCTTGTAAGCACAGCTAGGCACTGTATATAGCAAAATCTATGGTTAGAGAAGAAACATCCCTTTCAAATAGTGGATTTTAAAAATAGGAGCAACAAACTTTGTCCTCTTCCTATTTTGGGCAAAAAGAGCAAACCTGAAACCGCACAGCTGAATGACACCATTACATTAAAGACACCATTAAATTATTATTACATTATTGATGCACCTTTGTTCTGCAGAAAAATCCGTGTTGGACAATGAGGGCAGTCAGGCGAAGTTAGTACAAAGAAAGCATTTTGATTTCAAATGCAGCCTTCTCATGCTTGTTTCTTGGTGACTGGCAAACTGATTCTCATAACCATGAATAAAAAGCTTGAGTACATGCTTCGGAAATACAGATTGCCCAGCCTATACAAATTCCAATCACCAATTTCTGCTCTCAGTTTCAGGGGTGCAAATCCAGAGGCACACTGTTAACCTCAGTACACTTCCTCTGGGTTTACAGTGTTGGGGAGTTAAGCAGAAGAATTAGGTCCCAATGCTTTAAAAGAATAATGAAAATGAGCACCTGCAGAATGAAAGCATTTCAAGTGTATATGTGTATATATAAAATATTAGCAGTCTGCTCTCATCATTTTAAGTGAGTTATGGGACAGGGGAGGCTGTTGTACCCCCAAAACCAAACCCCAGACTTGTAATAGCTCCTTGCCAGCCAGTGCTGTGGGTGTCTTCCCTGGGCCTCCGAGGTCCACTGTGGGGTAGGTTGGGACAGGAGTCCAAATTGCCACATCTCCTTTCCCCTCTGACAGGACTGGAAGCAGCATGAGCAGTTTGGGCAAGATTTGAGCTCAGAACAAGCCAGGCCCTGACCTCTGCTCCGAGCCAGCCATTAGTCTCACACACACACACACACACACACACACACACCCTGCTGCCAAACCCTACTTCTCCGGAGAGGACTGGCCTGCTAACTCCCTGCTCCCCTTCCATATGAAACTGGTCTGGTAAACCCCCATGGGCAGCCGTGGCCTCATCAGAGAGGCAGGAGTGGGGATCCTGATACAATTTTGCCCTGAAAATGACACCCCTGACTACTGGTTGAGGCAATTTAAAAAGAAATTAATAAAAGCATATGAATGCAGCTTCCTCTGGCTTGCTGAACATAAAGTCACTCCTTGTAGGTTATGTCTACACTGCGAGCTGGGATGTGATTCCCTTGTTCTTGTGCACGTACATTGAGCTAGCACCAGTATAAGCAGCAGTGTAAGCGTAGGAGCACAAGTAGCAGCAATGGAGGGATGGGTGAGTCATGCCAAGTGCAATGATCTCATGCAGGTTTGTACTTGGCATGACTCAGTCTTGCCTCTGCTGCTGCTACTGGTGCTACTGTGGCTACACTGCTATTTATACTCACGCTAGCATGATGAGAGATAGCAAACCCCTCGCTCATAGTGTTGATGTAGCCTTAGACCTTAATGCAGAACTACGGCATTTTTAAATAAGATCCAGAAGATGTGACTTGGAGCTGTTTTCACTGAAGCTTCAGCTTTCACCTTACTTTAGTCTTGTCTCTAAAGAGGTTACTGAATAATGTTAGCAGAGGGTAATTAAATATTATTTTTTTCCCAAGCTCGGGTCTAAATCAGTCAGATCATGTCAGTCACATGGAGCAAGGGATCTTGGAAATAGTCTTAAATTAGTATTAAATACAGTTAAATGCATCTAAATACAGTCTACACTGTATATCCCTAATTTCCTTTCTTATATTTTATTGCTAGCTTGTGACCAGAGTCCGCTTCGTTAGTACCTATTACAGTTTTGATAAATTAACAGTAATTATATCTGCTAAAAATGGGCACGTTTCCAAAACATCTGGTCAGAGCGGGTCATGACTGGCCCCTTCCTCTTCTCTGAGGAACAGTTGGGACTGATGCAGTTCCAAGCATTAGAGTCCCCAAGGGAACATTACTTTACCTAATGTACTGGCTGAATGACACGCTTCACTTCCACAACACCTGCTTACAGACTTCTAGCTGCCACTCAAACCCAAGCCAGCAGAGCATGGGAAATTGGGAACAGCGGGAAAAACAAACACAAAATAATTTGGGAAAAGATGACATGGTGAATGGGAATATGAGACACTAAAAAACACAGACTCATATTGAGGGAGGAAAGAAAGAAGTGACCAGCATCTAAAGAAGCAAATGTTGTTTGAGTAATAATAATTGATAATTGTCCTCTTTTCTACAAAAGCCAGGTACACTATGGGTTTCTTTCATGCCCGTGATTACCATTATACTATAGCCCTGACATAGCACAAACCATTTTCCTCTCCTAAAGAAATTATTTGTACATTACTTATAGCTGTTTTGCTAAAAATGCATCACATTGTACTCAGCGAGCATTAGCTAGAGTACAGATGTCTGGGATGGGCAGGGTATGGATTTGGATCCAGGATTTCAGTACAAAGAGCTTATAATAATACAGTGATCACTTACTAGTTTTGCATTAGATCAATAGATGGAGTCACGGTGCTGTCTGCAATATTCCCTACACTAGCTGTAGGGCAGCAGTTCTCAAATGATGGCTGGCAGTACGGATGGTGGCTGTGCAAAGCTAATTGATCACATGGTGTTACCTCTCCTTTTTCCAGCTACTAAACTGCAGACAAAAAGCAGATGGAAATACACTGAGGATGGTATTCTCACCAGTGTTCAGACTAACTCAGCTTCTAGCGGCGTCAATGTGAGGTTTACCATTGACCTCAGTGGAAGCAGAATTGGGCTAAGTCTGAGCACTTTAAAGAACCCCAGCTAACTACTTTCCTAATGCTACTGTTCCATTTGAGTAATTGCTCACCTCAGTGAAGCCAACTGGGACTTTCACGGATCTGGGGCAGAGGCATCCTCAGATAGAGGATGGGGCGGGATCATTCTTGGCTGAAAGCACTAGTGTTCTATATGCCCCTTCTTTTCCCCACTCTTTTCATGTCTGGTTGGTGGTTTCACTCTTCTCCTCTCACTGCCTTGCCCCGCTACCCCTTTTTTGTGCTTCATGACATGGAGAGGAAGAGGTGTTGAGAGGATCACATGCTGCATCTAGGTACATACTCCAGGACTTTCCTGCCACCTGGTCTGCCATTGAGTGGTGTAGGTGATGCAGGACCAGATGATTGGTTCCCATCTGGAGCGGAGGAAGAGGGGTGATACAGTTAGCTTCCTAGTCAGGTTGGCCATTATAGGCTCCTTGTTTCAGAACCTCCCTTAAACTAGAATGCTATATCTCCTATGATAATGGTTTTGAAGTCTGGAAAGGATTTTTCCCAGGTTGGTGGATGTTAAATTGTAATGGTTGCAACTTTTGCAGGTTTCAGTATGGTTAGTGGTCTTAGATGGATATAGTTGATGCTGCCTGGACATTGGTCTGGGGTATTCCCAATGGCATGGAGAGGGGCTAAACCTATACATCTACCACAGCTACAGCTCTATCAAATAATTTCTTCTACCACCTGCATGGAGGAGGGCTGAGGAATTGGGACTCTGCATTCTAGACAAGGTCCCTTGTGAGTCCTGAGAATGCAGAAGGGTCATGGTGTTCACATTCACCTCAGGTTTACAATACATTAAGATCCATTGGTAACAGTTGAGATTATCACTGGAACAACCTTGCCAGGTAGTTTACCTGAGTTTGGTATTACTTGTTAATAAAGCTGCAGTCTCTACATTAAACTACATTGTGGTGTCTCTATCTTGTTGTTCGAGTGCCTATGTTGTAGTTGTCCCAAGGATGTTAGGTATTCATAAATGGGAAGGTAGGCAGTAGCAAATGGGAAGGAAGGTCTCCCCAAATCATCTTTACGATGTTGTACACACTATGAAAAAGTTTGTAAATCTATACTGTGAGGAATACCTAAGAAATGCTGCAAATATCAAAGTAACCTTATTTATTAATCAATGGCAACTGTCACACTGTTATAAAGCATGTTTACTGTAGTTGCTATTCATTACATTTGGGACCAAACTTCTCCAAAATTTCTCTTGCAGAATGTGTCTTCTCCAATACTTAAGAGAAATGGGCCTGAGCCAGAAAACTCAGATCTGGATTCAAACTTTCCCAAAAGTTTGAGGGAGTTCATATCTATGGTTTCGGATTGGCTTTGAGAAGGGGGTTGGACTAGATGACCTCCTGAGGTCCCTTCCAACCCTGATATTCTATGATTCTACGATTCGGTGATTGGACCCACTCTAGTATTAAGGTATAGCTGGTAGGCACAGGTGCAATGCACTGATGTGTTATTACAGCTGAATGAAAGGGAACCTACCCACACTGCATTCTATATAGAAGTTCCAAAATGGCCATTAAACACAGTTTAGTTTTGGTCTTACCTATGTTCAATCCAAATACTATTGAAGCACTTCTGAATGAGATTAGTCCACTAATTATTCAGCGCTCTCTGTATTCATAAGAAAAGTAAGACTTTTCTTTTTGGTACCAAAGCCAATGCTTTCAGATAAGCTCAGGTATACTGGAAACCCTTTTGATTGTACTATTAATTGCTCTATAAACCTATTGCTCACATGGAGTTAAGGCAGTTTCATAAAAGCCATAAGAAGGATATAAATTAAATATAAGAAGATATGAGATAACGATCTATGCAGAGCAGCTTCTGTTCTCTCTCTCTCTGTTTGATCTTTGTTTGCTAGTTTTGTCAGTTCCTTCTGGTGGGAGTTTGATTTAGTGCCTTTGAAGTCACCAGTGCCAGCTTTACCATGTATCATGTAGGGCTTGTATGTAGTTAGACCCAGAATGAGTGGACAGTTTATTTTCCATATACCCCAGATGTGTCAGCTATGCTCATCAATCTGAGCTATTGACTGAGCACCAACATAGTCTCTACCGGGTTGAAGTTCGCCTTTCCCCCAGCCAAATGTATGTATGTTATAGTCAAAAATTCCAAAAATAATCATGGGCCTGATTCTTTTGCCTCCTTTCACCAGTTTTATGCACTGATTTCTCTGGAATTACTCCTCATTGCCATCAGTATAACTGAGAGAAACATCTGGGCCTATATCTCATTTGTGTTGGAAATTAAGTTTTTGCAAAGATTTTTTTTAACATGGTTCATTTAAAAAAATCCATTTATATTTCAAACACAGAGGTGATAGAAACTGATTGGATTCAGTTGACTCCACCCTTACAGTATAATTATATCTTCAAAAGCACCTTACACACAATGGGCACCACTACCGTTTAAAGTGATGCTAATACTAAAAACCTAGGGAAAAAAAGAAGAAAAAATCTAGTAAAGTTTCAATTTGAATTTTAGTGCATAGACTCATAAATGTATTTCGTCACCAAAAGCCCCTCTCTATGCACTTGAACATATTAGTAAAAGCAAATAGAAACCCCAGAAAACTCCTGAAAAGCTGGGGTAGTGGGAGAGCTTTGATCCTAATTTGATTCCCAATGCCTATATGACCAGCTTGGAATCTGTTATCCAGATCTGAAGAAGAGCTCTGTGTAAGCTAGAAAGCTTGTCTCTCTCACCAAAAGAAGTCGGTCCAATAGAAGTTATTACTTCCCACAAATTGTCTCTCCAATGCCTTTGACAGACATTCAGCAACAGCAGCAGATCCGTATAAAACCATTGAAAGAACAGAACACAAGATGGGATGGGGAGATTAAAATAAGATAGCCAGTGTAAGGAGATCTATTGTAAATAGCCTATTAAAAATTTAACAGGGTTTGTATTTATTTGGTTCTTTCCCCTTTAAGTGGGTTTCCAGTCTAATATCAGTCTTCCAAATTATTCCCCTTTTTGTCTTCTTTCCCTAATCCAACTTTTCTCATTGGCATCTTCTGTAAATAGGCCAAACCCAAAGAATTTCTAGGTGAGTGGGGGAGAGTTAGTTTCAAGTTCCAAAAGTTTTTTCCTTTTCAATTTTGTTTCCAAGGCAGATCCAAAACTCGAAAGTTTTTTTGTTTGTTTTTGGTTTGATTTTTTTGTTTCCGTTGCACAGGAAGATTAAATCTCATGAGAACATTCCATGTTTATACACATTTAGCCCACAATGGAGGAAATATAAGAACACTGAAGTTTTAAGACACTTTCAGTAATGGTGGAAATCTCTCAAAGTTAGCACTTCTTGTGACATTTCCTCCATTTTGGGCTGAAATCACACAAGAAAAGATTGCAAGCTTTTGGCACCATTGATTCCAAACCTGAAACCTAGCCCCATTTTAGCCTCAAATCCCTGTTCATAGGCTTTGGTTTAAATTAATGCCAATCCTGAGTCCATATACTAGTTCCTTGCCCCATCTCTAACTGTCACATGCTATTGTATTGTAGCATCTAAGTAATATACTTTATGAATTAATGGGCTTTTCTGAAGAGCAGTGCAACATAGAACTTCTCCCTCAAGTTTGAAAATCCCACAATGTACACCTTCTTTGTCCCTCTCAAGTCAGACTGAAGTCTACTTGTAATTTTCTAAATCCAGGTCTTCTACACAGTCAGCAAAATATTTTTTGGCCATTCTATTGAACACTTTCTAATATTTTGGATTTTTTTAATTTAATTTTAAATGCTTTAGACACTAATTGCACAGTAATAGCAGTCACTGCTTTGCTGGACTGGCTTAAAAGCTTCAAGCAAAATGCTGATTTGCAAATTAACATGCCTTGACAACCAATAGAGAAGTCAATTTGAAAATAAATGACAGAGTATCATTCCTCCAAAGCAGGCATGGTTTACGGAAATGTAATCAAATATTCTCCGTCTGAAGGATTTGATACCTGGATTAATGTTTGATACATTACTGACCACACACTCACACGCTCACCCTCATAGCTAACTTTCCAGTCATGCATTAGAAGATAAACCTGATACGAATGTAATTCCTGGCTAAAAATGCCTTGACATGCCAACTACCATGCCAGAAATATGGTACTATTTCAGAAGGTGCTATTACTCCTTATTTGCCAACTCAACAATAAAATCCAACAGGAGAATACATAGCTCTAACCTTTTTATACACATAGTGAGACCATAACAAATTACACACACAACAGCCCATGTCAACCTTTTTATAAAAAAGCCTGGCATAACACAACCAGTTTACTCTATAGAATGTGGTCTTGTATGAAACATTAGAATTAGTGATGTGTATACTGTTCTGCAAAAGACACAAATCTCTCCAGACTGAGCAAGTTCATATCATCTGGATTAAACCTGAACTTCGTGGGTTTGAGCTGCCTAGAGCTGAATATGCAATGTCATCAGGTTGTGGCAGAAGGTGATATTATTTGCATCGTGTTGTTATCTCATTGCAACATGACACATCAGGGGCTTTATGCTCCAGCAGTCCAACCCAAAGATAGAAAAGGTGAGGAACGGAGAAAAAGTCCACCTACTTCCTCTTTTCAGATAGCCTGTCCTCTTCTACCCACAACAACTTCATCCTGAGACTCTAATGTGAAACCCCTGGCCTCTCCTAAGACAGGTGGCTGCAGAACAGAAATTAAATTTTGTTCCTATAGGGACTGTTCCTATAATGCTAGCCATGTAGTTCCTAGGTAGCTTCCCAGCCTTCTTTCTTTAAGGTGAGATCCATGTCTCCAATCATGTCTGCCATGTATTCACAATTATTTTTAAAATAATTTCCATTAGATCTTCTTGCCTGTGCATGACAGTTCATGCAATTATTCCAAAATTTGAAATATGAACCATTTACATCAGACACATAGGTCACATGGTGTGTTTCTGTATCCTAATTGAATATATATAATTCTCGGAATCAGGTTTCCAGTACAGCTGGGCAGAACATTTTGGGTGAAATGAAAGGGAGAGAGAGACGGACGCCGTCATGATCTAGAGCCTAGTGGCTGGGGCACGAGCCTGGAATGTGGGAGAATTAGGGTACGTCTACACTGTTATAAAAAACCCATAGCACCAAGTCTCAGCATCTGGGTCAATAGACTTGGGCTTGTGGGGCTAAAAATTGCTGTGTAGATGTTTGGGCTTGGGCTGGAGCCCAGGCAGTGAGACCCACCGCCTTCATGGGGTTTGAGAGCCCAGGCTTCACCCTGAACCCAAATGTCTACACTGCAATTTTTAGCCCTGTGAGCCAGAGTCAGCTGACTCTGGCCAGCTACTACCATGCCATGGTCTTTTACTGCAGTGTAGACATACCCATAGGTTCTTGTCCTTATTCTGGCTGATTCAGAATGATCTAGAATGAAGAGCTGTGCTCTGAATCAGGCAGAGATGGGATTGGCTCTCCCATAGCCCAGAGCCATATCCTACCCATCGGGACAGACACATACCTTCCTGAACCAAAAAACTCAGGTTTTGATCCAAAAATGGACATTATGACACAATAACATGTTTTTTGTTAAAATGTTTGAAATGTCTTGTTTTCATTCCAGTCTGGAACAAAAGCAGATTTTGAAACCTGAAGTTGCTGCAGAATGGAATTGTTGTCCTCTGGTCAGCTATAGTTTCCAGGGCAACAAATGGCAATTAGGAATTCAAAATTAATATCCCACATGTCTTCATCAGTATTGTTTTATAATTTGTCCTTTCTGCAGGCACGCCTGCCAGTAAACTGATTTATCATAGTATTCCTAGAAAATAGGCAACAAGGGGGGTTCAGACCAAAACTACGCAAATTTGTTTAAATATTTAAATCAACATTCGGTAGGAAAGATTTTGCCCTTTTATCCTAGCTCCATTCAGTCTGTACTCTGAATTAGAGTGCAATGAAAAATAAATCTTGTGAAAAAAATTTAAATACTGAAGTTGTTTTCATTTCCAAAGATTTAAAATTGAGCCATATTTTAATTTTTTTTAATGTTCAGGAAATTTCTTAATCATCATCAATGCCATTACCAAAACCCAGTGTCCAGTAAACAAACAAAAAAAATAATAAACTGCTAAAATGTTGATAACATTTTTTTTTATTCAAAAGTCACAAATAAGTGCTCAAAATGAAAAAAAATTGAAAATGTTTTCACTTAAAAAAGACCATTTAAAAAAAACCCATCTTACATTTGAAAACTTTCAACCAGTTCAACTCTTAATTTTTTTTTGGAAACATGTTAATGAAACATGAAAATGTCTCAGTCCTAATGATCTTGTATAGTAGAAACTGAACTCTCAACTACCTGCAGTATATTAAGATCAGTTCACACAGTAAATAAAATGCAACTACTTCTGGGGTGGAATGGGATCTTGTTAATATGCCAGAGAATTATTACTCATTATTTTATGTCAGGAAGTGAAAAACATTGTATTGTATTGAAAGGACTCTTTGGTGGGTGGGGAATTTCAGAAGGCTGATGTCACTACTACAGCTGCTTGCACACCACAAAGATATTTCCATGATTAGTTGCGTGAATCTCAGTATGAATTCACTATAGCCATGCTCACAACTGTTACTTGCCACAAGCATTTGTACATATCTACTGTATTATTTCCTATTCTTGCTTTTCTTTATAAGTGTACCGTTATTACTGATTATGGCCCCAATGCTGCAAATGATTATGCTCATGCTTAGCGTTATATGTGCGAATAATCATGCTGAAGTCAAAAGGAGCACAGGGTATGTAAAATTAAGCATATGCATAAGTGTTTGCAAGATCAGGGGTCAATTCATTAAGTATGAAGCATAGTAAAATATACAAGAGGTCCAACAAGGCCCAGATAATAGTGCTATAAGAACCTACATATATATGTAAGTACTGAATACAACTTAGAGTTTTAAATTGGCTTCATAGCTATTCCATACATAGCAGGTTTAATTACATGACATTCCCTTTTCCTTGTCTTCCAACTAGTGCATTCGGTAATACCTGTTGCAGGGAGATGTGGTTAACATTGCGTGGACCCCATGGCATTTTTTTTTAAGAGAATCCCTAATCCCTGCTTAATTTTATGAACTGTCAAAATGATTCTAAGCATCTCTCCAGTTTGCATTTTCACCTCAGGACAGGAGTCCAGAGGTACAGATTTGTTGTACAACAGTGGACTTTAGGCAATTTTCATCTTTTAATGCCTGCAGCGTCTGAGGTTGAATTTGTAATAATCACCAGATTATCTCTAAAGGATCTTTCTGTTGTACTTGCAAATGGTTCTGCAGGAAAATGCAAAATATATAGAGGAAAAATAATTGATTAGAGGCAGGAGATCATTTTGTCACATAATTCCAGATGGAAAAGAAAACAAATGCTGATTTTTTTTTTATTTTAATGACAGGTGAAAGATACTGTGGGAAAAACCAGTTCTTGAGATAGTTGTTACTCCAGCTAAGTCAGATGTTGATCTCAAGCCCCTGGTTAGATATTATGGTGTATTCGAAGAAAGTCCAAAAAAAGTGAAGCTGTGATTCAAATCTTACTTAGTACTCAGGGCCAAATGCTCATCTGGTGTAAATTGTAAATCAGTATAGTGGTAATTAAGTCAATAAAGCTACATTGATTTACACTATGAATCTGACTTTGAAAAAGAGATATGTATTGCAATTATGGGCCAGATTCTGATCCTCTTACTTACCCTAAGTAGCAATTTATTTCATGATTGGTCATATTTTCTTCACTGGGACCACAAATGGAATAAAAGGCTACTCATGGTGAGTAAGGGGAACAGAATCTGGCCAGGTGTCTCTGTGAATTTCTTATAACATTAGTATGAAGGCAAAGCATGCAGTGGTACTGATCTGAATTTGTGTACACATGTTTTACACCAGTGTAAATGAAGTGACTTACAGCTGTGCTAATGGGATTGGTATCAGGCATGGTGTGTTTGTTCATTATTACAGTTCACCAAACATTTTATTTTAGCAAATAAATTAACCCACTTTCATTTGCACAGCCAGGACTTGATCCTCATCCCAGTCACCAGTAAATCCAGAGGAGTTCCACCAAAGTCAGAGGAGTTACTTGGGATTTACACCAATATTACTGACCAGAATCAGGTAGCTGGAGTGCAGCAAATCATTATTTAATAATGAGGCATTGAATTCAGATGTTTCCTCTCTCCTAATGCTAGGAAAATCCATTCCTATCCTGGTCTTGAAAAATGTTCAGAAGGGGTGGAGGTATTTTTCGGACTGATAGTTAAATCAGACAGAATGGTGGAAGGATGAAGCACTATAACTCTTTAAATCTCCACAAATATCCGCTCCTGTCCAGCTAAAAAGTACAAATGTCATAAAGTGTGGAAGTTCCAACCTTTGTACATTGCTGCTGAAGTCTGAAATTTCACTTTCACTTCTAAACAATTAGTGAAATTAAAATGCAAGTCAAAAAGCAAAACAGGATATTGAATGTATGTGTCCATTGTTTTTTGAGGAAGGGGTAGAAAATGGGGAATATTGGGAAGACATATGAGCAAAATATATATCTTATCTAGATATATAGAGACCTTAGGTAGTCATCAAATATTGATGGTGCATTGAAAATATAAGACTGAGGTAGAGTGTTCCATATGTTTCTTTTGTTTTGTTTGGCCAATGTGTTAAGTAGAATAACTTATGATAAGTGTTAGCATTTATCCCTTATACTTTTTTTGTTAACAGGTTAGCATTCAACCAATTCACATATCCAAGGCTCTATCTATTATTAATCAAAAGAGTTAAAAAGTCAATCCAATCTAGTTATATACAGTAGTTCTTGTGGTTTTCAAACCCTTAAATAATTAATGGTGTCATCACTTTCCCAGTGGATGTCAGGCTGTAGAATGTCTGGAATCAGAATCCCACTGGGAAAAAAAAGCAACATAGTCAAAAAAGTAATAATTTCTTTTTAATAACAGCAACTCCAGCCTATTGTATCATCACTATCAGTCTTTAGAGAGATTATTTCAGAATATAAAAGAGAAGTTTCTTGTATAAAAGTCCTTATGGGATCAAACAACCCTGGCTAATCTATATCTATACAGTATATCTAGCTAGCTAGGTGTGCATGCTAGTGTGCATCCATATTTAATACATTTATCTCTAGATCTCTATCCATTTATCTGTGTACAACTCTCTATAATGTATCATATTCAAATGTTTCATAATCTTCAAAGATCCCTTTAGCCAATCAGAAATAATTATAATTTCTTCCCCCAGAAATAGTTACCAGCATGGTTGAGATGGGCATTTGATACAACTCCTCATTTCTCAGTAATTATTTGCTTTATTTTCATTGAGGCCATAATTTCCCATGACTGATCATCTCAACCTGAGACTGAATTTTTTTTGAAAAGTTTGAACAGAATCCAACCAGACATTTTGATTAGTGAGTATTTTAGAAGGTGCAGGAGGAGTGAGAGGGGCAAAATCCTTCTTATGAGCTTTTTAAAGTATTTCTGTTTGTTTTTAAAATATTTAAAATGTTTGTTTATTTTTTCAAAGTCATCCATGAAGAGAAGTCATTTTAAATTTAAAAGTATGTTAAGATATAATGACATTATTTTAAGTGACAGAACATCATATTAATATACCAGCTCTGCAAGTGAGGGACATGAGTTTCCATATTGAAAGGTATTCTGATATGATTAACTTAACACCTAAGACTTTTTGGATTTTATCTCAATCCAGATAACCACTGCTTCTTTCCCATTTATCACAAAAATTGAAGGAGCCCATTATATCTGACCTGCCTCTGCAGTGGTCCACTGTGTCTACATATTCAAGTTTTTTGTCCTACATTGCTTTGTACTGAAGAATACATTGCAACTCTGTGCATAAGCCCCTTCCTATCAGCTAAACCTGCCCATCCCACTGCAGCCCTAAATCCCCAAGCATTTAATTTATGACAAGCCCAACTTTACAAACCCGCACTTTCATTGACAAAGTCATAGATGCCCTTTCAACTACTAATCTACCCAACCTATGTGCACTTCAGCATTCAGTCTGAGTGCCAACTTGCCAACATTCAGCTGGAGTTTCAGTATTACACATTGTTGTATCTTAGAAGACTTGGCCTTAAATGTAGGTGAGGGAAAGAGATTTTCTGTACCTATAAAGAAATGCTGTTTATGTCATTGAGACTGAGAGCTGGAAGGTTTGGTAGCTGAGTGGTGATGGCCTTTCACTGGGGTGTTAGAGTGTGGGCACTTTTTTCTTTTGAAAACAACAACAAAGAAACTAAATGAAAGATACGATAGTATTGGAAGAAAAAAATGTGAAGAATTTAAGCGCACACATGTCAGGAAATTCCCTCAGTGGCATTGCACATATTAAATTAAATTCTGCTTTGAGCTATATTGGTGTAAATCCACAGTACTATCATTTCATCCACTTTGATGCAGTCACTCTTGATTTACACTAGTGTAACTGACAGCATTTGATCCATGGACTACACATATATATTAAACCATGCATGCAGCAGCTTAAATAATAACTGAAAAATAATGCAATATATATATCGTGCTGGATGTGCAATGTGTCAAGTTAATGTGGAAACTTTAGCTTTTGAAAGCCTTGACTCTTGTGCTTGCATTTTCAGCTTCATAGTGTATTAACATAGATTTTGGTGTTTAGCAGGTTTTTGTGCTTCTTAGATGACATGTTCCTCCAGAAACCATTACACTTTTTTCTTAGATCATAATGAAAGTGTGTAAAAAGTAAGATCAGTTGTAGAAATACACAAGTCATTAAACTGACCCATTAGCACTGCTGAGCTGACACAAAGCCCCAACCTTTCATGAGTATTTCCATACAATTTCTGTGCCCTGTCACAAAGATAAGAAACAATTCTGCTCACTGAGCTCCCTAACTGGTAGGTTCCAAGAGAAGCTCTAGAAACTTCCACAGTAACCATCAGAGCTGGCTCAAGGTTAGGGTGACCAGATAGCAAGTGTAAAAACTGATGCTTATGTAAGAAAAAGCCCCCAAAATCAGGACCTTCCCTATAAAATCGGGACATCTGGTCACCCTACTCAGGGTGGGGGTGCCTATGATAAACCTGTTTGAAGAATGTAGCAGTGGCTGTACTCCATTGGTGCTCCCACTCGTATAATGTCTGTTCCAGGAATGATGCCTCCAGAAGCTACTGCTAAAGACAAAAGGTCAGATTCTGACATTGTGGATTCTGGCTATTGGCTGCTTCCAGAAATTCTCCTGGTGGCTGTGGGCAATGAAGCTAGAGCAACCTCTTTTAATTTACCCCAGGGACTGGGCTGGTCCCTGGACAGCCCCAGAGTGCAGAATCTCACTCCCAAAGGTGGTGTAAATCGAACTTTGCTTTACTCTCTCTGTTTCTATGCCACAAACAGCTGAGCCACATCAGATGTGGCCCAAAATTTAAGGAAAGCAAGTGCATGTGTTTTTTGTTGCTCTGGAATACTCAGAACCATTCATCCTGATTTTTTTGTCTAGAGTAATTTAACCAATTCAGTGTTCTGCACTATATTAAAATAATACATTGCCCTTCTATAGCACCTTCACTTTGGAAAATTCAAACATGCATGACATGTATTTATCCATCCATTGCCATTGGCTTCTGGAAGACAGGTATATTGCAAAAGAACAACAAAAGTGACCGGTACCCTTTAAAAAATTATTTATAAATAACCAAAACATCTCTTATTTATAAACAAAATCAAGGAAAAAAAGGAAGTTAACAGCAAAGCAATATTTTGGACAGTTCACAGAGTGCAGGCTGAACAATAAGCAATTTGTTGAGGAAGAGACAATAAAGACATTCTTTGTAGCTTGCTGGCTGGCATGGAGAGCTACCCATTGTGCTCCTGACTGGGAGATTTGGGATTAGGGAGTAACTTAGGTTCCCAGGCTTGGCACCAATAGAAACGTGAGTTTATGTATTTAGTCTTTGAACAGAAGAAGAGGTCACAGTTCAGTGCCATTTGAGAGCTGATCTACTGAACAGCACTAGCACTGGCTCCAAAGGATAGATGTTTGTCTGCCCATCTGGTCAAAGATGAAGTACCCTAATAATGCCTCCAGCAAGGTAGAAAAGATAAAAAGCTTGCAAAGCAAAGCCGAATTGGGGGAAGTGCACTCTTTCAAGTGATAGCATAGACTGCAGTGAAAAAGAAGGACAATCATAATAAAATGCTACTTCCAGAAAACAGCACAGTGGGCTAGAATCAAGCAATGCAAAATTCCCCCAGTATACAAACCACCCCTGTTTTTAAAATTTATTTGTTCCTATAAAGCTATAGAATCATATTAAATCTACTGCATTCACTTCAATCAGAAACACAAAAGAAGAGACAGAAAGAGAGATGCTTTTTACTGCAATTTCCAAACCTTTCAGAAAATTCAGAAACTAGACTACTCCATTAGAAGAAAAGTAGGATAGAAGTCAATTTATTACACAGTTATCAATCAAAAGCTCAGGGTTGCTGGTTCGGGGAAATAATAGAGCCTTTGAATTAATGTTACACTAGAAATCTGGTGGAATGACCAGAAGTTGTTATAGTCGGATAGCCATTTTGTGTCTTATCTGAAATGAATTGGTGGTCTTCTTGGAGAGGCGATCTCTGTGAACGTATCCCCCTGGAGATCACAAAAGACTCATAATTATCATAACAAGGTCATCAAAATATTCTTACAAAAATATTCAACAACATTTTTGTGAACATTTTTCTCCATTTTCCAAACAACTTTAATGGTGACACCCTTTCTGGCATCCTCAAAAGAAAGGTTAATGATTTACCGGGTGTGTCAACCTGCTTTCCCCAGTGAACAGCTGACATATGTACACATATATATTTGGTGACTCTTTATCTCGTACCTTTGCTGCCACTATCCAATATGCATTCCTTGTCTCTTTGAGACATGGAGTTAAAAGTTTTTAGTCTTTTGTCTCCAGGAACTGGAAACCTGGAGATACAATCTAGCATGTGGCAACTATTATGTAGCATCACTTCAGGAAGTGGCAGTCAAGTGTCTAAATAACTTAGTAGCACATATCAGCCTTAGTGTTAGAGACAATGAAAATAAAGTATCGTATTTATTATGCAAACAACATACATTATATGATCTAACATGGAACTGGAAGCATTAAAGAAATCATGAGACTGATGACATCACCAGCTGTGATACCACCCGAGTGGATGGAGCCTCCAGGAGGTGATGGAGAGTGGATCTTGAGAGAGGAAGATCTGGGAATTGTGACAGGGAACCAGAAATCAGATGCTCAGAGAGATTTGACTAGACTTGCCTGCAGAAGAGGCCTAACTGAGGCAGAGTTAGTAGAACTATGAGAAGGAAACCTGAAGAGGCCAAAAAGAGCTCAGCTTGGTGTTCTGAGCCCTGAATCTTCCCTCTAAGTAAGTTTTATACACACACAAATGGTTAGCCTTACCCTATATAAGTCAGCCTTGAGCTTCTTAATTATTTATGTATACATACTTTACCCACACATATATTACATATACATTCTTATTACCTGTCAGGGATGGTCTAGATAATACTTAGTCCCGCCTCAAGTGCAGGAGACTGGACTAGATGACTTCTTGAGATCCCTTCCACTCCTACAATTCTATTTTCATGCCATGACCTGTTTCTGATGTCGTCTCTCAGCACAAACCCTTGCTGCTGACTTACTAGGATGGCTTTGGGAGTCCCTCATTTTTTCTGAGGAATCTTTCTCCTCCAAAGCCTGGATTTGTTATTTAAATAACAACTTTATTTATGTGTGAAGCTTCCAGGGCGTGGAACACCAAGCTGAGCTTTCTTCAGCCTCTTCAAGTTTCCTTCTCAGAGCTCTACTAACCCTGCCTCAGGTAGCCTTCTTCTCTAGGCAAGTCTAGTTAGACCTTCTGTCTGATCCTCTGACTTCCAATTCCCTGTCACTGCCCTGTCACAATTCCCAGATCATCTTCTCCCAAGATCCAATCTCCAACCATCTCCTTAATCCTCCCGCTCCCTCTTGGCCCTGTCCCCTCTGATGATATCACAGCTGGTGATGTCACCAGTCTCAGCCATTCCTTCACATTGGGCATGGAGAATGAATTATGCCGGTGATCCAAAAGTGATCCCTCCATATTACGACTGAGATGCTTTAATGGGATATTATATTAGTAGCAGATATCTCTTTTTTTTTGCACCATTGCTGCTTCAATGCTTTGTCAGTGCTGGGTGAATGGTACTAAAATTGTGCTTTGAATATTCACTCATATTTAAAAATGAAATTCCTATAGTTCTGTTTCCACAAGAACTCTAAATCCTTTTTTGTTCACTTATTGCAAATATTAATGTGATTGAGTTTTACCAGCGTAAATACTCTTGGAAAGGAATTTTTAAGCTGCCATGTGTGATTGTAGATTTGAAATGAAGCAGCATGAAAGGTAAACACCAGAAATCATTATACCATGTGACCAATCACTACAAAGTTTGACTCCCCAAGTGAACAGTTTGTGATCTATCTTTAGAGTAAAACAAAAACAAAAATTTGCATCCCCTCCCTTGCATAATTGCATAATGGAACAACAAATATGTCTAAGATGTCTGCAATCTGCTTGTGAAGTTCCATGAGGAGAAAAAGAGTCTAAATTAATTTACCTCTGTGGAATGTAAAGTGAGTCAGGGAAGCAGAATTGGTTAATTGCTTGCCGGAAACATTCAGTCCCACTCTACTTTTTCTGTGTATAAACAGAGAATCTCAGAGCTCTTGGTTAAGCACTTTCCACAAGCAACAGATATATTTAAAGTTAAAAAAGCCAACATCACAAAATTGCAGGAGGACTTTATATCCACTCAGGACTCTCATTTTACATTAATCTCTGGAGTTTGCAGGGGGTGGGGGTATTTTTTCCAGTCAGACAAAAGTAATATTTTAGTCCTAAAATGTGAAAACAATGTAGTTGGGCCAGAAGTTTATAACTTATGTTATGAAACTTCACACTCATTTATCTGTGATTCCAATTCAAGATGGACTGATATAGCATTGTTTTGGTTCTTTTTGTTTTTTTTCCAGTTCTTTTGCTTTTGTGGCTTACTCAGGCCCCATGGCCTCTGCTGAAGATGAAGGAAACGCATCAGAAGGGGGCCACCAGGATTTTCCTGAGCAGACAAAACTGGTAGTGAGAGGTAGGCACATGTTAGCAGCAAAGGTGCTGTGTAAGAAAGTGTAGGAAGGTTTGAAAATATGATTGTGATGAGATCAGCCCTAACATTCTGAGATAATCCAGATAATGTCTTAGAGCTGTATTGTCTCCTTGCTAAACCTTTATGGCCATGCAGGGAAGTAGGAGGAAGTAAGGACTCTAACCCACCTTGTGTGAGACCTAAACATTCCCTGTGCTTGGAGGAGTGCCAGGATTGCCATCCAGATGTATCTCACAGGAGCAACTGGACAAGTTGCTTACAGACAGGGAGTATTTCTCAACCACCAGTAGCTTCTAGCAAATAGCTTTTGAGCCCCAGCACAATGGGGGATCCCGGGGAAGCATTTTGATTTTCTATTGCAGAATGCTTCTTTTATCCCCTATTTCAAGCCTAAATGGAACAATTTACCCCTTATGTTTGTAAGCTCTTTAGGCCAGGTACCATATCCTTTTCTGTGTTTGTACAGCACCTGGCACAATGTGGGGACAGATTTCAACTGGGACCTCTAGGCATTATTGTAACAGAAGTCCTAAATAGTAATAAATTCTGAGTAAGTAGCCATCTGAACTATGGAGTATTAATCTAGACCACACCCTAAGTCCTATCACAAGCTGTAGGTGCATTGGCAAGGAGTCTGAAAATGACTTTTGAAATTCCCAAAGGCCATTCAAACCTCTGAGTTTAGCAAATAAATAAATTTTATGAATATGAAGTTCTTAATTTCAAACTGATATAACTGTAACTATCTGCAAACAGTTCAGAGAGGGGTTCCCCCCCTCCTCCTTTTGGTCTTCTTGTGCTTTTCATCTTCACTATAATTCTGCCTCCCTCAAGTGTCATCTCTCACACATCTCTTCCAATTTACATCTAGATGTGTCTGTCCTCTGACTTCTGTCACCTGTGTGTGCCTGGTACATGCCCTGCTCTCCTTCCCTCCCTCTCTCTCTCTCTCTCATTCTCAGACCACAGGGGCCGCAAGCCTGGCCTCCGATCACCACTTTCTCAGTGTGGCACTTCCTCCTGCACATTGCTCTCGCATGTTGTTTATCTCTCGGAAGGATTGTAACTATAGATAGCATCAGTGGAACTGTATCTGTCTAGGAGCAGATGTCTACCTCTGCCGCATCATCTTAATTGCCCTGCTGTGGCTCACCTACCAGAAGTTTTTTTTTTTCCTTCCAATTTTGCAGATGATTAGTTGAAAAACAGCAGGACTGAGCTTGTAGGCATAGGCTCATCTGGGAGCATTTAAATTTGCAAGGAAAAAGATTCCTTTCAGTCCCTAACCAACTGGACAGTATTGTCTAAGGTCTTTGTGATTTGGTCTCAGATCTCCATTTTGTAATGAATTAGGAAAACACTGTGGGAAGAGAAAACTAGAGAGGTAAAAAATGATCATCAAAATACTGGCCCCAAAGTGGGAACTGGGATTTGTGGGTGGAAGCAAACCTAGTGAATGGTGCTATTCATGATAGTGGCACGTTCACCCGCACTGTACACCATGCATTGGAATTGCCTCCCCCACAAATACAGTTTGTAGTACCTTTTTTGGGGCTAGTATTTTGATGGTATTATTCATGATAGCAATACATTCACCCCACTATATGGTTTTTTAGGCAATAGGAACTTTGTTACCAAGAAAAAATTGAGATATATAGTCCCTCCACCAGAAGAAATATTTTTATATATATACAATTTGAAAGAACTCAGTTTGGCTATTTTAAAAATAAAGGGGCCAGATTCTTCCCCTCAGTCACTTTGGATTTACATCCATTAAGACACAATGACACTATAATGGATTTGCATCAGTGTGAGAGTAGTATTTAGCCTGTAAATAAAAAATGAAATCTGGCAAGTGATTTATCTTTATTTTGTCATAATTACTTTGTGTGTTTTGCAGGAGGGCTAAAGAATATATTTTTGACAAGAAGTAATACTTTATGTATCTCATTCTTATCCCTGTGGAGAAGGTTTTCTTGACAAGTATCCAGACTTCAGTAAACCTAGACAGAGTTTTACATTGGTAGCAAAACATGATGTGAGCTTCACCTGGGTCTTCAAGTTATATTATCAAAACTGCACAAAGATGTTCTCTTAAGCTATTTAAATATATATTTCTCTGAGATACATTTTTGGACATCCTGGTAATTAATACAAGTTTAACATTTTAACAGGCCCGCTGGCATCCACCCCCAAACACACACACACACTGAGGTCAACATTATTAATAAGTCAACATTAACCAAAAGGTACCATATGGTGGTACATGAAATAATGCACTTATTTCTGATCAATAATAGTATATACCAGTCACCAAAGGATGTTCTGGTAGCTTAAGTAAGAAACACATTATTTTCAGACCTAAGTTTTTAATTAAAAAAAAATGAGTTTCAACTGGCACTGCCACTCCCCATGCTGTATCCAGTCTGTAGATTAATGGAGAGATTTAGTCTGAAGAGTCTCTCTATGAAAGATAGGAGTAATTACTATTGACTTCAATAGGAATGTCTTATATACTGCAATGGGGAAAGAATCAGGCCAGATAGTTGTTGACCCAGCAAATTCCACCAGCATTAAATTCAGCTTGATTGAAAATGAGAGTGGTCCACTACATAAAGTTTGTCAGCATTCCATTTAGTCTTTGGGCTCCCCCAATGGTCAACCTTTTGTTGCAATTAAGGGTTCCTTAAGTCATCTAGTATGCCTGTTGCAGTGATCTGAGAACAGAGGGAGATCTTTATGCTATTCTCCATGCACTGGAATGCCAGAAGCTTCAAAATGGACTGAATGAAGATCAGAGCCTCAGTTTTTGAGTTTTCTTCTCTTTTTTGGATTTGGCTGAACCCTTAAAGTGCAAGTTAAATATAGTCAGGAAAGTGACTTTTTAAAAAATGGTATTATTACTCTACAGGCTTGCTCCCGGTGTGTCATCGCTGCTGAATTTCATGACAAAATATATGCAGATTCAAAACAGCTATGGAAGAGTGAGCTGCATTCTTTTTGAATTCTTTCATTATAAGAAGTTCTTGGAATAGACACAAATCTTGACCATTTATGGTTTAAATATCAAAGGTGCAAATCTACCAGAAAGTAACAGGTTTTTAAAAACTGGTCTCCATTATAATTAATTCTATTTCTCTAGGTAAGGATAGTCAAAAGAGTCTGGAAACTTCTGAAGAGAATTTTCTTTGAACCCAGAGCAACATAACAAATAATGATTTGGAATAAATTTTTCAGGGTGATGTGGTCCAGTTAACAGGCCTCCGACTGGACTGGGAGTCAATAGACATAGTCTCTAGTCCCTGATCTGTTGTCTGTCATTGGGCAAGTTTCTTCACTCTCTGTGAATCTGTTCCTTTTCTGTAGTATGGGGATGATAAGAATACTGCCTTTCTCCTATCCCTGGATTGTTTTGTCCATTAACAACATAAGTTTTTGGGGACAGGTATCTTTTGCTATCTCCTGATCTTGGTTTGGTCTCCTGTAATACAAATAGTAATGGAGGGGTTGAATTTGGGGTGTCACAGCATGGCTGGCCCTTGTAAATGAAGTATGTCCAGCTTGGCAGTGCTCCCAGTTTGGCCAATTAAGAGGGCATAGCAGCAACTGGGCTATCAATGGTCAGGGGAGAGACAAGGGAGAAACTCCATAAGAGATTGATCCAGTGAGTTGGGGCTGCCAGAATCAATCAGAAAAAAGGCATTTGACCCCTGTCTGGTCAGTCAGGAAGGCATGTGAGAGCTGCCAAAAGCCATAGGACTAGAGGAGATCCATGAAAGAGCCAGAAAGTGTTTCCTGGGCAAAAACTGAAGTCAAGGAAAAAGCAAGAGGGTTTGCCAGGTGACCTCTCTAAGCCAGAGAGTCCGGGATGGCAGGTTTTGAAGGCAGGAGGAGCAGCAACAAAGGAACTTTTTTTTTTTAACTTTAAGCCTGAGAGCTGGAGCTGAGGGTCAAAGAGGGCTGAAGGTAGGTGATCACTGGAGGTGCTTACCTACTGACATCTTCATGCTGGAGAATTGGACCCAGGGGAACTGTGAGAGGATTAGGGGGAGTGAGAGGTGCTCCCCTGGTAAAGATGATCTACCAGCAGAGAGACTGTGAAGGTCCCGGAGGGAAGAGTGGGGTTGCACTCCAACTGGAAGGGGTGAGGTGGTTGTCTTGGCACAGAGATAGAAGAAGACTGACAGAGTTCAGATGTGGTGCGAGGCACATACGGTGTGCAGTATGTGAGTCATCAAGGCATGAGAAGTTTGGAGTTTTAATGACTACTGGCACTGGGGTGATAAATGGACTGTGTGTCGGGACTTATGTTTTGGGTTATTTGTGCAATTCTTTGTAATAAATCACCCCAAGGAGGGATACTATTGAGGCAAGAGGGTCTGTAGTGGACTCCTTGGGTTATCTGACAGGAGAAATTGAGACAGGTGCACCAGTTGTGCTGCAGCCTTTCACAAGAGGGCGCTCAAGTTGAGGCCACCTTATTTTGGGGTGGGGGAGGGGGAAGAAATCTCAGGCCACTTTAAGTCCAGAGTAAATAAAAATTGTTCAATCTGCAATAGTCATGGGACTCAGAGTCAAATTTAATGTTTACCAAAAATAAAATAAAATAAAAATAAAAATGGGAGCAGTTCAACCACCAATTCTGCTCTCAGTTAAACCTCGGGAACTCTGTAAACTTGAATGGAAAATTCTGCTCTCGTTTCCAATAACTCCAATAAGTTCACTGGAGTAGTGCCAAATTTCCATTGGTAAAAATTGATTTAGAATTTGCCCACAGGGACTGTTTTTGTCACACTTTTACGTGTATTGTCTTATACTGTTTGCGGTCTGACAGAGTTACAGCAATGAACGATATGAACTGAGCCATCAGCATCCAGCACTATTGTTATTAGATCAAACATCTGCGAGCATCGTCAGTATGTTACATTACCAGCCACTCATTGAGCTTAATACTATAGTACTTTCAATGTTTACAATTCATTGTGTAAAGAAAGGAATCTTTCAAAAGGGTCTATCTGTGTGTTTAGAGGAAGACATAAAAGGCTGAACATCTCAGGAAACTTGTAATGGAATACAGAGCTGTTCCCTTGTTTGCGACTGATTCAGTAATGTCTGAAAATCATTACCATCTGGTAGCTGCTTAGTGAAATGAGGTGTTGATCTCAGGTCCAGTTCTCAAGTGGTCCACCATTGCAGCTGGGAATGGTTGGTCATCTCAGCAACCTGAATAGAAAATCAGTGGGCCTCCTAGAGGTCGTCCTTTCTGTTTGGAGTTGAATCAATGTTATGCCTGTGCTGATGCCCTGTCCTGTAGATGAAAAATAGACCTCGGTCTTTTGGATTGTCCTTTTGAGACTTCTCAGCAGTAGAAAAAATATAGTTTTATTTTTGTCTTTAACATCTGGTTGTTTTTTTAAACTTCTATGAATAATCTTGGGATACTTAAGTAGCAACATAACCAGAGTTTGTAATGGATGCCCTCTATTATTATAGTCACTACGGAAGCACATTTATAGCAGGAGTTGGAACTAACAGCGTGGCCAAGCATTTACTGAAGTTGCAGATTAAACTACTTGCTCATCGAGTATGAACCAGTCACCAGTGCAATGAAGAGAAGAGGGACAGCGTTAAAAGACTGCACCACTGCTACCTACACTTTAGTTGTTTTGTGGAGAGGGAGTGTTGGACTCCAGGGCAGCCAGTCTGGGCTCCTTTCATTTGCAATAAATCCATCTTAAATAAGATGAATGTGCTTATTGTTGTGTTAATGGTGATAAAAAAGATGCTATAATGAGTAGTATTGCTCAAAAAAATTTCAGGGGAACAGTGTTCTGGCAGAAAAAGCCATCTTCAAAACTAAAATGTTTTGCAGGAGCATGTCAATTTTGACAAAATTGTCAATGGGAAATGTTCGAAATTACTAAAAAACAAAATAGAGTATTTCATTTTGTCTTTTCCATTTTGACTTTATTATATTATATTATATTATATTATATTATATTATATTATATTATATTATATTATATTATATTATGACATCATGACATTTTCAAAATGAGAAGTAAGAACAGTAGGACAATGGAACAGGTTCTGGAAGCTGGGAGTGGGTTCTGGAAGCTTCTTCACTGGAGATTTTCAGAAGGAGGCTGGATAGTCATCTGTCTTGGATGGTTTAGACACAATAAATCCTGCATCTTGTCAGGGCATTAGACAAGATGACCCTTGTGGTCCCCTCTAACCCTATGATTCTTTGATTTTAAGATGTTTTAACATTATTAAAACAAACCCTTTCATTAAGGCCATTTCCATATTGTTTTGAATCTCTGTTCTGGAAAATTTTGACTTTTTATCCTAATTCAGGAGAAAAATAATTTTCAGAGTGTCAGAAGTTCAAGCAGGATGGAAAGTCTGTTTTCTAACTTGCTCTAATTATGAGCTCTGGCTGCACCTATATTTTCTAATGCAAACATATAATAAACATATAAGAGCCCAGCTCTGCTATCTCTGCCATGAATTTCTCAACCTCTAGACTCCCTATTCATTTGGAGATTCATTGTAACATCCACCTATATCTTTTGATGGACCATGTATGGGTGCCGATGCTGCTGTGCAGTTTTACATGCTGGTGTGCTATGTATCCCAAGCGTATCAGAGCTCTAGTGATTAAAAGCTCCTCAGAGAAGTAGCCAGTCCTCACAAAGGCTTTTCACAGAATAAGGATAAAGGCTTTTAGAGCAGTGCCCCCACATGGTAGCAATGGTAACATCAAGGATATAGATTTGGGGTTCTGAAGCAGGGCTGTAAAGGCCCTGCACAACAGCAGAGGTACTGGCCATCAATATTATACAGAAATATTTGCTGATGGACCCGTTGGGAGTATCTCAACTTTAGGAAGTCATTTGCTTGGCCTGCCATTAGCAAAGATAAAGCAATGACAGCAGGCAGAGATGGGGAAGGAGACTAAGAAAAAATAATGGTAAAAGGACAGAATCTAATTAACATAGTTTTCAGTTAGGAGAACCTAGATGGTGGTTCATTTAAACCTGACTATATTATGCAAGCCTAGACAATCCCTCATAACACTCCCTTCTAAAAAGTGCTTTAAAAAAAAAAAAAGGATCATGCTTTAGCCCTGCTATTACATTACATTGATGATAGGAGGTTAGAATATGAATACAGTTTGAAAGATAGTACCATTTCTTTGATACATCAAAAAGCACTCTGCAGTAGACTACTACTTTAGTAGGACACTTATAGTCAAAGCTAGTGTTTGAGTATCCTCCTAATGTCATATTACAATGACAGAAGCTTTAGATATATCAATTTAATCTTAGTTCAAAAACTCTTTTAGCTCTGCTTTAGCAAAGTCAAATGGACTTTTATACTTTTTCAGCTTGAAATTGGACAACGAATAACTTTTATAGTAAAAATGAAATGCAGAATATGGTTGAAAGGGTAATTGTATTCAATGGTAAAAAATAAAGCACTTACTAGTTATTTAGCACCAAAGTTTCCTGATAGGAAACTATGCTAACAAGAATGAGATTACAAAATTTAAAAAATAACTTCTTTCACTAGTAAAAGATACTGGATCTGTATCTCCTCTTACACTGGTCTAAGAGCACTGACTTCAGTGGAGTTAACTCTCATTTACAAGATGAAAGTAAGAACTAGGCTTGCTCTGTGGATACTAAACGGGTTGGTTTGGTACCATATAATAATGTAAATGAATTTTCAGTCATATTTTGGATTTTTTTAAAATAAATGTTTAATCATTTGTATTTTTTTTAAAACATACTTATGTGTTCATCTGTAGAATTAAAACATGTAACAAAATATAGTTGTCACCAGTTACAGCTTTTGCCAAACCATAAAATTAATCCATAGAGTGACTTGTACTCTGAATCTTAAAATTTGGCAATCCAAGACTATGAACTCAAAGGGTTAAGAAAATAATGTATATACACAAATCTGATCACCAGTAAAATGTCTAACAGGCTCGTCTGAGTTGTAAAAACTCCCAAACCTAGATATAATCTAGTTCAAGGATTAAATTATGTAATTTAAATTAAGTGCCCTAAATATCAAAAATTATCTGTCCTAGATATCAGATGTTAGGTGGTTAGCATTATCTGCATGTATGTAACTGTTTTCTAGGTGGTATCTTAACTACATAAAAAGAAGCAAGGTTTAAACAGCCTACCTGCAGAGAACAGCATATTCTCTTACATCCAGTGTCGCACTTTCAGACCTGCATTGCTCCATTTTTGCTGTGTTTGTTATGATTGGCTGGGAGCCCTCGGCCCAGTTAACAAACTGCCTTTCCAGTTTCCTCTATTTTGAATCTTTTGGGATCACATAACAGTGGCAGTAATGACGAAAAAATAGCAATTCAAGAACCTGAATAACCTGTCAGTTTTCCTTTCTTGTCATGACTGCAGTAATGAAACTCTGTAGAGTATTGTGGAAGTAAACTATCCAACTCTTTGGTTTGCTTAAAAGGTAGTTTGTGGTCAGGTACCAAACAGATGTGTCGAATTACTTGACTTTAATTTCAAGTAACTGGTGAACAGGATTACTCTTGGGCTCAATGGAATAAAAAACAATGCAATTCATGGTACTGTCCCCCTCTGTATAGAATCAACTGGAATTTGCTGCGAGTGGGTATGTTACAGCTGCCCATGATAGTTTTGGATGGCACATATTTATGTATGATATAGTGCATCTGACCCTAGATCTTTGGTAACCAAAACCAAAGCATCTGAAGTGCTCTCTAGAGGTTTTTGTGTGCATTATCCTACTCTTCTGTTTCTCTGATAATCACCTAAAGCTTTGCAGTAATAATTGCTTCCTCTGAATAAGTTTGATATACACAATATTATACAAGTTGTGGAATCTCAATCATTAGAGATTTTTAAGAGCAGGTTAGACAAAAACTTGTCAGGGATAGTCTAGATAATACTTAGTCTTGCCATTAGTTCAGGGACCTGGACTAGATGACTTCTCAAGATCCCTTCCAGTCCTATGAGTCTATGATTTAGCCTCAGATTGTTGTCCTTTGTTCTGCATGATTATCTACAAAGCAAACAAAAATGCACATTGTTTATTAATTGTGTTGATATAGGAGGCTTAGATCCATTATTCCTTATTCAGTTTTCCTTAGTAGTCATATAATTATATCATGGTGAGGGGTGGTATAATAAGGACATAGATGTGTATTTTTTCCAGAAGACTGAGAATTTCTCTCTTTCATGGACAGCCTAGTTGAACTTTTGTTTTTACTGCCTAAATTTCCTCTGACTTACACCAGTGTATTGCCTTTGATTTCAGTAGAGTTACTCCTGATTTACCCAGCAAGAACAGCAAACCTCAAGTGGAAAGCCACTTCTCGTGAGATTTACAGTCTAGTTTCTCAGAATCAAGACGTCTTGCTAGTTCAAATTAAATTGGGATACATTTCTCTGAGCTAAAACGGTCTGCTGCAGCCTTGGCTATCACTGGTTGGAAATCCAGTGTATTACTTTAAACTCTTGTTTAACTCTAATTGCTAATAAAATTGCTTCTGAAGAGGGTTTCATTGTTGTACTTTATTTAGTGGCATTGCTCTATTTCCCCTGTTTCTGTGACCACCACTGAAGCAGACTGGGTTCTGCTG
Source organism: Chelonoidis abingdonii (assembly GCF_003597395.2). Taxonomy (NCBI): domain Eukaryota; kingdom Metazoa; phylum Chordata; order Testudines; family Testudinidae; genus Chelonoidis; species Chelonoidis abingdonii. Next base: position 128,291,218 of record NC_133772.1, on the reverse strand, counting down.
CACTTAAACCAAACTGAACATCCGCTAGGCCACCTGGTATGTGAAACACCTTAAGGGACTTGTGAAACAGTTTGGTGACCACATAACAAACCACTGGTTACACAGTGTCTCAGTCAGATACACGTGCAGAAGCAGCAAAAGGAAGGGAGGGAAGGAAATGATGACCGTGCACTTTTAAAAGTCACCCGTGTAGACAGGTGAGTTATCTCTATGAGTTCAGTTTTTAAAATTAACCACTAAGCAGACTAGCTCTAAACCCTCAAACTGAAAAGCTTGAAAAACATAATACAGACATCAAGGCCTAAGTGAATTCCCAGGGGCCAGATGGAGTTCTATAGTCCCGGGGCCACTCAGAACAAGATAAAGCACTGCATGCTGGAGCTCGTATACTCCGTGGGCTGAACCACTGTACAAAAGAAAATAGCAGCTGTAGCAACATGCTCCACTGTATGTACATTAAGACTAGCTCTCAAAGTCCTAGTGTGTTATTGGTGGAGGCCATCAGTTGGCCACAAATTGGATATCTTGATTTTAGATAACCACAACCTACCAATTTGCTCAAAAGGAAAAGCTCCTGAGGAAAGGGCTTAATGTTAAATATGCAGCTTATTTAATATTACTGTATATTTTTGGCAGTGAATTGCTATTGTCTGTAAAATGAAATAAAGTAGTACTAGGGTGGAAAAAAAATGAGGATCCCCCCCTTCATTTATCTCCCTCTAAAGCTACTCTTAACCTATGGAGGCTATCAAGAATCATACTGTGAACTATTGTGTGGTTGTGCAGCAAAATAAAAATTGAATCTGAATTCTTATAATACAAGAGATGACATATATTATTCTGTTGATTTCTACATCATCTCCAGTTATAATGAACAGTGGGCAGTCCAGGTCCAGTTACCAAACAAAGAAGATGGTTTGTATGATGAAGTGAATCTTTCAAGAGAAAGGAAAATCAGATATGAGATTTCTGACTTTCCAGCACTATAGGACACTGTTGCTTTGCTAGTTCACCAAATTTTGTTTACAACTGTACTGCATGCGTTGCCTGTACATCCTGTGCTGTAAGAACCTATACTCTGCCTTCATTTTGTTTGATAATTGATCAGTAATTTAATTCCCCTGCTGATTTTCCTGTCTAGTTTACAAATATTCTCTCTCTTAATAAATTTTGAGTTGCATAAAAATATTTAGGGATGGTGAAAAACCCAAAATGTCAGATTGAAAATTGGAGGAGGGGGGTATTTTCTTGAAAAAATCAACATTTGGGAACTTTGGACCAGCTCTAATAACAGCAGTTGAAAACTTGGCTCAGCAGCAGAAGCTCTCCAGGCCACCTAATTTCTGCAGCAGTGGAACTCAAGAGCATTTCAGTAACCTCATTAAAAAGTTCAGAATGGAAGTTAAGTGAAGTGTACTACCCTCTTAACATACCACTATGAGTTGAAAGTAACCAGCTGTTCTTAGAGATATATATTCCAAACATAGATGACGGTAGGATGTCTTCTCTTAAGGATGGTAATATACATGCTGCTGTATGGGAGTGTTCTCCGAGGGAGGCCAAAAATGTCCTAAGATCTATTTTTATGTTTGTGAGGACAAACCTTATGGTCCAAATATGTAAATCATCAGAGCGCAGTTGAAGTCAATGGAGTAATGACATTTTACACCAGCTGAGGATTTGTCCCAGGTTTTAAAAGCCCATTGTTTTTCATGCCTACAGTTTACCTTATCTGGCCCCACATGCTTTAAGCTTGCCAGCTCCAACCATTGGAAACTGAGTGTCTGCCTTCTCTTAGTAAGCTGCTCCCTTCTTTAATGTCTCTTCTCACCATTTCCGCTCCCTCGCTTCCTGCCTTCAGCACACGTCAGCAGCATACGTCCACCATCGAAGGAACTGTTTCTTTACTGTAAAGAAAGCACTCGTCAGAAGTTTTATGGAAGTGTTTGAGAGAGACCATCTGCACTGCAGCAAATTTGATTTCTGAGCTGCTGAAATGCGTCTTCTGAAACTTTATGCTTTATTTACTTTGCCTTCTCTCTTTGTGCGACTGCAGAAGATGAATCTCATTCTGAGGTTTTCAAGATAAATGGCATAGAGAGAAAGGCTGGGGTTTCTTCGGGGCCAAAGTCTTTTCTTTGTACTCTATTTTTTTATTTTACTTTATTTCTAATATTTAAGTCAAGACTGCTGTATTGAGAACAAAAAATAGACAAAACAACAACAAAAACAACAACTTGACATGTTGGTTTGTTTTAAATTCTGATTTGTATTTTCAGAACAGCTCCAACCTGAGTGGAAGATTTTAATTTTCTATGAAATTTCCTAGTGTTTCTTGGATGTATTGAGTCAATATAGGAGAAGCTACTGCAGCTAACAAGTTTTGATCCTTGGTGTCATGTCCCCACCATTGAAAACACCATGCATTGAAAAATCATGAGTCCAGAACCCTCAAAATTCTGAGATTAAAAATATCTATCTATCTATCATTATTTTGTTGTCTTCTGACTTCTTCACCTGTAGAGTACAATTAGATGATGTTTACAAGCTTTTATTCTCAACAATGGGGTCCAGAAACTTTTTATTTCGAAATGAAAGCTGAGATTCTCATGTAAATCACTTGACTGCAGGAGCTGTGACTTTAGGACAGACAGCAAACAGCTCATGATAAAATCACAAGAGTTGTCACTACTGACACTACATCAGAATAAAGGAAACCTTCTTTATGCCCTCAAGATTCAGTAATAAATTAAAAGGAAGCAAGTTAAGCACTGAAATAAATTGCCTAGGGAGGCTGTGGAATCTCCATCACTGGAGATTTTAAGATTAGACTAATACCTGTCAGGAATGGTCTAGATCAGGGTGGGCAAACTATGGCCCACGGGCTTCATCCGGCCCTTCAGGGTTTTGGATCCAACCAGTGGGATTGCCACTCCCATGGAACTGCAGGCCCGGCGCTGCTTCCGGAAGCTGCTGGCACCATGTCCCTGAGGCCCCTGGGGGAGGGGGAGCCAGATGGCTCCGTGCACTGCTCTCACCTGTGGGTTCCATACCCAAAGCTCCCATTGACCGCGGTTCCCCATTCCCAGCCAATGGGAGCTGCAGCGGGCGGTGCCTGCAAGTGAGGGCAGCGCACGGAATCCTCCCCAGGGGCCACAGGGATGTGGTGCCGGCCTCTTCTGGGAGCAGTGCAGGACCAGGGCAGGCAGGCAGGGAGCCATTCCAGGCAAGTAGTGCCAACTGGAGCCTGCACCCTGAAAATCTCCTGCACCCCAACCCCCTACCCTGAACCCTTCGCTGCACCCTGCACCCCTCCTGCACCCCAACCCCCTGCCCTGAGCCCTCTGCCACACCCCTCCTACACAACAACCTCCTGACCTAATCCCCCCCCCTGCACCACAACCCCTGCCCTCAGCCCCCTGCTGCACCCCACACCCCTCCTGCACTGCAACCCCCTGCCCTAAGCTCCCTCCCGCACTCCGCACCACTCCTGCACCCCAACTCACTGCTCTGATTCCCCTCCTTCACAGCAATCCCCTGCCCGGAGCTCCCTCACGCACTCCACACCCTTCCTGTACCCCAACCCCCTGCCCTGATCCCCCTCCTGCACCCCAACCCCCGAGCTGTGCCCTCTCCCACACCCCTCCTGCACCACAACCCCCTGCCTTGATCCTGCTCCAGCACCCCAACCCCTACCCTGAGCTCCCTCCCACACTCTGCACCCCTCCTGAACCCCGACCTCCTGTCCTGAGGCCCCTGCTGCACCCCAAAGCCCTGCCCTGAGCCCTCTGCTGCACTCCACACCCCTCTTGCACTGTAACCCCCTGTCCTGAGCTCCCTCCCGCACTCCGCACCGCTCCTGCACCCCAACTCGCGGCTCTGATTCCCCTCCTTCACAGCAATCCCCTGCCCGGAGCTCCCTCATGCACTCCACACCCCTCCTGTACCCCAACCCCCTGCCCTGATCCCCCTCCTGCACCCCAACCCCCGAGCTGTGCCCTCGCCCGCACCCCTCCTGCACCACAACCCCCTGCCTTGATCCCCCTCCAGCACCCCAACCTCTACCCTGAGCTCCCTCCCACACTCCGCACCCCTCCTGAACCCCAACCTCCTGTCCTGAGGCCCCTGCTGCACCCCAAAGCCCTGCCCTGAGCCCTCTGCTGCACTCCACACCCCTCCTGCGCTGCAACCCCCTGTCCTGAGTTCCCTCCTGCACTCTGCACCCCTCCTGAACCCCAACCCCATGCTCTGAGCCCCCTGCTGCACACCACACCCCTCCCAAACCCCGACCCCATGCCCTAAGCCCCCTCCCGAATGGTACGCACTCTACCCTCCTGCACCCAATCGCCTGCCCCAGACCTACATTCATGGCCCTGCATGCAATTTTCCCACCCAGATGTGGCCCTCGAACCAAAAAGTTTACCCACCCTGGTCTAGATAATACTTAGTACTGCCATGAGTACAGGGGACTGGACTAGATGACTTCTTGAGGTCCCTTCCAGTCCTATGATTCTATGATTCTAAGTTTATATGATACGTTCAGCATGGCTACTTGTCCATTAGAAAACAAATATTCTTTCTTTGCAGCCCAACTCCTGCAACTCCCACGTACATGGAGAAAGTGTTGGAATTACTCTAGGACCCCTGCAGCTCAGCTCCATAGTTTATGGGGAGCCTGCGCCCCAGCTGGCTCTTCTGATGCCATTCTGAGTGGATGTGCCACCTCTTCTCTTTTCTTTGCTTCAGTCTTGGAGAGGATTGTAATGCTAGTTTATATTGTGGGCACTACAGAGGAGGAAATAAAAGGAATTTAAAGAGGAATGGCTATATTGATATTTCTTAACATGTTGTTTTTTTTCTCCCCGTTCAGGCAAGAAGAAACCATTTTATAACACATTTGTGCCATAACTGTGTTTAAACATGGGTAATTTTTTTTTATCGTGGCCTTCCCTAATTATTGGAATAGTCAGTGAGCAATACAAACTACATTCCTCCCAAACATTCTCATGTCTCAGTAGCAAAAGGGAATTCAAGCACACCAGTGATGGAAAAATCACATGGGGACAATGACACAGGAAAATAACTCTTCAGTTGATGCTGCTTAGGCAGGGCATGAAGAAAAATAATATGCAGAAATATTGAGTCTCACTTAACACCAAATTATCAACCATTCTCTTCTCCCAGATCAACCAAGGACCCAAGATCAAAATTTTGAATCCACAGGGATTCAAAATGGATCCCTGTGGAAGAAACCAGTATAAATTAGCCCCCTGAAATACACAATAGTGGAAAAAAATCTGAATAGGCAGGTAGAGGGTTCTGTAAACATGCTGGGATTAGAGTAAAAAATATTCAAGAAAAAAATCAACATGAGAAAAACTCTCACGAATGTGGCAATTTTTCACTGCACAAGGCACCTCACCTTCAATGGATTATTATAGTACATATAATGTACATTATTTACGTCTGATCATTTACTTTAGTAAAACAAAAAAGCACCATCTGCCCAACCGCACTTTCCTTCCAGGAAATTGAAATGAGAACGGATGTTGTCTTTCACTGCTTATTTTTCTTCTTTCTCATGTTTAACTCTTAGTACAGTAAAGGTATGTACAAAAAGAAAAGTGAGACATATATTTGCTAGCAACTAGTTCTCAATGTATTGATCAAAAACTACACCTGAAAAAGACATCCATGCACTTCTGTCTAAGTAGGGTTGGAGAGGAACTGATTGTCTATGTTCCTCAACTGCTGTTTTAGACATATGAAATAAGACAAATAGTTAACTGCAGAGTACTGTGGTCACTTCTACCAAGGACATCTCACTCCCAAGAATGAGATTCCTGCCCCACCTTCAGTGTATTTGGAGTGAGGGAGATACAGTATGAAACCCTATCTTTCCCTGTGTCCTCAAGTAAGCTACAGTCCATCCTTATGTACTCAAGCACAAATTCCAAACATGGAAAATGAAAAGGTTCGATTTATATTTTGACCATATAAACACAACCAGGGTCTTTGATACATGGAGAAAAATTTTGCAGCATGAGTCTGTCCATTTTTTAAATGTTTTATATGCCTTGAGTAGCTAAAATAAAAGAGCAATATGCCTAAAGAGGACAAATAGTGTTGTTGCAATCAAGATCTTTGGGGAATATTTTTATTCCCAAACTCAGTTCAAATAATGTATCCATATAAATGGGGTTCAATCCTCAGGTGCACCTAAGGTGAGGTCAGAGACCCTCCTCAACGATGAGGAGTCAAACGCAATGTCATGATATCTTTTCACTTCCCTTTCCTGGAGGTAGCTGGTCGCTGCTTTGACCTCCCAACATAAATTAGAGTAGTTTGAGGACTGCTCTAATTTGCGCTGGCTAGACTAGCTGACTCCCAATGAACTTTCCACTGGCTGAGAATTGGCTGGAGGACTGGACACCTGGACACCCCCCTGCCACGTGTGGCATAGCCCCTTTGCTCCTGCATTCATGTGGTGATGCCTCCACCTCCAAAATGCATCTATATGAAGCACACCTCCTAGTGGTAGTTGGAATGTGATGCTAATGATGTCTGGAAAAAAGTGTGTCAGGGAAGGTTAGGTTAGAAATGGAGTGAAATAAAATTATGAGTTGGATAAAATCTCTTCCAGAACATCCACTTTTTCTGATTGCTATTCTTAATATTGTAGCCCATGTAATGTGTTGATGCTTGGACTGGGGACTAAGTTATAGTTACAGTATTTTCAAGGGGGCTTTCCTAGCCTCAAGAATTCCAGCACTCTAGTGTATTCATCAGAGTTTTAGTCAGAATCCAAAATTATCCTTGGGCTGGCGCCAAAGATGTTACTAGTGCATGGGAGTAGAGGAGAACAGCTTTAAAGAGAGGAAGGACAGTCCAATGGTTAGAGCTCTAGCCTGGGCTGAGGGTTCAATTTCTGCCCCACCACACACATTCTGTGTGACTCTGGGCAAATTACTTTGTCACTGTGTGCCTCAGTTCCTCACCTCTAAAATGGGGAAAATAGCACTTCTCTACCTCACAGGGTTGTTGTGAGGATAAATGCATTAAAGATTGTGAGGTGCTCAGAAACTACAGTGATATGGCCTTATAAGTACAATACAGGGATACATTGTATTTCCCTCACATCTCTTGGTGATGCTCCGGTCACATCCATTCCCTGACCAGCACCTTGAACTTGCTGGCTGGCTCCAAAACCACAAGCAATATGTGGTTGTAAGAGCCGTACATGGCTGCATCTCTTGCCATTCTGACTTTCTATCATCATAGGACTCCAGTGAATTAAGTCCCTTTTCTCTCACTATCAATTAATAGGCTTTAAAATGCCCTTTTAGAAAGTTTAGCATTTTTTATTTTTAATTAGAAGAGTACAAAACAAAAAGCCTCCAAAGCTACCTACTTCTCAGCTGCTCTTTGGCTTCAGTAATAAACAACTCTAGCTCAGTTTTGTATGTAGTGTTTCTTCCTGATGAGATATGAGTGCACCAAAAAAGGACAAATAACATGATCGTCTGGCCGACTGGAATGCACCACCGCCCTCAGAACTGCTCAGCTGCATGGTACAAACCCTGCACTGCTAATAGAAATTCTTCTAGCTTCAGGACTTTGCTTTTGGAGCAGAAAGATCACAATTCCCTCTTCACTGTTGCCATGAAGTACTGAGTGGGTGTTGTGTATAGGGCAGTGACAACTGTGAAGTTCCTAAGCGGCCAAGGATTTTTTTAGAAGAAATCTCTGAGTGTTCACCCATTTTTAAAGCTAGTTTTGAACAGAGCCTTTTTAGAGTTTTTGAAGTGTTTAGCTAACTGTTTAAAAATATTATTTTCCATTTTCACCTTTCTTTTCACTTCTAGTTGCCAACCACAACCAGAAGAGCCAAATACCGTGAAGAAAGGCCTTCTGTGGTATTTCTGGCTAGGACAGGGTGGAAAAATCTTGTTAGCAGACTAATCTTATGAGATTGCTATCCCAGTCTGTCAGGTTCGAGTGGTTCATTTAGGTGCCCCAAGTAACCCCAAACGCTTACCCTTTTGAAGTTCAACAAGCACTGATCCCAGTACAAATATTTAAAACAGGGATGGATCTGAAACTAACCTCCCAATCCAAACACCCTCAATCACACAGAAAATCTTCAAACCTTTCTCTGAACTTCCTGGACCTTACTAAAGGGTCAAACCAAATACCCAGATCCAAACGCTCTAAACTCTGAGGAAGTTCAGCAGTAGATCCAGGTCCTGATCCAAACTGCAATACTGCTCCATCTAAGCGGTCAATTTAAAAAAGTCCCTTAACAATGAAGTCTTCAATGGGAAACACTGACAAGCTCTTTTACTCTGCTAGCACAGTTGGGTGCTGCTTTAATAAAAGAACTCTGGTAGCACTGCAAAGCAGGAGCAATGCAGGGTGACTGTGATATCACTGTCATGTGAATGAGCTGTCCCAGTACTGCAGAGTCTGCTCTTTAGTGTATACAGAGACACATGAATACTGAATATAGTGTGTTAGCAAAACAGAATGGAAATATTTTAGGTGAAGAATGGTTTCATTGATTGCTTTGCTCTACCAGAATGGGGCGTGTTTTCAGCCATTCTGATAAATGTGTGCTATTTTTCAGCCATTTGTCGTGAAGTGCTGTAGATTTCTTATAAACTTTTATTGCTAACCACAGGCATGAAAGGATTGATTGCATTGTTTCAGGATTTCCTAACTTCTGAGGCTTAGGCATTTTAGCCAGTCTTACTACAGCATGTTGGGGTTGGGGCAGCGAGGGGAGGGAGAATATTGCATTTCTAGTGACAATATATTATTGAAGTGCTCATAGCCAATTTCCTACTTTTATATTTTAAAGATCAGCCCATCTGGTGTATAATATTGTAGCCAGTAGCCTGCCTCTCCTACTTAACTTCTTTACATCTCACAAGGCTTTTGTAAAGATTCCAGAAGGTAATCTCACTGGATATGATGAGTATTATGGTCCTGTTATAGCTACTGGGAAAAAGGTCCTCCACCCACGGGCAAGGTTTATGGGACATTTTATATTTTGCTTTTGCTTTTGTCTAGCTCTGACTGCCTAGGAAGAGTAAGTGGAAGCGTCAGCTGATACAAAATGCAGCCTTGGCATTGGAGTGCAGAGGAGGCTGTTGGTATCTGAAAGTGAGTAGGCAAACTTGATATGTGAATGTGCACACAGAGCTCATTTACGACAATGGGTCAAGAGTACATAGTATCTGAATGAAAGGCAGCAGGCTATGTGTGTCTTGAGGGACCTCCACTGGTGGGACAGCTTCATTCTGAGCCCTGCAATGCTGGATTATTCATTTCTTGGTGCAATTCAAGGTGTTGGTTACAACCTTTTGTTAGAATGGGTTCCTGTCTGCATCCTGTATCACTTGCCATACCGCTTTTGCCCTGGCCTCTTCTTTTGTCATTCAGTGTTGGACCCATTCTACAACAATATGCATTACCTCACCTTTTGGGGGCGAAGCCAGACCTTTTGGCACCTGCTCCCCTATTTGGTGTAAACATTGCTTGTGCCAATCAGAGGCGAACACACACAGGTTTTGGGGTCTGTCCACTATGACACTTCTGTGATGTCATAGTGGGTATTTTAGGGGTTGCCCTGCCATGTGCAGGCAGAGAGAGGAGAAAACGTGTCCCGTGTATCCCGTGTATGCCGTGTATGCCGTAACCGAGCCTGATCACCTCGAAGCCTCTCTCTCAGCTCACGTGTTTCAAATAGAGCTTCTACGTTTGCCGGTCGTGATGTGTTGGTTTGTATTTGTAAGTATCAGTTATTACTAAATGCTGCATTTTGTTTGTAAATATTGTTAGTAGATATTTTAGGCATTGTGTGTTTTAGGTTTTGTTAACTCTATTAGCTAATCATAAGCTGCTCTCTTACCCCTTGTAACTATCCCCAATAAAATTTTAAATTGATTGATTTTAGTTGTGTGTGTGTGTGTGTCTGCAGTCTGCCTCGTGACCCATACTCTCCTTGCATCTCTTACCTATATAGTCTGTTGCCACGTGCAGCCTGGTAAATAACAGGCCTGCATTTTTTTTTGCCCCTGCAAATACGTGGCAATCTACACCTTTCAAAGATCTAAAGATTCTGGATCCAGGTATCAAACATCCCACTGCACCCCTATGCTCTAGTTTAAATTCATCAAGTCATTTTTGCTGTTTCACACCATCTGAGAGTAGACTTTTCTCCTGGCATGTGGAGCTCAGTCCCTTTGCTGGTTCAGCACAGCTCACTTTTGGCAATTTTCAGGAGATGGGTCAGGCAGAGCATTTTGTGGTTTCTGTTTTATAAATTTTGGGTTAAGATTAGACTGGAACTTCCTACTCAAAAAACAAAAAACAAAAAACAAAAACTGAAAGTTTTGATTTGGTTGATGGGTGAACCCAAGTTTGTATCCTGATCCAAATTCTGGGATACTGGTTCAACCCATCAAGCTCAAAGCCAGCTGCAAAGTTAGTACATGGTTATGAATTACCTCCAAGCCTGGGGATGTTCAGATCCAGATGTTTGTTCCAAGCCCATCTCTAGCAGTTTATATGATTACTGCTTTTCACTAATATTTACTAGACATGTAGGGCCTGACACTACTCTTGGTTACGGAGGTGAAAATCAAGCATAGCTCAGTTGAATCAATGGTGTGTGAATGCTCACAGTGTCTACTGAAGCTACCTTAGGGAAGAATTGGGCCCTTAAATATTGTCAGCTTGGTAAATATAAACAGTTCAGGTCACTTAAGTCTCAGTTTTTGCTACAAACCAATAACTCAGGCTAGGCAGTCTTTAGCATAAACCTGGGCTGACTGATCAGAATCTCTCCCTCCTTTCCATGGATTCTGGGGAGGGATTTATGGTCTCATTCAAAACCGCAATCCACTCAAAGTGAAATTCACAGGATGCAAACTAGACACAGGCTAAAGCCTCAAAACTGAGATCCAGAACCAGATTTCAAACACCGGGGTTGCTGAAAGTGAGGTTTGGTCCAGGCCCATCTGTTGTTCAAAGTCTTCCTCTTATTTGTATGAATCCCATACAAATGCCACACCATTCTCAGCCAGCATAAATGACCTTTAAGTATTTTGTATTTTTTATGATAGACAAGTTTAACCTGTTCTAAATAAATAACCTTTAATCATTGCTCTTTCTATCAGGCGGGTGTATGATCCTCACTCAAAAGTAAGCCTGTATAAGAATCATAAAGGAAACAAAGGCTAGTATAACAATGTGTAAAATACAGCATCAAGCAAAAGGGGGAAGAGGGGAGTCAAAATACAGGGAGGCCAATGCAATTTCTTGCCATTTAAAATGTTGCCAAAGTATTTTGTATTTACATACATGGCTTAATGATGATTATATGACATTTAAAGTTACTAAAGCATACTGAAGATGCATTAAAACATTGATCAGTACGTTTCTTACTCTCTGAGTTTAAAAAATGCAAAGATCATTAGAAAAAAAAGAAGAAAGGAGAAAAAAAAAGCTTTATGCCAACCACCGAAAAATAATACTGTGACCTTTCTGGATTTAAAATAAAAATAATCTTTCTAGTACCAACATGATTTAAATTTTCATGAGCAAATAAGCTGTTTCACACAATGGAAATGAGTAATAAACTAGGACGAGAACTGTGACCAGCCTGGGACCTCTAAAAGACCCCTCTGGACCTGGCAGGAGCCTGCTCTTTCCATCTCAGGGAGAAACCCCTGCGCTGGTCTAATTACCTTTTTAAATTCATATCTAGAACCACAGGCTGCCTCATGGGATTAAGCACAGTATGCTTTGCAAATTGAAAATAAGATAGCTGTTAGGAACATATACTTGCCTCTATGATTACAGCAACAAACAAAGGCAAAACATTAATTTACATCTATTATAATGGAGAAACAAAGCCTGGGTTTTTCTTCATATTATAAGGCAAGAGATGAATTTGCGAAAGGTGATGTTCTAAAACACGTAGATTCTGAAAGAGGGAGAGACTCTGCAGGGTAGATAACTGTCAAATATAACATCCACCAAAAGTTATCAGGATTCAGTAAATCATGACATTTATTTAGCCTAAGATGGAGGGTTTTTTGTTTGCTTATTTTGTTTTATTTTTAGTAAAACAATTCAGTAGTGAGTCCAAAGTTTATGTGTATGTGGGAGGGAAGAAGGGGGCTGAAAGCAAGGCAGAGTAGTTATAACAGCAATCCCACCATGCCCAGGTCTAGGCTTTTTAAAGGTATTTTATCTGGTAGAAATGAATATAGCATTTACAAATTGGAAATAACTCTGTAAACTCAGATAAGATTGTCTTGGTAGTATTTTACCAAGAAAGCAGCTCACCACGGCTTACTTTCAATTAGCCATCTAAATCATAGCCTATACAAAAAGCAATCCCTGCTGCCTTGTAATAAATAAATAAAAAAGAAAGTTAAACTAGTTCCTAAGAGTTTTGATTCATGTTGCTGAATATGGAAGATCTGTAATCTTCTCCTTGGAGTCTATAGTCTATGTAACTGCTTGAAAGTACTTTCTTTCTGCTGCTGGCAAAGATTTTTTTTTTGTCTGAAATGAATGGTGATTCATTATAGATAACCCTTCCTGATTAATTTTGTTTTGACTTTAACTGTGGAATAAGAATGTAAGCAGTAAAGCACCTTCCCCCAGACAGTAACTATGCAGCTATTTTTAGACTGGTTTTGTACTTTGTGCAGAGGGAAGTCTAAATTTAGAAAAAAAATTAAATAGTTGATTGTCATCAAAAGTCTCAGCTGTCAGATAATAAGTGGCATTTTTATTATTTTATTTATTATTTGTGTGTGATGAATAATAAATAAGAGACTTCCTCAGAATTTATATTCAACTTCTCTGTCTTCTGTCAACATGATCCATCAGATGAAGGACTGGTTAATCAAAATCGAACTCATTAATTTGCACTGAGTCACTTGCAGCTCCTAACTTATCAGTGATCTATAGAACGGCTTTTGCCTTTTCTGCCTGCAAATAGTGCCATGTTGGTAAATTTCAGCAACTCCAATACTAAGACACATGCTGCCTTCCTTGCCCACACTGATTTCAGCGCAACATGTTTTAAAAAGAGCGATAGATAGATAGATAGATAGATAGATGATAGATAGATAATATCTGTATTTTAAGAAAGTACCTACTATCTGAAAATTAGGCCAGATCCTCAGCTAGTGTAAACCAGCATATGGAGCTATGTTGGTTTACACCAGCTAAGAATCTAGCCCATGAGTTTGCTTTCTTCCTCCCCAGTTTCTCATACTCAAGGTATGTTTTATTTCATTTCTATTGCAAAGAATTTAACTAACTCCATTGTCTGAATACACTGATGCTTGTGTTCCAATTTTGTTTCTGAAATTAAGGAAAACCAGTGCCATCTTGTGTAATGAAGCAATCAACAAACTGTTCCAGTGTCACTGTTGGGAAGAATTTTTTAACATTAAAATACAAAATAATAATAATAATAATAATAATAATAATAATAATTCACTAATCTTTATATTATATACAGAGCCATTAAAAAGGAAAAAAGAAAAGGAGGCTGAAATCTAGGTAGAAAACTTGCATTTGCACATGGGTTATTTGCCTTATTTGCATTTGCACATGGGTTAGTTGTATGTATGAGGATTTTTGCAAAGCGGATCATCCTCTTCTATTTAAAGTTATGATTCAGCAAGGTGCTTATGCACATGCCTAACTTTTAAGGTAGTGAGTAGTCACACTCAGGTCAGTAGGACTGCTCCTGTGTTCAAAAGTTAGGCTTATGCTGAAGTATCTTGCAGCCTAAAGATCTAAAAAATATCCATATATGTGTTAGAATTTAACTAGTTAATTTGAGCAGAGTTGTACATAGCTTCATCTTCCAGGTTTAAGAGTAAACATTTTTATCTTAAAGCCATGTATCTTACAGGAATGAATAGGGTAATTTTAGTGTTAGCCAAAAAGATTTTATTTAAATCTCAGTAATAGGGAAAAAAAAATATTTTTTTTCTTGAAAGCACCATCTTCTTGTTTTAGAACTGCAGTGCTTGAGATTTGGGTTCATTAAGATTCTGACCAACCTGCATCTTTCTGGTACATGCTTCATTAAAGCTTCATTAAATCTGGTACACTAGCAAATAGATCCATTGCTCAGAACATATGTCAGCACCTTCTCCTGCTGAACAGGAGTTGAAAACAGTTTAAATATTAGTGTGAATACTACAAGTGCAGAATGTGATAGTGGCAAAAATGCCTGTCTGCCCCATGCTAACATTTAAATTATTTTTAGTACCTTTCAGCAGCACCTGTTCAGAACAGCCATTGTCAGCAATGGGTGAAATTACTACTGCAAATGGGACTTCAGTGCTCTGATATTAAGATATGGTACTAAGAACCATTGACATTTAGTATTGCTCACACAGCTCTTGCAAGCACATTCCAAAACCAGAAAGAGACAGGCAGAGGCAGTACCTATAAATATAAATATATAATATAAATGTATAGCATTGTAACTGGAATGAAAACCTAGCAGTCACTCAGCTGAGGTAAATGTGACATGAAAGCTCTTTGCAGATATGGTATCCACAGCCTTCTAGACCTGATTTCCAAAAAGAGTATAGTCTAAAAAGAAGGTATTAAGCTCATTGATCTGACCCTGACAATTGCATAGGTGGTGATTTCATTACCGTAGGTGCTAATTTCTGTTGTATTTTTGGTTAAACATTTGCTAAATAACGGTTACTTACTCTCTACCGCAAGCTGGTCTGTTACAATAAGAAGTAGGATATTCTTTACTCTATGCAATATACTGCTAACCTTTACATATCCACCCTGCTGCGATCCTTTCTCTACCTGAGTAATGTCCTCAGCAATGATCCCACATATGGATGTATATTGACAGATTTATACCAACACTGCATTGTTACACTTGACTTACTCTTTTTTTTAATTATGTAAAAAAAATCACATTAAGCCGAATCTAATTACTGCAATGTATATTAGAAGCAGGGCACCATCAAAATTTTATTTAAATTAATCAGGTTTTGATTTAAGATATTAAATTCAAATTAATCATGTAAAAATGGAAATGATCCTTGACGTGCTTCCAGCTGTGACTTCAGTCTGTTTTCTCGTGTGAGTCACTTTCGGGATGTCTTGGGGGGAACATTACAAAAATTCACGCCGGTGCTATTTCAATTAGAGTTATTTAGCAGGACAGATGTAAAGAATATGGTATAATTAAGAAGGAGCTGATGACACGGCTACAGATTTCCAGGATTAAAAAAAGAAAAAAAAGAATTGCTAGGGAAAACTGACTATTGGTCATGTTGCCCAAGTTCAAATACGCTGAGGTTAAGTACTCATTAAGGAAGGAGTGAGGTCTTTCGATAGACCATTGGACTCTTTCTCTGGAGCAATCTGCAGAATTCTACCCTGGAAATAACTTTGAAGTTTCATTAACATGCAGATAATACCTGATAATATAATTTTAACATCCTTAAAATAATTTTACTGCTCACCGTGTCTCATCTCTTTTGATTGCTTTATTGGAAAGGTCTCGAAAAGTGTAAAATATTGTTAAACTCCGTCTTGAATACTATCAGTCAAGAGTGTTGTAACTTGTTCTATCACTGCTTCAACAGGGTTGGATCCAGCACTAGCCCCATGCTGCCTGTTTAACCCCAAGAGAAAGGGTAGGGGGTTTTCCCACGTGGAGGTATGACTTAGTATATATTTATAACTCTTTATAAAGTCAGTATTTCCACTTAAAATATGCCCCAAATATTTTTTTCTCCACTACAAACGTTACAGACACACAAACACACACTTTTTTTTCCAGAATATATTCTAGTACTGTAGGATGTAAAGTCTGGAAATTCTTTTTCTAGCAAACAAAATTCCCACTAGGAGACTGGATATCTCAGGGAGCTGATAATGGACTTATGGAGTCTTTCACATTCGCTTTACTAGTCTCTAGGGCTGAGCCTGTCTACTCTTTCTCTGCCTATCCACATTGAAAATAAAATTAATTAAAAAACCCCCAGAAACATGCACTGGAAAAATCAGACCAAATTAATTACATGTAAGTAATACTTTCCATGAGCTCTTTTTCCATTCCTCTTGTAATCTTTGTCTGCCCTCCATTGTGTCCTGTTGTCACTTCTTCTTATGTTGGTCTGATCCTGCAAACCATGCCCTGACCCTCACTCTGCAAACACTTAGTACTGTCCAATATAGTGTTTGCTACTGAGAGTGCTTCCACTGCAGTCAGTAGCCAGCTGTAGACTTGGCAGCATTTTCAGGATATGGTTCTAACATTGTGAGTTCTTTGACCTAGAGACCTTTTCTTCTTATTTGTCTGTGATTATTAGGAATTAACAATCATACGTCTGCTTGGTCACCTACGTGACTAGAAATTGTCTTCTCTGTCCAATTCTAATGTACGTGTTCACCGGTAAAAGTTTCAAAAGCGCTTAAGTCACTTAGGGCCAGAAATGAGAGTTAGGTGCCTATGCACTTTGGAAAATCCTATTAGGCACCTATCTGCACCTAAATATCTTTAACAATATGGTCTTTAGGCTCTTAAGTGACTTAGGGCATATGACAGCTGTCGCAACAACATGCAATGTCTTTAGGGACCATACAGTATTAAGTCTATAAATACTTTACGTATCATTGTGGGACAGGGGTTGTACTCAGCAGCTTGGGGGGAAGGATGTTTCCTCAGTTCCTCCAGGAATTAAAAACAGGAGGGGGACGGTGATTAAGGTGATTCATTCATAAGAATATAAGAACGGCCATACTGGGCCAGACCAATGGTCCATCTCGACCAGTATCCTGTCTTCCGACAGTGGCCAATGCCAGGTGCTTCAGAGGGAATGAACAAGTTGTAAATACCTCCAGAGAGGTATCACCCAAGGGGTGGCTTGCACATACTGATTCAAACTGGGTTTTCCAGAGACCAGCAGCCAAAGAAAGAGCTTTTGGTAAAAAAAGCTCAGTTTAAACTAAAACAGGACCTTCTTTCAATTCAGCAAATAGACAGGACCCTCTGTCCAGGGAAGGGGGGTGGAAGGAGAGTAACCGTTGCAGAAGGATTGGAAAGACTTTGGCTAAATAAAATGGTTGGGTGACCTCTGGTAAGATTTTAGTAAGTGTGTAGGAACTTTTATTGTTTTTATATGTTTTCTCTCCAATGCCTTTACCCTAAAAATAAAAACATTTTGCTTTGTGAAGGCTGATTCGTAACTGGCATACACTGTTGTGGAGAAAGTTTAATCACAACTGCTAGGCCCCTATCGGACTGCTGGGGAAATCGCAGTGAGGTGCAGAGGGACTGCAAGCCTAAACCCCTGGTATGGAGGGAGAAAGACATGAATCTCTACCAAAAGAGATGATCATATTGGTCCCTTCTGACCTATGAGTCTGTGAGTCTATAAGATAATGCCTGAGAGCCTGAAGCCTTAAGTGGCGACTTCGAGGAAGATGGGGGGTGGGAGGGAGTGTGTGACAAATTTGCAGCTAATCCTGAAACTGTTACACAGTGTTGTTGTAGCCATAATGGTCCAAGGATATCACTGAGACAAGGTGAGTGAAGAAATATTTTTATTGGACCAACTTCTGTTGGTGAGAGGTGGGAGAGACAAGTTTTGGAGCTCCACTGAGGTTTTCTTCAGGTCTGGAAAAGATTCTAAGTGTGACAGCTACATACAAGATCAAACAGGTATGTTAGCATAACTAGTTAGCACATATTCTAAGGGACAATTCAAGGAGAAGTGGCCCAGTAACACCCCAGTAGTCATAGAGCAAAAAGTGGGCTTAGTGGGTTACAGATTGTTGTAATAAAACCATAAATACAGTATCTTTATCAAGACCGTGATTTTTAGTGTCTCATAAAGTTATGAATTTAAGCTCACCAGGTGGCTTTGAAAGTTTTATCCCACATGGCAGAAGCAACCACAGCAATTACCAATAGTAACTGACAAATTTGTTGTTACACCTGAATGGCACATAGAATTGATGAACTCTTGTCTGGAAGATGTTCTTTCACAGTAAAGAGCTGGTGTTGGAGAGCTTGAACTGCCAATATTCTTATCTGTAATCAATCTAGTTTTTTTATAAGGTTGCCGAACACAGTGGTATCCCTGTGCCTTCTTGTGGTATGTGCAGGCCTTCAGAGAAAAAGACAAGAATATGGAGATACAATATGTGATGGTGGCTAATGTAATGACTTTTTTCTTTTCATGAGCTACAGATGACCACATAGCTGATGAGTGGTAAAGAAATTAACCAAACAAAAGGTTTACTTTGCAAGCTATCCATAATGGATGAAAATTAAAAGCATATTACACTTGCCACCATTACATATTATGTAGATTTCATGGCAGGAGAGTGTCTGCACAGCAGATATACAGTAGGCATAAACTTTTTGTTATTAGCATAGTTGCTCATATTGTTGTCACAGTTGTAGGAATTATATGATTCATTGACGGTTTCTACTTCCCACTCATATGATATAAACCTACAGAATGATTGTTCTTTAATAGTATTTAAAGATATTTTTAAAACAAACCATGTGGGAGTTTAACATAATAATGGTTTCATTTTTACAGGAAACACTTTTTTTGTATGACTGTTTAAGTAATAAAACTGACTCCATATAAATAAAATGAATGTAATAAACCTAATTTGTTTAAAAAGATGTGATAAGATGTTTTCAATTTATATATTTGTCCATTATTTGAACATCTTCCTAAAGAGCTGGAAAGTACCATTTCTTTCCCTGGGCTAGTCTGTTGGCTAAGTGATAGAACTAAATACTCCCATGTGAGTTACCAGGTTCATTTCCCATCTGTCTCTCTCTATTTCCTCCCACCCCCTAGAAACTGAGAGTATTATAAAGAATATTGGCCTTGATTCTTGTATCATTTACATTGATGTAACTCCATATATACTTCAGTGATGTGACTCATCACTAGGCTGCTATGATGTGCAGATCTGACCCCATGTGTTTGACTGCCTCTAGCCCAATCCTGCAATTGCATCTGCATAGTTGGATTTCTGTGTCCACAAGGAGTCATTTGCATGGTCAGGGCCCAAGTGTCTTGGCAGCTCACAAATGTTCCCTCTGGCTACTTAGAAAGTGGTGTTGATAGCCCTAGAAAAGATTCCTCTGACTCCTTTCCAGTTCTTGACCCAGGGTGATGTTTGTGATGGAGAGTGCAAAATTGCAATGGGATAACTATTGGAGAAATCCTTAGGACTTGGGTCTGTAGTAGGGAAAGATAATACAAGTATTTCCCTACCAATCTTATTCTTTTCCCTGTGGTAAATACTACTTGTTTGTGGCTCTGCATTAGCAAAGGTATCTAGCAATGGGGATTTTGTCAATGAAGTGATGATGCAGCTCCAGTAGAAGGAGTCAAGAGCCCAGATCAGTGAGATGATAATAACTAATTATAATAATCACAATTAAAAGGGGAAGGAGGTCTTGGGTTAAAACATGCACGGGGATGCAAAATGTCTGCATTCAATTCCTGGCTCTCCCATAAGACTTATCGTGTGATCTCAGGCAATTCAATACTTTCTGTCACCTTTTGTCTCTCTATTCTATTTCGACTACAAGCTCTTTGCGCCAGAGATTGTCTCTTACTCTGAGTTTTCCAGTGCCTACCACAATAGAGCTCTGATCTCAGCTGTGACATCTAGGCACTGACATAATACGAATAAATAATATCAATGAGAAAACTTTGTATTTCTATAGCATCTGAGCATCCCAAAGCACTTTAAAGACATCAGTGAATTTTATCCTCAGAGAATCTTGACAACATTTTATAGAGGAAGAAATTGAGGTGCAGAGAGGTTTGGTGACTTATCCAAGGTCACACAGGAAGTCTGTGGAAGAACTGGTAGCAGAACCCTCATCTTTTGACTTCCAGTGCTTCCTCTCTTAATCCGGGTCCTACTATGCTGAAACCATCATCACATCTTTTTCTGACTGCAACTCAGTGATGCATTTGTTTCTTTATAGCCAACATTTTAAGTTTGAAAATATTCCTTACTAATGATAAGAGCAGGTGAAATATAAGGCTTAATGTACCATGTGCCTCTTTAAGTGATATGAATTCTGCTTTGATTACTGGTCATTACATCAGAAAATCATTTTATGAAAGTATTAGAGGTCTATTCTGTTTTTTATAGCTAGAATCTGTGTTACAGGGATGTGTTGAGGCACTTTCCCCAGAGCTCATCAAAAAGAGCCATTATGTTAGTTTGGTAGGATCAGTTTTCCATAAACCAATATTGGTTTGCATTAAATGCAGTATCCCGGTTTAATTCTTTATTAATCAAGTCCCATATCAACAGCACCATTATCTTGCCCATGATTGATGTCAGGCTGACAGGCCTATAGTTATCCCGGTCATCCAATTTACCCTTTTTTAAAATTGGCACAACATTAGCTTTCTCCCCACTCTCAATCTTCTAGAACTTCCCCTGTGCTTATTGAAAATCAGTTAATGGTCCAGTGAGCTCCTGCGCCAGCTCTTTTAAAACTCTTGGATTCAAGTTATCTGGACCTGCTGATTTAAAAATGTTTAACTTTGGTAGCTGTTGTTTAACATCCTCAAGATATATTAGTGAAATACAGAGAAGAAATACACTGAATACTTCTGCCTTTTCTGCATTATTGACAATTCTTCCACTTCCATCTAATAATTGACCAAAGTCATTGTCAGGATACTGTTTATTCATAATATATATATATATTCATAATATATTTAAAATACTCATTGTCCTTAATGCTGCTGGCCATAGAGTTAGCCTTGTGTTCTTTTGCTTCTTTTATCAATTTTCTACAATTATTAACTTCTAATTTAAATTCATTACTATCAACTTCCCTTTTCTTCCATATATATAAACAGCTGCCTTCACTTCCTCTCTAAATAAGGGCCTTCTTCCTTGATCATGGGATTGCAGCTTTTTGGGCATCTAGTAAGGTATTTTAAAATTATTCCTAATTCTCATTCACATTTTTTTATTAAATTCTTCCTCTCAGCTGATTATGCTCATAATGGTTTTCAGCTTTTTTAAATTGGCCCATTAAAGCATCTAGTGCATATATTACTGATGTAGACTCTATTTTCACATTATAAATGTGTTCGAGTCATGATTGTGTGTACCTAAACTACCATTAATTTTTAGTTCTGTGATCAGTTTCTCTTCATCTGTTAAGACCAGGTCTAATATAGCTGCAACACTTTCAGAGTTATGAAATTGTTATCTATAATGTTTAGAAATTCCAGAGGTGTTTTAGTACTGTCAGCATGAGACCTCCAGCATGTCACTCAAAGTTGAGGGTCTTCCTCTGAGAACATCATCCTTCAGCTTCCAAATATGCAACATTGCCAAAGCTCACAGTTTTATCATGAGTCTTGCTGTATTTGGTGTTATTCTTAATACCTCAGCTCTTGGAGTCATGGGATCACATGAAAATCTCAGCCTCCATTTACTTTTGAAGCATAAGTTTCTAGCATGATTGCCAGGAAAAACTTGAAAATGTGAACCTTAAATGCTCAAAGCCAGAAAGCAAATAAAGACAAGACAACATAGATGATATTTTTAGAATCACATGATCTTAAGACAATTGCACATTTTTTGAGGGGGCTGATTCATGATTTTTTGAATATTTGGGGTTGACAATACTGGACATAGCATCCAAAGGTGGTCCACATCATTAGCTGAGTGGTTAGTAGGAAAAGTGGAAGCTATACTTAGGTACCTGAGATCTGCATGTGATTCCCACAACTTAATGTAATAAATAAACTAAAACACTGTACAATGAGAGAAAATGGATTTTGGTTTGAGAGTGCATCTATCTGCACACGCAAAGTAGAAACCATCAAGCTGTAGAATATCAGTGATCTTTTACTTCAAACCAGGGATCTTGCAGAACTCATACACTCTCGGAAAAAAACAAAAAAACAAAACAAACTCTTTCCAGAAGTCACATCTGTATATCCTCTTTATAAACATATTCAGAGTGTGATAGAATGGCATAGAATTTGGTTTTGATATGGAACTTTTCATACTCGAATTATCCAGAAGGCTGCTCTACGCGAGTTGAGCGTTGATAATAATTCAGAATACTTTTAACAAGTGCTTTCTTCAGTTTTTACATCATTTCAGCTGCTTGCCTCTGCTACAGGGAATTTGGAAATTCTCCTGCTTTCCTTCTGTAGAATCGGGCTATTTACCCTTATGATCCCATAGAATCATAGAAGTTTAGGGTTGGAAGAGACCTCAGGATGTCATCTAGTCAAATCCCCTGCTCAATGCAGGACCAACACCAACTAAATCATCCCAGCCAGGGTTTTGTCAAGCCAGGCCTTAAACCTCTAAGGCTGGAGATTCCACTATCTCCCTAGGTATCCCATTCCAGTGCTTCATCACCCTCCTAGTGAAATAGTTTTTCCTAATATCCAACTTAGACCTCCCCCACTGCAATTTGAGACTAGGGTGACCAGATAGCAGGTGCGAAAAATCAGGACAGGAGTGGAGGGTAATAGGCACCCATATAAGACAAAACCCTGAATATTCGGACTGTCCCTATAAAATCGGGACATCTGGTCACCCTACTTGAGACCAGCACTCCTTTTTCTGTCATCTGCCATCACTGATAACAGACTAGTTCCACCATACCCAGGTGCAGCAGTGATTTTAGGTGAAACATTAGTTGTGAGTTTTAACATATGTGCAGGCCTGGAGAAAACTGGTGGAGAAAGTCATCTAAATTAGAAAAGACTGACATGAAGAAATGCAGCTTGGCACAGTCTAATGCAGACACATAGGTGCCAATCCTTCAATCAGGGCCAAACAGACAGATAGATCCTTGTGCTCCTTGACAGCCCCATGTAAATCAAGGTGTAAAACTGCGGCTTTAGTCCACATGTATTTATATATATGTCTTAATTGAATTTGGTTAATAGTCGATATTTATATTTATTTATTTATTTATTTTCACCTTCCAAATTAGAAACACCGTGAAATACAGGTTTTTTATAAATCCACTAGACTACTTAGAAAAGTTTCAGAGGATCGTGGGATTTGCTGCATCCACTTGGATATATGGAGCCAGATCCTCAACTTGTATAAATCTTCATAGTTCAGTAGAAGCCAATGGAACTAGGGCATTCAACACCAGCTTCCTTTTTCAAAGCTAATAATTCTGTCACTATCACTAATCCAAAAGGAACAAAGCCTTATAATTTTCCTGTCTCTGTGATATACCCTAGAAGGTTTTCTGGAGTCTCCTATCCATCTACTTCTGAAACATTTGCATGGAGATCTTTTCAGCCCACTATATCTTCCCAATTTTGTAATATTCCAGCATTGCGCATTGTTTAGCAAGTCACTGGAACTTTACAGTAGCTTAGCCTTAGACACCAAACTCATTTTAATTATAAACTAAGTATAAACTGCAGCCTTGTCAGAGTGATTTTATTGCCCCATTTGCATCAATTTTGGTCCTTCATTAGATTTCTCATTATTTGGGGCATCAGGAATTTAACAACTTACAACAAGCAAAAGACAGCTGCTTTCTACTTTCAGATATCTCTGGGTATATTTAGAAATTTAGCCTTCAAAGTGAGCTGTTTTGCTTGCTCTATTGTACAATGCATCATTTCTCAGTAGGACCCACATGTTTGCTTTAATCTGATAGGGCTTTTCTTGTTGTTTTTAACCTACTTCCTCTCTAAGAGAGGTAAGAGAGCTGTAGCAGCAGCCATCAGTAGCAAATGAAGTGGGAGGAAGCAAAGAACAAAAAAAATAGTCTGGGATTTATAAAAAGAATGTAAAAATCTGTGATTATATAATGATGTACAGTAGATGCCAGTAAACAGAACAGTCTATGGCATCACAGTTAGTTTAGCACACTCAATACTTTTCACTTTTCTAATCTGAAGGCAGTTTTGAAGCACCTGATGCATAATCAGTGGGATACAGGTTGGACAAAAGACCCCAGATATCCAGAGCCAAAGTTGGGGAGAGAAAGAGAAAGGATGTGGTGAGGAATGACATTTGAAACAATAACTGCCAGCACTGCATTGATTTTTGTTTAACTGCGGTGAAGTTCAAATAATGCATCTAAAGAGGGTGTAAAAATAGTCCTGGCACATGCACTAGAATATTTTAATGGCAAAAAAAAAATTAAAATGAATTTAACCAAAGTCAATTAATGATTAATTAATGTCAAACCGTTGCTAAGTTCAGAAAGCAGGTAACTCCAATGGAAATCCTAATAGCTCTTAGTAGGATGAATTGTACCTTTTAAAATAGGTATATATTTTTACCAGGTACAGATTAAAAGACTCAGGAAGGAGATCTGTATTGTAAATGATTTTTCCTGCTCAATAAGGGCAGAGTGCAACAGCTGTGACCACCCTCACCCCAAGCCTCCTGTTTTGCAAAGATCTTAAGCCAGTAGGGCTGCTGCACTGGGAGCCCTCTTGGCCACAGGTGAGGAATCAGCCATCTTCAATACTCAGTAGGCCAATCAAGCTGGCCCTGTGTGAGGTAAGATGGATAGTCTCCCTGTGTGCCTTGAGCTCCCTCTGAAATTTCAACAGATCAATGTCACTGTGGTTTTTAATTACCCCTCTGCTTCATCATTATTTCATGGGCTTTAATATGCCCTGCAGGACACAGCATCAGAGAATACAGATAAACAACTACCAAGCACCATTCCCTCTTGAGGTGCTACAAACACTATCTGAAGGGAACCATAACAATATAGGGCTCATTTCCCTTTGCAAAGTGACCTCAGCATTTCCATGTTAACTTCATGTACATAGTCTTAACTTATCTGCAAGTGTATTGGCTTTGCTATTTCATTCTGGCCTGAGCACTTTTCTGCTTCAGAGTGAAACTTGTTGCTAATATTGTAGGCTGGTTAGAGTGGCCAGCAGTGCTCTTCCATTCACTTAATGTTTGTTCGCAGAAAAGGAAAACAACCTACCTTTGCAAACTCTGTATGATAATCCCTAATAATTTAACCTAAGTGTAATATAAGATTTATCAATAGATGATGTAGAGAGCCTCCTGTGAGGAGCTGAATAGTCTTAAATTCCATTGGCTTCAGGAGAGGTGCTCAACACCTTGCAGAAAGAAATGCGCATTGAAGGTTCCATACACTGAATTGTGATAGTAGAAGTGAGAATGTATTGAGATGATTTATTGGGCCAGATTCCCAAGGAGAGCTGGAGGCAGTTAAAGATATGGTCACAAAGGAGCTCCTTACAGAGCCCTAACCCACTAGTCCTTGAGCATGTTCTGTGCCAGGCCAGGCTGCAACATACATTAGAGCAGCTTCAGAGCTACTCTAAATTACATCAGCTACCAGTGTCCCCAAGAGGCTTTTCCGGGGGGCAAGGAGAAGGGGCCGAGATCACTGGGGCACAGTGATCCTCTCATGTGCCCCTTTTTTCCAGAAAAAAATATCAATATTATCAAAATCTTCCATTTTTTGCTATATTTTCCACAATATTTCAACTGAAATTGTTATCAAAATTTCAGGTTTTAATACAAGAACAATTTTATATCAATTTAGGTGAAAATGTAGATAGCAGACATGCCAGCTCTTACATATTTTTCGCTAGAGAAGTGATTTCTAAGTAAAATTAAGTCTCACTCATGAGCTCACAATAGAACTCTCAAATTTCAGCTATGGCTGAAAAAAAAATTCCTGGCATTTGTGAGTTCTTTCCTAAGATCACCAGTAAGGCTTAATTTTACTAAGAAATCACTGTCAACCCTGGGCAGCTGGGATCTTGCTGTCAGCCTCCTCTGTCCCTCCTCCCAGGGCTGACAGCAGGAGCAGCTCCTTGCTGGGCTGACATTAGGAGCCCAGTGACTTGAGGCTAACAGTGGAGCTCCTTCTCATGGGGCTGACAGTTGGAGCCCTTCCTCGTGACGAGTTGGGGCTCTAGCTGACAGCCCTTGTGGCTGCTCCCCTGCCAGCCTGGGAAGCAGGAGAGGGGACTCCACTGCAGCCCCCCCCCCACTGCCCCCTGGGCCTAGGGAGGGTGAAGAACCCTAAGAGGGCAGAGGTGAGGCGGGTAGGGCTGTACTATGTCCTGGAGGGGGGGCTGAAGTGAGGAGGGGAGACTTATGGTATGAAAGGACTGTATTAATTGTGGATTCTGAGCAGGTGAGTACTGGAAAGGTGAACTGAGGGTGGTGGGGTCAATGGGGGTGGGGGTTGAACTGATGGAGTGATGATGATGGGGGCTGGGGAACTGAATTGAGGGGGGGCTAAATTGAGGAGGTTAGGTGGGGAGAGAACTGATGGGGGACTAGAGGACAGGATTAATTGCTGGGCAAGAGATGGGCAGAGGTGGGGGTGAGAGCTCCTGTAGCAGGGACCAAAAATATCACCTTATCCAGTACGTGTGGGAGACTGGGCAAAACACATTTTCACATGCACACACCCTGGGATAGGGAAGGGAAGTTCAAAAGTCAAGAGACTGACCTAAAAAACACGGTATTATAATTTAAAAATCTCATGATTTTGGGGGCAAATCTCATGATTTTGGGGGTTCCCACTCATGATTTTTAGTCTCTTGTAGTTGGCAATAGTGAGATAGAAGTTTTGGTGAACATTTTCGCCAAAAAAACTGCTAGAAACTGGCTCCATTTTGAATTCTGCAAAATGGAAGCAATTTTGAAATGTTTTCATGGAATGTGTTTCCCATTTTTTCAATCAGCTCTGTTATCTATGGAGTGAAGCTCTCTGCACCAGTGCAACACATTTATGGAGAAGATTTGCTTCTGCAATCTGTTGCCCCAATCCTGTAAGTAATAATGAGTGAGAGAGAAGGGCTGGGGTGAGTTAGTCACAGCAGAACAGTTTTTTTGAAGGGAAACATATGCATTTCTTTGCTTATATCCTGGTGGCCCTCTCTTCCTTGGTAGGGGTGGGGAAGTGAAGAGAAAGCATGCTCTGTGGGTAAGATGAAGTACTTAAATAATATCTTTAAGCATGTGAGCAATACTCCTGACTTAAATGGGAAACAGCCACGTGCAGATTTCTGAAGTGTATTGCATTGTGCTGATGCTACGCAGCTATCTATCTTAGGTACCGATATAGCCCCCATTACCACAGTATTTGAGCACCTCACATTCTTTAATGTTTTTGACCTTATAACACCGCTTTGAGGTAGGGAAGGGTTATTGCCCCAATTTTGACAGATGCAGAACTAAGACATAAGCCAATTGATTTAGCCTAGGACACAAACAGGAAGGCTGTGGCAGCACAGGGTCTTAAACTCCAGTCCCCTAAGTCCTAGGTTAGTGCCCTAACTGCTGGACCATCATTCCACTCTGCTGAGTCTGCCTTCCTGACCTGTGGCACTGCAAACTAAGGTTGGGCTCCACAGGAAAAGAAGCAGCAGCTAATGAGGCTGAAGGAGACATGCCTATTGCAATTCTGATCTCTGCTTCTCTCCCTCCCCACAAGGAGCAGAGAGAGGGTCTCAGACAGGGAGTGCAGGAGCTGACAGGTGAGGGGTGGAGCTGTGAGTAGATTGGGCTGCCATATTTTTCAGACAGGGTTAGAAGGAGAATGAAGTGCATTGCTGGGCTCCTCCCTGAGAGGCTCCATGCCCTCTTCCCATGAAAGTATACTGGGCCAGCCTGTTCACTCTGACCTCCCTCGCAGAAAACAACGCCTGCTTCTGAGCAGCTGGGACTTCACGAGGAGCTTTGCCGAAAGGTGTGGTGTGGTGTAAATTATGTGTAGAGGGGTGGCTACATGACTTGTGCATTGATACTGGTTTGGGGAGGATGTGAGTTTTGTTGTGTTGGGAGGGAGGTTTTTAATTTATTGTGTAGGGTTGGGGGGCTGGGAGAGGGGTGGCTAAATTAATTATATTGACACCAGAAGAATAAAAATGGTCAGGGAGGAGTGACTTAAGTGCTTGGCGGGGGCAGGGGTGGGGAGAGAAAGCTCTAGAGATGAGAGTATAAAATTATTGTATGGGGGAAGCTTGAACTAATTATATGGGAGTTTGAGGTTTGGGGGGTTAATAGTATTGGGTGGCAGTCAGGACTAACACTGGTTCCTTGGCTCCTTAGAGCACTGTGTTCAGAGTATACTGTGTACTGAATGGGTTCTTGGAGTCATGGTGACACCCAGTATGTATACATCCTTCCAAGACCTGAGGATACTGCTTTGACACCACAAATTGATTGCATGAGATCCACTGGCAGTTAGACAACACCAAAAATCAGGTGAGCCGTGCCTCTCATACATATTGGATATCACTTAATTGTGGATAAGAGGTGATGCATATTTGATATTCAAAATTTAAATTGGATGTTTTGCTATGGAAAAAAAAGTCACTATTTTTTTGGCCCGCTAAATAAAATCAGTGACTGCTTCACTGATGGGGGCAGATATGGATTTTGAATCTCTTGTCCTTTCGGATGTTCAGATTTGGGGTTCTTGTTTCTTTGAAAACAGTGGCCCAGAGTTTTTAAATGCCTGTGTTTTTGGGTCCCCAGTTTGAAGGTGTGTGCTCAGCACTTTCTGAAAATCAGGACTCCTCCCAGTGTCTCCAGCTGGGCATCCAAAATCATTAGTCTCTTTTGAAAACCTTTGCTAGAGGCCATTTGAAAACTTTGATCCAGACCCTGGTATGCATTTTCAACATGCCCAAAGTTATAAATCAGACATAAACATGCCTACAATAATTGTAGGCCAAGCAGCAGCAATTGACAGCATTTTGTAACTATGCATTATAAAAGCTGGGTGCTGTAGTGGATAATTGGGCAATTGGAACCACCCCCATTTCCAAAGGAAAAGTTTGAAACTTGGGTTTGGAAAGAAGAGCTTCAGAGAGATTTTGAATGTTTAGATAGTAATACAGGTTTCAAGCTGACTGACACTTACATGCGGACAAGGTCATTGTGTTTGTTTTCTGCCAAGAATAGGTACCAGAAAGGCACAAGAGCAGATGTTTCTTTTTTGACATCAGCAGATGAACTGGGTTCAGCGAGGTATTCAAATCTTGCAAAATTCACCTGGTGTAGGGTGCTAGATTTCTCTGTAGCTCTTCCAACCTCCCTGTGTCTTGGGCATATGAAGGATCTGTAGGCACAAGTGCCACTCCTCAGAAGGGTTGGCATGAAACACAGAGCTAGCCTCAAGTTTGGAGTGGGCTGTGGGAGAGGCAACAGAATCTACATTTATACAGATTGATTGATTTATACTGAGGTAGCACCAGGAGCCTAGTCATGGACCAAGAGCCCCCATGTGCTAGGAGCTGTACAAACACAGAACAAAAAGACAACCCCTCCCCAAAGAGTTTACATTCTGGCCCCAATATTCTGTAAACACATCATGAAGGTGCTAGTCTGCACCCATAGGCTGCAACAGTGCTGGGGGACACAGCAGTCCAATGGTGCAACTTGGCTTCAGGTTGGCAGCTAGATTTCATCATGCTCACTTCTTGTGCTTTGTGTGAGAAGAAATGGCTGAAGAATACTGATATCCATGTAGAATGGAAAGGATAGGGAAACAGAATCTAATTGACATATGTGGTTCACAGATCTACTTGGGAGAGTGGGCCTTCTGGCCAGCTTGTTTGCTTTTGTTCAAGCTGTGAGTTTGGGAGTTCACTAGAAATTAAGTTCTCTGTTACTTCTCTATTAGACTGGGATGTCTTGCTCGTAGCTTTAGAGGTCACCACTTCCACTTCCTGTGGGTTGCACCCTTCAGCTACACAAGGAGAGATTAGCCTCTCTATCAAATTCAGGCATGGTGGATTGAGTAACTAGTGCTTCTAGTCAGAATGGGATGCTGGTTTCTGAATGAATAAGAGAGTGGCCATAGTACTTGCTTAGCTAAAGCATTTGTAGTCAACAATGGGAAAAGAAGTCAGGATTCCCA
Source organism: Chelonoidis abingdonii (assembly GCF_003597395.2). Lineage (NCBI taxonomy): Eukaryota > Metazoa > Chordata > Testudines > Testudinidae > Chelonoidis > Chelonoidis abingdonii. The sequence goes on along the minus strand of NC_133772.1, from coordinate 128,261,250 downwards.
GAGTAAATTAGACCTCTGGGTACTCCCAGTTAGATTAACATGTTGAGGTTTTTTTCTAGATCCAAATTATGGAGCATTTGTTTAGCTCAACAGATATACTGGGCCTGATTCTTAACTCACTTACATCAGGTTTAGACCTCAGGTTATCCCTTCTACTTATGTGAGCTATCTTATCAACTGAACTGAGATGATGATTCCAGAGATTTCTAATGGCTGTAGGTCTGAAATATTATTTTACCCTGGATCAATATGTGCAACAGCCACCTTTATACATTGGCTTTTTTCATTTATACCAAGCGATGGTCCTTTCCATTCCACCAGCAGGAAGGGGTAGGGGACATGGCAGTTAATGTTACTGACAGTGTCTTTAGGGTTGCCAGACTGACAGTGTGTCAAAAATAAAAATTTGGTCCATCTTACTTCCATGTGAGTTAGCAGTGAACATTCACAGCAAGGTATGTTTTGTGAGCATATAGACAAAACAACAGGAGTAAAGTCCTGTACCCTACCTGACTTTGCAATGGGATCTGGTAACAATAAAAGGAAAAGGATGAGTGAAAACACTTTCCTCCTCAATACTGAGGTGCCTCAGTCTTATCTTCCTGACAAGCATTTAAATAATGCAAATTTCAAGGGGGAGAAAATCCTTCCCGACTTTCCTTTTTCCCCCTGAACACTGATGCCATTGCATAATTATCTGGGTTGGCTTGAAAGAATGAAAACCGGTTCAAAATGTATGAGTTCATTTTTATGTTCCACTGAGAAAATTTATTCAGTGTGACTGCTCAGTAGCGAGAGCAGTAAAACACCTTAATCCCTGGTTGAAGAAAGGTAATACCTTGACAGATGTGTGCCTCCTACTTTCCTTGCGGCCATGTTTCAACAACAAACCTTTATTTCTGCTTCTCGGCTGTAGCAGGAAAAAAAAATGAGAGGAGCAATAAAGCAGTCAGACAAATCTCAGGAGCCAGGCGGCAATGCAATAGTAATGACAGATTTTTAATGTGGCGGGAGAGATTGACAGGAAAATGTCTTCAGAGCAAACGCACGCCAGATGGAATGAAAACGGTTTATTGGAGTATGGAGGTGCTGCTGAACCGAATAGAGGGTGGGTTTAAGGTGGGTGTTTTATC
>NC_133772.1:128250117-128255117 GCF_003597395.2 Chelonoidis abingdonii | reverse complement strand
GAAATGTTGATGTTTTTTTAAATAAAACATTTTGATATTTTGATTCAAAATGATTTTCATTTTTAGTTTGACTTCAATTTTATGAATGTTTTTTTTTTAAAGGTTAAAAAAAACCCTTGAAAATGAAATAAAAGTTTTGTTGGGCCCTAACTGAATTTGTTTTACTCTCTCTTTTGGTTTGCTGAAATAAAAGAAAATATTTTGAGTCAACCCAAATTTTTTTTCCTGATTTTATGGTTTAGCTGGTGAACTGAAAAAATGGGTTATCTGCATAGCTCTATCCTATCTCCATCATTCTCACTTCTATGCCCCATCTTTCTCTTCATTCTCTACCCTGCTGTGCATCTGTGTGTGTTTAAATTGGGATAATAATACTACCTCACCTCACTGTAGTGTTGTGAAGATCAGTTCAGTTCATTCATCTTTGTAAAGCACTAACATACTACAATGAGAACACCATGGAAAAGCCCATGAGGAAATGTATAATTCTGTATTCAGTTCAGAGTTTGGATGCTAAGCGGGAAATAATACCCCTCCAACCACCTGTCAGCTTATGTTCCATGGCACTTCCTTCATACAGACAAATCTGAAAATGGCCTTCTACAAGGGCACTGCCATGCTGGAGGTCCAAAATCATGGCTTCTAAGCTCCTGTTTCTACAATGCTTACTTTGACGTAAGGGCAACAATATGAAACGCAAGGGAGGGCAGCACTGGACACATTACCTGTTCTCCTTAGAGATGGGTGAAGGGGGCAGGCAGAGCATTTTGGCTCCCTGCACCAGTAGGAATGATCCTGGCCATTCATTATACCCTGGTAGGAACACTGAGTTTCTTGAGGGTGCAAAATTATAATTGAGAGCAGAATTTGGCCAAGAGATTTTATTATTCTTAGTTATGTATGCATTGTGTGTATGTACCCCGGTAATTTGGAGGTCAGGGTCACAGCCCAGAAAACCACTAATGCTTAAAATGCCTTTTAACAGTGAATGTTTGCCTCTGAAGAAATGCCCCTATATTTGCAGGCAGCATGGGTAGAGTTTTGAAACTATTCTTGCCTCCCAGGTATCCTTTCTATTGCATGATTGAATACTGATACTAGAGATAGGCAGGCACTAAACTACCTAGACCTCCTGGGTGCGACTTCAATATACTTGCCTGGTATTGAAAATTGAAGTACCTAAAGAAATTTATTTTAAATTTGTTTTCTTGAGGGAAACTTAGGTATTGTTTTATCCCCACTGCTACATCACAAGGAGGAAAAAAAAAACTCAGGACAGGATGAAAGCAAGAAGATGAGAGGTCAACATTATTCCTGTTATCTGCATTATTCCTGTAATCTGCTAGAACTGCATAAATGTCTACCAACCCCTCTCTTTTTTTTGTATATTCACAAGAATTTTGAAATGAATGCATATTAGCCATACTGCTTTCCATTTGTGTTCATTTTCTATCGACATTTGAGTTAGAGTCATGACTGTTCATAGAAAGAGAATGTTAAAGCCACATGTATATGTATTTGTGGTAACCAGATTTTAGATTCACACATGCGAGTATTCGCCCCAGTAGCTGTTGCACACTCAGCAAGTTGGAACATTGTGATTCATCTAATCAGTCACAACTAACAAACAAAGCTCAAGTAGTGATTGGGGAATATTTACAGAGAACGGTTCCTCATCAATCCGTACAAAAATATTTGCAAAAAAACCTAGTTGAAATCTTTTGTATAACAAATAAACTGAAGGAAATCACAAGCTGCTCCTGGAGATCCCATCAGCAAAAAAAAAAAAAAAAGGGCTAAACTCACTGACTAAACTATTCATTGTGAATTATTCTCTCAGCTCTAATGTCTGCATTGCATGGAAGTATTGTGCCAGCTCTGCTATACACTGTAATTTTACTCTTCTAGGAATAATGTGGGAAGATATTGCTGAGCATGTTTAAACAGTGTGCAAAGGACATTATAAATATTTAACGTGTCACCTGCCTTTTTTGTTTGTGTTGACAATCTAGGGCTACCACCTTTCAAAGATAAAATATCCGCCACAAACAGTGAAATAACGCAATGTTGTTTATTTTCCTCTTTTCAATCAATATTTAGCACAAGAAATATACTAGGCTAAATAAAGCCCTTGCATGCGTACTCATTGCTCCCACTGAAGTCAGCAGGAGCCCTGTGCAACATCCGTAGTCAGTGTCTGACCAGTTTGCTTTTGTCCTACAAAGAAACTATTGTACCAGCCATTAGTTACAACTGCTGGTTGTGCTGGTAATGCACTGGCTGGTTGTCACTGTTACCTAATAAAAATGTCCTATAAGGGCATTTTATCCTGTCTCCTCCCAATGCAGGATTCTTCCTTAAAAATTTAAAATGGATTGGACTAAACACTAATAAATGTATTTGAAGAAAGGCTCCTGCAAGGGGGCTGTCTCATAACCTAATAGATCTTACTGTCATGAAACTTTGAGCAGGGGGTTGGACTAGATGATCTCCTGAGGTCCCTTCCAACCCTGATATTCTATGATTCTAGGATTTTCCTACTATCCCATATAGATTTTCTCCTTTTCATGATGAAATATGGTATCTCCTCTCCCGTGTATTCTTTCTTCTAAACTGTTGATGGACCAGATTACGTTACTAGTTATACCACAACCAAGCAGCCACTTAGAGGGATTATACCTCCTGAGGAATAAGCCCTCTCTCTCACTTTGTTAGCATCCATAGGGAGCATGCAAGCTTGTCCTCTCCACCAACCTGGCCCCTTTAGTGGGTAAGTGTGGAGTAAGGAGTTTGCAGTTTGAATGGAGATGAAATAGTCCAGAGAGGAAGGGGGTTACAATAGTTTAGGAGGCAGAGTACAAATGCACAGATAAGGGGTTTGGTGAGTAGGACAGAAAGGAAGGGACAGGTTTTATAGATGTGTAGTAGTGACATGATTTGTGAAGACTTGGATGTGACAAGTAAAGGAGAAAGGAAAAGGAGCTGGGAATAGGGCTGAAATCCACTGGCACTACATTAGAGAGAGAATTTCCTACTAGGATAGAGAAGTGAGGAATCAGGAGGGAAGATGTGAAGATTCAATTTTTGGTAGGTAAAGTTTGTGGGTAGATATCCAGGAAGAGGCCTGGGACAGACAGTTGGAGGTGGGAGACTGGACAGAAGGGACTTTCCATGGATAAAGAGGTCAATTAGGGAGTGACCAGCTTCAAGACGATTATTGAATTTATGAGATGAATTATGGATAAGGCTCATGGGGGGAGGAGCAAGGGGCCAACCCTAGAACTTGTGGAATGCTGAGTGAAAGCAGGAAAGGAGGTTGACATATTGAAGAAATGTTTGGAAAGCCAATTGGAAAAACAAGTTGAGCACATAATTATGAAAACTCAGGGTGGAGAAAAAGCCAGTTAAGGAAGTTAGAGTGACTGATAATGATGAGCACTTACCTGCTCACACTCCTTAACAAAAAGATAGCATGCTGCACTTTCCAATAAATGTTGATAGCTCAAGCACAAAGCATTAGGAACATGTTACATTTAACTGAAACAGGACCACAATGTGGGGAATTCATTGGGCTGCTAGACAGTGTAGGATATCTGCTATAAATAGACAGGAAAAGATCTGTTAATAATAAATAATTAGTACATTTCCATGCCATGTCCCATTTTTTTTAAATGATGGCAATTCCTAAGAAAGTATGGTACCAAACACTTGTTGGTTTTGCCAATTCTTTAAATATCACTTAACTTCAAAGAAATGTCAGAATGTAGCACAGAAATGCTTATTTTCCCTAGTTGCTTAAATGAACTGGTAATGAAAAATCTAAAGTGCCAGTTATATTTGCCAGTTAATCTTCATAACTGCCTGCCCTACAGGTATTAGTATTCCCAATTTACATATAGGGAAACTGAGGCACAGTGAGGTTTATTTTTATGCAGTTTTCCCAAGGCTTTAAATGGAGACATTGCCAGGGCAGAGATCAGAAAATAAGGGTACTTGGCTCTCAGTCCTTTGATCAGAACACTAGGCCACACATCCCTCCATCTCTCCCTAATCCAACAGCTCTCTCTCCCTAGTCATTAGCTTTCCTTTACTCTTGTATTCATGAAATTTGTTTGATTTGCCCTTTTAAATATTTTCTTTTTTGTTTCTTCATCATCTTTTCATTCCCTTCTTTATTGTCTTTTCTTGCTGTCTCTTTTTGCTTCATTTTCTCTGTTTCCTTTTCTTAAACTCTCTCTGTTTTTACTTCTGATTCTCCAGGCTTGCTCTGTCTGTCCATTTTGCTCAGCAAGTAAAATCACAGCTCTCCCTCTTCTTGCTTACCCACTGTCTGCCCAGCTGGTATGACAAATTACTAATTAATGCACTTTTTGTATAATTTACTAATGTCTATTTTATTGCAGCAGCATCATAACAATTCATTGGGGGAAATAATAACCCCTCAGTTCCTCTTGTCTTTCAGCAAATTTGAGATTCATAAGCAGGAATAGAATAAAGGGCCTGATCTAAAGCCCATTGAGTTCAATGAGACTCTTTCCATCAATTTCAATGGGCTTTGGATCAAGTCCAGATAGCTGAAGCTTGATGCTCTTCTGTTTAATATTCTCTTATCTTTGCTCTTTGGGTGTCCATCACCATGGTATCTGAGCACCTTCTTGGGATGTATGAAGTGACTGTAACTAGCATATGTCAGGTATGAGTCATTCTCTCTCACTTCCTCTCCTTTTCATAGCTTAGCATAAATACTATAATCACGTTCCTTAATAAGGGCTCAATGGTGCCTTTAAAGCACTGGCCCATATTGGGGATAGTGTGGTGCATCACAATTCCCAGCTGGAACTCTGAGACGCAGTGCACTGCAAAGAAGCACAATGCCTCTTACGAGCTTCTAAGAATGAAAGAGGAGCACATTTGCCGCTACACATCCCTTAAGTGTGAGCTCCACTTCACGCATGGGCAGCTGCTGTTCACTGGGGTGGGAGCTAAGACAGCTATCCTGA
>NC_133772.1:128212617-128245117 GCF_003597395.2 Chelonoidis abingdonii | reverse complement strand
ACAATGAACATTACACAGTGCCTTGACACAGGGCGATAATGAAAGACATGCTATTGTGGCATCCATCGAGGGAATTTTTTCTTCATCCTTCTTCCCCTGTCTCTCTTGAGCAAAGAAGCAGTGATGTCTCCTGGCAGCTGCCTCCTGTTTCAAGCCATTTCACATAATATAGGAAGAACCTGAAGTTTAGTGTATTAAGTAAGTGAGTTAGTTTGCTCGTTTGATGATATATACATTGTTTATATGTGAACTTATATTTCATATGCAAGGGACAGTATTTTTATGAAACAAGCCTTTTCCTGTCTGAAAAATTATATGTATCTGATATATAATACAAGGCAGTGAGATTAAAAACAATGTATCACATAATACACTATTTTATGACTTGCATCCTTTAATTGTAGCTCTCCGGAATAAAAAGAGAGAAGTGTGCTCTAGTTTATAATACAAAATTACCATTTTCTCTTTTGACTAACAATGTTTACTATATGGGGCTAGTGCTCTGTAGAGACTCCTCTATTTTCCCCTTTATGAAGCTGCAAAGTTAATCTTGTTTTTTGGAATTCTTCTAACAAGTTTTCATTCAGCCAGTTCTAGAATTTAACCACAATATGGGAGGCTGGTACTTTAATTCTTGTACTGCTAGTGATGTTTAAATGTGACAGTATTGCAATGTGGAAATGTTTTAATTATTTTAAAAGCATTAAGTCTCAGAATATGATGATATCTTGTAGGCAACCTCCTGCAGAGAAAAAATATTAGATTTACACTTCTCAGTAAAATAGCACCTGCAAAGACAATGGGGCTGTCACTATACAGTTGCAGTGTATGTAATAATAATGTTTGCATGTATCTGCTGATTAATAACTTCATATGCAGACATCCCTCACTGTGATGTCAACTCATAGTATGATGTATCACAAAAATAAGAATGAGATGTGATTTAATGATCCCAGACCATATTAGACCCAATGGTCAATCTTTATCTGGTTATACAGGGCCATTGATTTGAAATTCACTATATTAATTCTGCTCCTGAAAAGCCTTTTATGATCAATATTGAGAATGTAATTAACAGCAATCATTTGCCACTATTGCACCTCATACATTTCTTTTATCCAGTTCTATATGTTTTATCACATTTATGTTTTTCCCTCATTTTCCTGCATCCTGGGTATCCAATAAGGATTTTAGGGGGCAAGCTTTATAGCTTTAGAAAAGGCTCACTATCAAAATATTAAAGTGTAACAATCTGTTAGTAATTCCAATCAGATCCTGATTATTTTTTTCATTTTTTAAAGTTTTACCTTGTCTTTTTTCCCCTCCTGCTGTGTTTAAGGCTGCTTTACAGGAATTCCAATGTTAAAGTAATCTTTTGCCTTTTACTGCAGTCTACTTCACAATGGGATTTACTTTGCCAGCTAGATAAAGCACAAACTCATTAGAAGTTGTCTGCGTTTAGCAGGATGCCAGGGTGCAATCAGGATAATTTTTCAAAGGGCTGGTTGACCATGTCAAATTTTCAAAGGGCCTCAAAAATGTACCTCTAATGTACAGCAATTTATGTTCACAAGGATCCTTTTTTGCACATTTGGTACCAGAATGTATGTACATAATTAGGTATTTAGGTATTTTTCACATGCAAAATGCCCAGTTTGTATACAAATACCACTGAACCTGTTAGTACTGCAGGTTTTATAGGCTCTTTACAAATTTGGCTTTACTGAATTTGTAACTTTGATCACAAGCATCATTCCCACATCACAGATCACTTCATAGATTACACTTAATACCCAGTATATATAAAAAGAAAGCTGCGCTGTTAGCAAAAAACCTCCATTGAAAGCCACGTGTACTCTGAAGACTAGGTGTGAAATATTGGCCACACTGATGTCAATGGGAAAACTTCCATGGACTTCAATAGAGACAGGATTTCACCTGAGGTTGTATACCCTTTATTCATGTTGATGAGCACATACTCACAAAAGTAGTCCTATTGACCTCAACAAGGACCATATGTACAAGCATGATCAACTCCAAGTGGGCATGTATATAACCTGAAATGCTTATGAATGCTTCCATTGTCTTAATAAACAGATTTTCAAATAACTAGAGTCTACAGGATGGCACTGATTCTAGAACAAATTTGCATAAACGTCATAGATATAAATACAGGGTCTGACAAAGGTTTTGACCACCAAATAGTGCACTGCAGATCTAGTGCAATCGCTAAGACCTGTGCTCAGTGCCCTTTATATATCTGTTCATCTAGAAAGGGAGTGCTGGGGAGGAATTATGATGCAGAATGGGCAGAAAGTAATTAACTGAAACCCTAAGCAGGGGCAGTTTCATCTGCCTCTTACACATTGGCTGGGCATCACCTCTTCTGGACAGTGCAGTGAGCCAAAGCTTTGATACCTCTTTGCCCCTCTGTTCACATGGGAGAATATCAGGCACACAGATCTTTTCTTCCTTACATGGCTGGACCTGTGATATCAGAACCCCTGCTGCAGCTAGGCTTGAGTCAGAGATGTAGGTAGTGTTGATGCTTGCTTCCCAACATAGCCATATCAGGGTCTGTGATAATCTGGCTCTAACTTCTGCAATATCAGTTGATTTGCCATGAAAATAGTTTTCAAAAATTTGATTGTGAAGAAAACAGATTCTGTGTGAACAAAGTCTGAGCCTTGCTACAGCCACACTATTATGCTACACAGAGGTAACATGTGATGAGCAACTTTAGAAGGGGAGTTTGACTATGAAACCAAAAATGTTCTGAGCCTGCAGAACGAGTCTGGGTGAAGTGAAAGTCAGGTTTAGCAAGACCTGGAGGAAAAACAGATATCATCATTGGGAAGAATGAATGAGTAGAATAATGGCCATGGCTTGATCAGGCAGCCACATCAGGCAAAGGAAGTCTAAGGAGAGTCTATTGGGGATGGAAGCATACACTGAAGTGAAAAAAAAACAAAATGTAAGGATCAAACTCAACCAAAGCCAGAAGAAGAGTATCTCCTGGCATTGTTCTTTTCATGATCAGATACGGCTTCTTAATACCTATGAAAATGCACCCTCCTTGCTCGTATGGATGAAGCTTCCAAAGATGGGAGAAAGTCTCTCACATAACACATTACATGAACATATGGAGTAAGTTATCAGAAATGAACATTGGAACAAAAAAGAATCAGCCAGTTCCTAATGAATGGTAAGGTAGCAGGCGGAGTACAGGTGCAAGAGATTCAGGGACATTTTTCTGCCTCTTGAATTTTTAACAGAATGTCTTCCTAAGCTGAGAGATAGAATCAACTGTGCACCAAAAATTTTTATAGAAAAAATTTTAGAGAAAATCCAGAGGAACAAATGGAAATGGACAGAACACAGTACCAAAAGGACAAATAACAGATGGACAAACATAATTCAAAAGCAAATGCCAAATACTAGAATGAACAACAGAGTTTGGTAACATATTGGTGGAAAGGCAAAATAGTTGGATTCAGAGAACCAGCTCAAATGTAGAAAGGCCCTCAGCAAAGGCGAGGAGGTAAGATTAAGGGGGAAAGCATTCAGTCAGGAATGATAGAAGCTTATTTTAATAAAGAATATAGAAGGAAATATTTTTGACTATAGTGATTTTTTTAATAATAAATGTTTCCCTAACATGGACTGTCTTTCAAGGCAGTTTAAATAGCTGTGATCTGTGCAGTAAAGCAGTGTGAGGACTTTCTGACTGTAAAACAAGGATTAAATTAAGATGGCCAGGTTGAATTTTAATCACGTAGCTCATCTAAATGCCAGTAATGACCACAGCAACAATGTGTTAATCAACTATGGTCCACTGGACCTTACCCCAGGAATAGCTCATAGGCTAAGTAGGCAGTTATTTATATGAGCCAAGATTCTGCTAAACATCCACCTCTGAGGCTCATCCTGAAATTAAAATGCTGTTCATATGCATTTGCAAGAGTTGTTAACTGTAAGTTGCTCTCACTCAAAAATGAATCCAGTGCTCTGATTAGCTGTGCTCCAAATGGCCAATATAGTCATAAGAGTTAAAGACAGTGTTCTGTGTAATAAATTATTGGTCAACCTCATTGCTGCAAGATGAAGAATCAGCAGCGCAGAAATGTTATAGAAGTTTGGTTTTATGGTAACAACACTGACCAAGATAGAGACTGTGTTAATGGATTTCGTCCCTTTTGCACTCAACATTGAAGTCCAATATGTTCCTCATGTGGTCAGAGGGAAAAGAAATAACCACTGCTATGTTTATTTAACCAAAGCTCTTCAGCTCACCTGGAGTTTACATTTTTAACACATTCTGACATAGGGATCTCACTTAACCAAACAGCAACGTGAAAAACAGGACCTCATTTTTTCCCCTTCTTGCTTTCAAAAATTTCTGGATGTCATCAAGGATGGGAACTGCACACACTAAACAATTAATATACAGTACCTCAGAGATCATTTTATATTTGTTTAAAAATGTGGTAGATTTCTTGCTGTCCTTGTCAACAGCTATGAGAAGGTAATTTGCTAGTTCAGTGACTCATCATTAGTTCAGTTCACATGGAGTTGACAAAGGTCAACCTTGTAAAAAAAAATTAGTTTCAATACTTAATTCAAGAAGGTGCAATACGTTTATGTTTCTTTGATTGATTTAATGTAAATTCACCTAATTGCAGAACTATAAACGGAATAGTTATAGATGCCCCTGTCAGTCATTTTAAATTATGCAGGGAAATCATTAAACTCGTTTCATGAATGAGTCTGACCCATATACTGTCTATATACAGTATAAACACAACTTTGGACGAGTGAATCTGCAGTTACAGGTCTCATGTTTCCTTTCAGATTCTGCTGGTAGGGGTCAGAAGATGCTCTTTCTGACTAATTCAGCACAGTTTCAGGCCTCAGCTGTTCTGCCAGGGGTCACTGGTTTTGGTCAGGTTGCCATGGGGAAGAGATAAGGGAAAACTGGACTTTGTGCGTCCTTCCATTTCACTGCACTGCTTGCTGCTTAACACAGGGCAGTTTGACAGGAAGTGGCTGTGAGGAAGCCCACACTTGTTCCAGTTCATCTATCACAAGAAGAGTTATTCTGGAGTGAATGAATGCAACCTAAGGGATGCAGAAATTCTGAAAGATCAAAATCGGAGCACGCCTGTGCTCACAGAGGGTCAGCTTCCACGTAAAACACATCGCAGAGCAAGAGGAACATTGCATTTGGCTGGTTTTTGTTGTGGTTTCTCTTCCTCCTTCTCTTCCCCAGCTTTCACTATTCCTTCCGAACGCCAAACATGCAGAGGTAAATATGCAAATGTCAGGACTAGCAGTGATTATTTTGTTCCTGATTTTCCAGTATCTTGAATCTTGTGCAATCAATGACACCTGTGAAAAGTGAATATAAAATGCTACCAGCTCAGAATGGTAGCACTTTACACCCGCTTTGTGCTCCCTTTGCGTAGGTGTAAGTGGCTACGCAAGGTGCAGAACAGCAAAGATTACCCGGTATATATATAATCAGGGCAGGATCTAACTTTTTTGCTGCCTCAAGCAAAAAAAAAAAAGTGCCGCTCCGTCGTAACACCCCCACACACAAGCGCCACACCGCCGAACCCCTCCAGCGCCGTGCCACCGAACTCCCTGCCACCCCTGAGCGCTGCACTGCGCCGCCGAAGCCCCCACCCCCTCCACTGCCAAAACCCCCAAGTGCCGCGCCGCCGAAGCCCCCGCCCCCCAAGTGCCATGCCGCACCGTCGAAGCCCCCGCCCTCTGAGTTCTGCCTGAAGCCCCTGCCCCCCCCAAGCCCCCCAAAGAACAAAAACAAAAAAACCCGAGCACCACCCCACCCCAAGGTGCTGCCCCAAGCACGTGCTTGGTCAGCTGGTGCCTGGAGCCAGCCCTGTATATAATTACCCACATTATGTAATGAAAATGAGGTATATATCATATATGTAAGCAGGGGAATGGTCCTGCCATTATGGGGAACTTTCCTGGCTTCTGCACTACCCCAGTGAAATGGGCAAGCAAAAGGATCTGAGTCCTCGCTCCCACTTCCTTTACCCAGAGGTCTCCCTGCCCTCAAGGACTCCCCTTCCACTCCTGTTTGATAAAGCCATTGGAACATCAACAAGGCTGGGGGTCTCGACCCCCAACCTTCCTGTGGTCACCTAGGGTAGGGGCTAGGGCAAGGGTAAGCAACCTATGACACGTGTGCCAAAGGCGGTACGCGAGCTGATTTTCAGTGGCACTCACACTGCCTGGGTCCTAGCCACTGGTCCGGGGGGCTCTGCATTTTAATTTAATTTTAAATGACGCTTCTTAAACATTTTAAAAACGTGATTTACTTTACATACAACAATAGTTTAATCATATATTATAGACTTATAGAAAGAGACCATACATTAAAATGTATTACTGGCACGCAAAACCTTAAATTAGAGTGAATAAATGAAGACTCGGCACATCACTTCTGAAAAGCTGCTGATCTCTGGCTTAGGGTGTCCCCATTCCTGGGTACTCTCTCTGCACTGGACACTTTCCTGACCCACTGATCATTACATGCAATGTAAAGCCAATTTATTTAATCAGTAAATAATTTTTTTTAAAAAAAGAAAAATGGGAAAGGTTAAAGGAAAACACATCACCCCTCTCTGTGTCAGGGAACATTATAAAGTGTCCAGTGTCTTGGAATGTCAGGGCAGTTCACAGTCTGTTCCTTGTAGGTCCCAGGCCTCCTTCTCTGGCTCTGGCTGTGCTGCAGGGATGCTGTGGGTTGGACACTTGCTCTGGTGGTGGCCACATACCTCTGGGCTTTCGGTGGTGGGACCCTTCTTCCCTGCATCAGCCCCCCATCGGATTAAGATCCTCTTCCTAGTCTGGCCTGCAAGGACCCTTGGCTGGGGGTGTCTTTCTGTGCTGGCCCTAGCTGCTCACCCCACCCGGTTCCAGACTGCTCCAGCTCCAGCCCCAGCTCCACTGTTCTTGTTCTGGCTCCACTCTGCCTCAGCACTAATGCTGCTGCTCTGCCTTCAGCCCCCCGGGCTGCTTCTCTGGCCCCTCTGGCTCTGTGGCTGCAGCCCTGCTCCCAGCACAGGGTCTGCTCTCCCTGGGCTGTGCCTCTGGCTCTGTGGCTGCAGCCCTGCTCCCAGCACAGGGTCTGCTCTCCCTGGGCTGTGCCTCTGGCTCTGTGGCTGCAGCCCTTCTCCCAGCACAGGGTCTGCTCTCCTTGGGCTGTGTCTTGGCTCTGTGGCTGCAGCCCTGCTCCCAGCGCAGGATCTGCTGTCTCCTTAGCTCAGCCCCACTCTGTCTGTCTAACCTAGGGCAATACCAGCTCACACAGAGGATGGGACCTTCCTGACCCCCTGACTCTGTTATTAGCCTGTCTGCCCTGTCAATCAGGCTGACCTGGAGCACTGGCCTCTCCCCATTGCTCCTGGGGACTGTCAGTCTCAGGGTCCTTGTTTCCCATTGACCCTTCCCCTTCCTTTTGTTACTGGGACCTAGCCAATCAAAAACCCTCACTGAGTTTTAGTAAGGGCCCCACAATCCCCTTACATATAAGTGTGTGCATGCTAGTGCATAGATAACGGACTAGATTCTCTGACAGTTTAAATTTCTATTACACCAGCTTTCCACACTTTTGAAAGGAGAGTCCCCTGCTCATAAAAATGAAAGCAATTGTACTTCTTACAGCCCTGCCATGCATTGGGAAAGCAATGCCTGTCATAATGGGTACATCTTCTGCACTGTTCTCCTCACCTGCACTAGTCCTTTGCACTGTACCCCACACTATGGGGGAAAGCTGATTTACACCAGCAAAGGATCTAACTTCAAGTGTTTTCTCTCTCCTTGGATCTGTCAGAGGACCATGTTCTTAGCTGTGTCTAAAAATGCCTGGATGCTATGGAGATGACAGCTTTATAAATACAGAATAAAGAAATAAATACCACAAGTACAAATCACCACCACTTTAGCTAGATGAGGCTTGAATTTGTGCTTCTTGTGGAATTATAGTGCTAAAGTGCTATGCTGGGCAGGGAGCCACATTTGCTGAAACTAGTCTGCCTGGACTTATGTTCCTTCATGGTCAGGAATCTCCCTTAGGTCAGGTGATTAGTTTCAACATGATTTAGGCAAACAGCAGACAGGTCAAACCACGTTTAAAATGAATTTGGAAACCATGTTGTAGTTTAGGTGTAGGACTGAGTTTTCTGAGTAGGGGCTCTCAGCTGATGGATTGGCAAAGATATTATTACATCATGCCTCTCTAGAATACTGGAGTGAAGTCAGTATGACATCTAAAGCAGTTGCCATTACAGTTATCACACTGTATCACTCACCCCTGTATTTTCTTATTAGGAAACAACTGCAGTATCTCAGAAGCTTTGAATTGCAAACCAGTGGGAATAAAACAAAGTGACTCTTGTCATCGTTCCTACATTTTACCTATAGCCCCCTGTGAATACCTCAACTGGCAGATTCAACATTGAGCAGCTGATAGCATTCTTTGCACATGTGCCTTGTTCTTGAGTGTTAAAGTGCTAAGAGTAACCGCCATGAACCGGTGCCATGGAGCAACCCAGGCAGTCATTTCGGGTTTACACTAATAAAAAAGAAGAGTACGATCTATGCTTAAAAACTGTCTTGAATTACATTGGGACCTCTGTGCCCATCTGAAAAGTATATGTTTCCAAGGATGAACTCCCAGAGAGTTTGGGAGACTATATGGTTCATTGCCCTCCCTTGCAAACAGTTTCAGCACTTGCCTGTGCTGGGAGCAGGGGGAGAAGAAGCCTCTTTTTAACTTTTAGTTTTAGACCCAAAGCTTGAAACTCATCAAATCTGAGTAATTGGGCTGTATTGAGTTGAGTGTTTGGGAAGTGAAGTCTAGCCCCAACTTTGGGCCAAGGTACACTTGCAGCCACTACTCCAACCTATAGGCTGATGTTGTGGCAACAGCCTCCCTGTGCTACTTTTTCATGTTGGTAAGTAACCATAGAAACTTCAGCCCATCGCCTGCCACTCACTCCTGTCCTAAATGGTCTCCATTCGTTCTCTGATGGTATCCTGCTCTATTCTTGGGTCCCAACACAGGGCTTATGTATTGCATAGAATCCTGCACAGGCCTGCCTGCATCATAATAATTTGCGCTTTCAGCATTTTCCCTTACAAAGCATGAAATTGAAAAAATGAACCTTCCCACACAGATTTGAATGCATAGACAGGTATCAGTGAGAGTAAATGCATAGGGCAAAGAATTATATTTTATAACTCAACGTGAGAAGCCTAGCCTGCTTTGCACATACTTATTATGATTATTCTGTAAGAATTCATTACTGCCATCTTATTGATGAAATTAGCTCTTTTTCTCCCAGTCCAAGATAACATGTAAAACTTTGTTTGTACAGCAGACAGTTAAGATGGAGTTTATTTCCTAGCACTAATGTATGTTCTCCCTTAGAACCACTGCAAATTGTATGGACCTCTAGCCTGTCATTTTCTTCTTTTTGGTTCATTGTATTTTGCAACAAAAAAAACTGTACCCAACTGTGCACAGAAAAGAAAAATCCTTTTCCAGACAAAAGAAGCAAGGTTCTTTTGTTATAAAAAATAGCACAACTTCAAAAAAGATGTTTCCTAATAAAGATCACTCAGATATTTGACTGTTTTAGCATGGAAAGTGTTAAGCCCAGCTGAGAATGCCAGACATACCTGTATTCATTCCTTTCTGAATAAAGTGACAAATTCCCATTCTTGGTCACTGGAGCACAAAATTAGCCTTGTGCTTCAGTGAAAGGTCAACATGGGAAGAAATAAACAAGAGGTTAGAGGTTGTGACCTGTATATGGAACAGTAGAAATGGCTGAATAAAAAAGTTAATTCTACTGTATATTGTACTTTTCATACAGTCAGGTCCCACTTGGGAATGTGGAGAATTCTTAGAATAGAACGTAGAGCATTGGAAAACACAAGAATGAAATGTGCTTGTATTTATCTATACAGATATTTTTTCATAAAGGCATGTCTGAGTAATAACTAAACTGGTCAGGAATGTTTCAATGAAATATTTTTTTTCATCAGAAAATGCTGGAAATTTTTGTGGGAAAGGGTCAGTTTCAATGAATTTCCTGTTCTGAAAAAAGTGTGAAATAAAAAATGTTCAAAATAGCTGAAATGGGACACTTCAAAAAAAATCTTTTTTTTTCAGTTTGAAAACAACTTTTCATTTTGAAATTTTAAATTATATATCTTAACAATGGAAAAAAGTTGAAATTGAAATGAAACATTTGGAAATTAGCAATGAAACATTTTGATTAACCTGAACTGAAATTCTATTTATTTGTTTGTTTATTTGCTTTTTACTTCATGAAAGCTTTAGTGATTTCAACTTTTTTGTCCTAGATAGGAAAAAAAATTCAAAATATTGAAAATTTTTGTGGAACAGGAAAACTGTTTCCTGTACATCTCTAGTGTTAACCCTTTTATTTCCAAATGTATGTAATTGAAGGTAAACTCATCTTAAACTATAAGCAGCAGCCTACATATTTACTGAGCTGTGTGTATCTTTGTATCACATCAGATCCATGTAGGTGGACCTTAACCCAGAAAAACTGCAACTAAGCTTACTAAAACAGTGCAAACAGGCAACCTGCAAGTACTCTGTCTCTGTTGTTGCTTTCGTTTTAATTTTCATGTCTTTCCTCCTGGTGTATTACCAGCGCTTCACTGATTTAGTCATGTTCTTTTATTCTGAAAGGGATGTTTGCCTTCTGCTTGCTTTATTTTCCCTCCTAGGATTTGCTTGTGCTTTTGGCTTCATATGTTTCATATTAGTAGCAGAGTTGTGTGTTATTTTGCCAACTGGCACTTTGCATTTCAGCACATTGAGGAGCTGTGTGAGGCCTCACCTGGAGAATACCCACCTGGATGAGTGAGTCATAGCCCATTAACAGCTATTTGTGCCCCTTCACTAGCATACCTGAAGGGAACAGAACCTGAGAACTTCTGGTTATTTAAACAACATGAGTCAAATTCATCTCTGCTTTAACTCTACTGACAGCCATCAAGTTACACCACAAAGTTTGGCCCTCAGTATTCTGGATGGAAAGCTGGGTACCCTTCAAAAGCTACTGAACACAGATGGTAGTATCATTAGGAAAAAGCCATCCTGCATTGGTATGGCAAGAGGGGTATTTAGTACTAGCGCTGTTACATACAGATCATAACAGCATATGTAAGTCTATTAATATAAATCCAAAACAGAGATTCTGAAGCCATTAGAAACCAAAGTAACCCTAGTCTGATCCCAGTATCACAACATGAAAATTATAGAGAAATACCAGGTATTTGATGACCACTATGGATACCAGGAACAGGTTACAGAGAGTGAGCTGATTTTTTGATGAAATTTAGGATCAGTGTGCCCCTTTCCTTTTGGGGTGGAGGGCGTGTTCAACAAGTGTCCTGTGAGGTGCATAGAATTAGTGTGGCACCAGAGAGACTCAATGAAGGACATTGTTCAGGTGACTGAGCACATTGCTGATGGCTTGATGTGGCTTTAGAATCATCTCATCTCTAGTAGCAGCAGCATCTTTACAGGTGTCTTGCAACAGATAAAGCAAGAGGAGGCACAGCTATAGTGCTGGTAGAGGATGCCTTACCTTGAATCTGACTCTTAGTGACACATGGAGTTCATGAGGCTGTGTGATTGTTACTGTGGAGAAGATGAAGAAATTGCCCTTTGCCTCCATTTGCAGACCTGTTCCTTGGTAGTGCATAGCTTGGTTAATACAGGCCACCTCACCTGAATTCAGAGTCAAGTTTTTCTCATGGTCAGAACTGTTCCTGTTCATGATCTGTCAACAGCTTCTGATATAATTGACAGTGCAGTATTCTTGATTTGCTTGTTATCTTTAACAGGAATAGAAGAACTCACTTGTGATAGACTCTGATGTTTTGTACTGGGAGAGATCCCAGAGGGTAGTTTTATCTTCAGGACTCCTGAAGGGTATCATAGGGCTCCATTTCATCATCTCTTCTCTCCTATATGTATGAGAGACTGCTAGGTGGTTAATAAAGAGACATAGGCAGTGATGACTTCTGTGTGCTGAGGATACCCACTTATATGTTTCCATCCAATCAGCCCTACCAATGTAGTGAAATAGGTGACACCAAGTCTGCATGAATCTGGATGAGAGTGCGTGGGTTGAGGGAAAATCCATTCATGGCTGAGGTATATAAATAGATTGGGGGAAAGCAATGAGAAGAATTGGTGAGGTTTACACTGATGCTGCTGATTTAGGGAGTACAGTCTCCATTTGTAACTCTGGGATTTAGTTTACTGGTGATTATATCCTAGGATGATTCAGGATTTAAAATCTAATCAAGAGAGATTTCTTCTGTCTGCACTTAGTGAGATGAGACTGACTTGCCTTGTTCACCTTGAGACTAAACTACTGTAATGTTCTGTGTGTCAGCTTCACCTTGAGATTATAAGGAAACTGAAGTTACTACAAGGTGCAGCTGTT
Organism: Chelonoidis abingdonii; assembly: GCF_003597395.2. NCBI lineage: Eukaryota > Metazoa > Chordata > Testudines > Testudinidae > Chelonoidis > Chelonoidis abingdonii. Next base: position 128,232,587 of record NC_133772.1, on the reverse strand, counting down.
TGCTCATTAAGTGACATTTCTTGCCAAGAGCACATAATACTATCTGGGACCTTTCCAGGTGCAGCAAAAGTATAACAGCCTCAGCTCTGGGCACCTCCACATCTTATTATATGGTGGTCTTGGTACAGAGAGAGGTAGATATTCAATGTCTTGACATTCAGAAATGGAGGTGGATGTCTGCCAACAGAATATGTGCATAAGGGATTATGATGATGGTTCTGTTACATATAAAGTTGTTACGAATGTATTAGTCATCAAGGGATCATTCAGTAACATAATCTGAGTTACTGTGCAGTTATCATCAGAACAAATCCTAAAGTCTTTTCTCAGGCAAGTATTCCCACTAATTCTGTATTTGCCAGAATAAAGACTGACTAAGGATTTGAATATTTTATCTCCCTATTTCTGTTGGTGTTACAATGGTATTAGCACACAATAAAGTATTCATATTGTAGAAGTTATGAGCCTTCTTTTGTGAACTTCAGCACATCCATAGAGACTCCGAAGAGTGAGTCCCCAGAGACTCCAAAGGGTGTTGTGGGTACTTAGCATCTCATAGATTAAAGTCTGAAGTAATTAATCTGGGTCTCTGTTGCACACTTGAGAGAAATAGGAACTCCATCTGTTGGGAAGATAATAGCATCCAAAAACGTCCCATTGTAAACCATCAGTCTTATTTGTTGGAATGAGATGTTATTCCCCCTAGTTGGGTTTTCCTTCTAGAAAGCTCAGAATAGGATATTATTAATGGTCAGATTCTGAAGTCCTTATTCAGTTGTTACTCTGTCTTTAGTCTAATAGAATTGTGTCCTATTGTACAAAAGTTGCACTCATCAAGTCGAATGCTGGTATATTGGAATACAGTTACGTTGCGTAAATAAAACCCCATCCTTTGTCTTTCCCATATTGGAGTGTTACTGACTTAATTAAGCATGGGAAGGAGATGAGTGGGAGAGAATGCCTACGTAATGTGATTACTGTGTTATATTTCGTGCACCAGTTCCAGGGCAATTTGCCAATATGTTCTATTAGGTAGTCACACTGGGCTAACACTCTCAGGCCCCTTGTCTGTATGCTCATATGCTTCTTATTGCCTTAAAGACATTATCAATTTAATTTAAAGTAACCCACAAACATAATTTTTTTTTACTGAAGATAAAGAAAGAGAATTTAGTTTTACTGATCAATTAAAGATTTATTAAAATTAATTTGAAAAAAAGGAGTGATACTTCTTGCACTGCTGTGAACTGATTGCTATTTTGTGTTATCTTGGTATAATCATGTTCCATGACAAATTATGTTTAAATATTAAGAATTTTATTTATAGTTATTAGTTATTTATTGCACATCTGACTGGTTATAGTGGGGGGTAGAGGGCAAGATTGTAAAGCACTATAAAATAGATGCAAAAATAAATGAAATGTAAACTTCATTTTACCAGTGTATTTTTAAATTAATTTAATGAATTATTTACACTTATAGTAAAACATATTGATTGTAGAAAACTGGAAGTGTTGATACACCAGTAACGACATTTAACAAAGATAAAGGTATTAATTATCAATTAGGAGAAATTGCAGCTAATAACGCTGGGGGTGGGGCAGCAACTTACTGATCAGGAATAGCTGACACTTTTATAGTGTTGAGAAAATTACCAGTAAATTTTTTATATGTCTGCCTTGTATGAAATGAAAAAAAGGTGTCAGGAACATAATTACTAAATACATGTCAGATACAAACCCTTTTTGTTGTTCTTTTAATGATTTAAGGGAAGAATATTGATCCCTTGGAAGTTTTTTGCCCTTTTCTGCAGATAACAAATAAAATTAACTAACAGCTCAATTATTCTGTTAATGAGGGAGCTTCCCTCCCCACCGGCATGCTTTCAATTTAAATGTTGTTTTGTTTCCCCATCAAATGTCTTGTATTCTACTATCAACCAAATATCTTTTCACTGAATAATCAGGAAATCCTGGTAGAAGGAAAAACAGATTGGAAATGATGTCAAATATAGTGGCTTTCTAATAACCACTGCCTGTCATGCATACAGCCATACTAATGACTAAGGAAATTGGGAGGTACGTACTTTTTCTAGGAAAGACAACAATACATTAGCCAAGTTGAGGACCTTTAAGGATAACTTAATCATATATCATATGCAGTTAGCTATATGTCATTCTAAATGCCAGACAGATATGTAGCTGTGTTGCTTTAGCTCAGGTTTGTGTCTTAATTATTACTACTTTGTAATTTTAAAAACCATGGCTAAGATTTTCAAAAATAGGTGCCTAAAATTAGGCTTCTCGGTCCCTATTTAAGAAGCCTCAATGGCCTTCCCATTTATTTCAAGGAAAAGAAGCAATGCCATATGACTTAAGTAATCAATCATACTACCAACAGTTAGCAAACGGGTATGAACAGTTCAGAAGCAACTGATAGTTTGAACTTTGTTTTTGTGAACTATTCCATGAATACTTACAAATAATGAATGCATTTTTAGAAATAGTGATCAGTTCACAAATGGTTTGTGCACAGTCTTCAGAACTAAATTTGATAACCTTTTAATCACATCAAATATTTAGACTATCCAGGCCTAATCTCAACACCCTGAATAGCATTTCAGAATGAAGTGTGTGCTGCATACAGATCCATATTGAATTCAAAACTAAGTAAGCAGGCAACTATATTCTGCACTAACTGAAGTTTCTGAGAAATGTACTAATGTAGTTCTGGGCAGAGTGGATTGGAATAATCCAGTCTGGAGGTGGCATATTCACGGATGACGTTAGTATGGTCAACATCCAAGAGGAATGGTTGCAGCTTCCTGGCCAGAAACAGAAGGAAAAACATTTGCCATTTAACAGCTGAAGATTTAAAAGGACCCCTGAAACCCACAAAAGGTGGGCAAATCTCCACAGCTAAATAGTCAGATATTTTCTGTTTCTTTTGGTTGCTTCCCCAACTGACCTGCATCATATCTGTCTTTCCAAGTTTGAGCTTGAGTAAGGTAATTCTTATCCAAGCTTCTCTTTCTAACAGACTGGGAAAGCAGAGTAATCAACTGACTAAGACCAATGAAACAGAAACTTTGAGATTAATGCTAGCTGCATATTTATGCCAGTGCAATGTAGCAACTGGATAAAGACCCTGAAAACTAGGGCTAAAAGAACAGAATCTGTCTACATCCCAGACAAGAGGGTTTGAGGTGCAGATGAGTTGTGAACCTGTATTACCCTTTAAGTCTTCTCATATGGAATTTTTGAGCCATTCAAGCGTGGCTCCTATCCATCGCTTTTAGCATCTATAGACATGTTAGCAACACTTCATGGTCCGACATCTCAAAGGATGCTGCTAATTGGAGCTTTTGAATTTTTTTACAAAAATATAATTGTATTTTAAGACCAGCTGTAATGCTGATACTCTACATATAAACTAATAAGTATGGACAGTTGATCTTTATCCATCACTAAGTAAAAATCATCATCCCAGAGTAGCCTGAGACCAATGCAATGTTTATAATATATCCAGGCCTCAAATTACATTTCAAGGGGTCTTTTAAATCTGAGGGTTCAAGATTTTGCCATGATTTTGTCTCTACAAATGCATCAATAATCTTCTCCCAAAAAGAGATTCACAACTGGGAGTGTCTCAGTCACAATAGACAGTTTCTTGAGGGAGAGCCTAATTATCAATCACTTGAGAGATTCTGAAAACATTCCCTTCAACAGGGAGGAAAACATTTGGAAAAAACCCAACTCCAACTCTATAGTGACCTAGAATCAAGCTCTCCCCATAACATTTTACCAGTGAAAGAGTATACTGGTTTGTATCATCAGGTTTTAGCCTGAAGTTCTCCAAGCATCTCCAGAACCTTAGGGACTAAAAGAGGCTGAAACCTGGAAGAGACAACCTCAATCCTGGCAATTATGGATCTGCCTCTACACTGTACTTTAGTGCCAAAGAAATGTGCCAAATTGGCAGCCCCAGGAAAAGGATTTTTTTTTTCAGTAAAATAGGTAAAAAAAGCAGTGAGGAATCATAGTTAGCCACATTATCTTAACAGAGTATTTTAATCCCAACTTGGAAGGAAAATTTCTAGGTGTAAAAGAGTAATTCACTCTTCATGGTCCATTCATATTTTTGCTGAGAGTAGCAACAAGTGGACCAATTGTAGCATGTGTGTGTATGTGCATGTGTGTGCGCATGTGCCTATCTGTTGGGAGCTGGACCAAATACATTTAATCTAGGCCTCCAAATAAGAAATTGCCTACTTGTGAGAAGGTTGGCAGGAAGGAAAGTTAATTTTTACGGTGGAAAACTGGGAAGGTGAAATTCACAGGAACAGTAATGTCCCTGGAGACTTGAATCATATTTGGTAGTTCCCTTGACATCTGACTGAGTCAATACAAAACTGAATTAATATAATAAAAATAGTATTGATTTATTTTTGGAATACACACTGACCTAGTTCTCACTGGTAGATCTTCAAACAAGTGCAACACTAGTTACTGCATAACAATATCCCTTATTATAGCTAGAACAAGGCAGGCTTCCTGGATATGTAGATTTGCTAACATAGTTTATGCAATTCGGTGGTAATGCCAGGAATGCAAAACAATATGTTAAAATAGCTAGAATTACATTTTTTGCATGATTCAGTAACCATAAATAAGCTATTATTACTAAAGAAATGAATCAGCCAGCCTCTGGCCACAGACTTCAAGAGACATATCAGCAGGTAAAATTCACCCCTAGCTACCATGGAGCTTCCTATCTTTCACCCATAATGAAAACATATACAATATGAAAAGGATGTTTCTGGACCTCTTACTGTGGACTTGTTTTCTGATGATCCTATAACTTAAAGTTTAAAATCTTGAGAAGAAATAATAATTTGTTTCTGAGAATGTGAGCAAGATTATTCAAAACACTTAGACACATTAATATTATACATTCACTGTGGAAAAAACATATGTGGAAAAAACTTGCAGCTCAACTCTATACTTTGTTTTAACAGGGTTTTTCTGTGTAGTGCATGATTTTTTAAGTGAAAGGGCTTAAGAAAATTCATGACCCAACACTGGGCAAGGGTGTGGGTATCCTGGTAGAGAGGTTATGATAACTAAGGATGAGGAAACTTTTACCTAACTTGGAAGCCATTTGAACATAGTGGCTCAGATTGAAAGCCATGTCTATTTGCCATTGATTTAAACAGAATGCACGGGAGCCTAATTCTTAGGACAGCTCTAAGCAGGCATAGGTTTGAGCAGTTTGGAGGAAACTTGCAAACTTTTTAATGAACCCACCCCGAGTTTCAGGTTTGTGATGAAAAGACTAAACCGGACAAATTATGTTTGGCTTGGGGTTTTGTTGGTTAGTTTTAGGTTTCTTGCTAAAGTTTCACACGGCTCTACCAATGATCTGTGAATAATATTTTGATTAATGTGTAACTGCCATTTAACAACAGGTGGGCATTTTACTTCGTTTTCACTCATGCTAGGTCTGTAGCTGGCTGATAGATTAGATAGATAAATAGCCAATGATTTCATGGTAGCTATTTATTGTTCTTCTTTGTGTCCCCAACCCTGTATAGTATTGGGATGTAGCAACAAAAACAGGGCAAGGAAGAAATACTTGTAGGTAAATAATACCACTGCTAAATGTAGAGGTCCAGATTCTTTCCAGGTATAAACTGATGTTGCGCTGTTGATTTTCACCAGAAGGGAATTTGGCCCAACTCCTACAGAGTATTCTAATGACCTTGTCTGATGCATCTAAACAAAGAAAAACCTTTTCTACATTTGAAAAAAAATCAGCAGTGTGGTTTTATCTTTTTCCCCCCTTTGCTTTATGAAAAATAGTGGAAAGAGGAAAAACTCCTTCACATAAACAAGAAATAATGTAAGGTTAGGCAGATAGGCAGGGATAGAATGTTAATAATGTGGAGCTATGGACTCTGGAGAATAGTCATTCCTTTCTTGATTGAAGATGAGGTGCCAGAGGTGGTTTGTTATGGTGCTCTCTCATAGCTGTAATGAAAGAGAGAGATAAAAATATATATACATTAGTAGGAGCAACGACCGGAATACATTAATGAAGAAGAGGTGATTGACCTAAGAGATGTAATAGATAGTCTCTGTTTTCTCTAAAAGAGGCTGAATTTTGATAGCTTCGTAAAATGTTGTCTAGGTAAAATTATTTGCAAAACCTGTGTGCTCTTAAGTGCTTGATTAATGTATTCATAGGGCTTGTGAAAACTTATGGGGCTAGAGAGAAGCCAAAAATCAGGCATCCTTGACCCTACTGTGTGTATCATACCAGAATGGCTTGAATATTATGAGATTGCATGAGTGTATAATGTAAAGCCTCGCCTTTTTTGAGCACTAGAGGAAATATACTATTAAATAACAAGTAATGTCAAACATTTGTGATGGGCCGCACAGTATGGGTCAAGCCCAGAAACTTTGACCTAGTTCTAAAAGGGCTGAGAGGCACTTTGTTTCACTACCTCATTGAAATAGGATATTGTTTTTTATCTGACTTTGATATGGCAGTAAATGAAAAGAATTTCTAGATTTTAGTTTGGGTGAACTGCGGTATCAGTGACTTAGGGTACATTTTATACAGGCCAGCGGGCTTGAGGATTTTTGAGAGCCATGAGTTCATTAGATAAAAGTTTGGCCCACAAAATAGTGGCCTGTAACTGCATACCGATAAGGGGTGAGAGAGGAAGGCACTGGACTGGAACTCAGGAAACTGGGCATGGAACAGCATCCTCACAGGATTTGTGGGAGCAAACAACTTAGTTCAGGGGTCTCAAACACGCGGCTATTTCCTGCGACCCACCAAGCTGCCCGCGCCTGCCCCCCCGGCCTACCTCCAGGCCAGGGGTGGGCAAACTACAGCCGCAGCATTGCCCCCCTCGACCCTGCACCACTCCCTGAAGTGGCTGGAATCATGTCCCTGCAGCCTGGGGGAGGGGAAGGGGGGAAGAAGCTGAGGCTCCCTCCGTGTGTTTCCCTGGCTTCTAGGCACCACCCCCTGCAGTTCCCATTGGCCAGGAACGGGGAACCGCAGCTAATGGGAGCTTCGGGGGAAGTACCTGGAAGTGTGACAAGCAGAGCGCGGAGCCCTGGATCCCCCTCCCTCAGGGGCTGCAGGGACATGGCTCCAGCTACTTCCCAGAGCAGGGCCAGGGCTGGGGCTGAGGCCAGGGCTGGCAGCCTGCCCTGGCCCCAGTGTGCACTGCTGCCAGCTTGAAGCCTTCCTTCACCCCGCACCCCCAACTCCCTGCCCTGAGCCCCCTGCCTGCACCTCACCACCCTGCTCTGAGCCCTCTGCTCCACCCCAACCTGGTGCCCTGAGCCCCCTGCTACATCTTCCATCCATTCTGCACCCCAATCCCCTGCCTTGAGCCCCCTGCTGCACCCCAATCCCACCTCCTTGCTCTGAGCCCCCTGCTGCATCCCACACCCCTTCTGCACCCTGAGCCCCCTGCCTGCACCCCAACCCCCAGCTGCACCTCAACTCCCTGCCTTGAGCCCTCCCAACCCCCTGGTGTGCCCCAACTCCCTGCCCTGAGCTCCCTGTCTGAACTCAACCCCATGGTGTACCCCAACCCGCTGCCCTGAGCCCCATGCCTGCACCCCAACCCCCAGCTGCACCTCAACTCTCCACCCTGAGCCCCCGACCCACCCCTCATGCACCCTCTGGGGGCAGGGACAGGGCAGAGTTCGGGGGGACTTCAGGAAAGGGGTTGGAATGGGGGCAGGGAAGGGGTTGGAAGAGGCAGGGCCTCATGGAAGGGGTGAAGTGGGGGCAGCGAGGGGAGTGTGTGTCAGTGATTCAGCCCTCGGGCCAATGAACAAGCCCTCATGTGGCCCTCGTGATCATTTGAGTTTGAGACCCCTGACTTAGTTCATCTTATGACAGACTGGGGCAAATTTACAAGTGTAATTGTATTACTGGGTGGCTTAGGAAGGTGGAGAGAAGGGTTCACTTCTGGTTTATGTCTTATTTTCCTAAAGCTCATGCTTCAGGGTTTCCTCCTGCCATCATTGGAGGTCAGGAAGCAAATTTCCCCCCAGTGTATTCTGGGAGGTTTTTTTTTATCTCCTTCCCCTGGGATGGCCATGGATGGAGACGGCACTCTGGGAAGGGTGGACCATAGCTCTGAGGTGGCACTGAGCAGTCTCTCTCTGAGGTATTCACTGGTTGTTTCTTGCTCACATGCTCAGAATCTAACGGGTAGCCATATGTTGGGTTGGGAAGGAATTTCCCCCCACGTCATATTGACAGACACCTTGTGGAGGTTTCACCTTTCTCTGAAGCATGTGGGTATAGGTCACTTGCCAGGATTATCTGGGAATCTCATGTAATCATTTCCCTGCCATTGCAGAGGTCTCAAGCACTGGTGCACCTTGGTTCCTCCTATTCTCTACCTGTGGCACATAATAGTCTAGTCTTCTGTGGGCCTTATTCACTCTGGTCTCATGTCCATGTTGGGGTAAGTATGTAGTGCTGGATGGTGTTGGTGGGCTGTGGTAGCCAGGTTCAAAACGAATGATCTGGTGCTTCCTTTTGGCCTTAAACTCTATGACTATGAATCCTTAATTCTGCTACATACTTCCTGTGTAATCTTGGGTAAGAAACATAATCTTTCTGTGCCTCAGTTCCGCATCTGTAAAATAAATGGGGATGATAAAATTTCCATTCTCCCACCTTTTGTCTGTAGTGGGTGACACAGGCAGAACCCCAGCTAGAGCTGGATCCTCTTTGGAGCCTCTAGGAAAGGCAGAGTTATCATTTCTGCAGTTAACCATGAACAAGGCTGTTCTGAAATTCATCTAAAAACGCTGAAGGCCCTGTACTACATTTGGGACTCAGCAGGCAGTGAATGCTGCTGAGTTATTCAGGATTAGACAAAGCATAATGAAAACAATGAGGAAATTGTTCATTTTGACTGAGACTTCTATTGCCAGATCTGGATACCTTTCAATCTAATCCATAATGGAAAAGGAGATCTTAATCACAACCTTCTGATGAAAAGATATTTTGAATGATTCCCTTTGTTCCTTCCTTCCAGTGTACAGCTGCATAATAAGAGCCAAGGGAAGCTTAGGAACACGACATTGCACTCCTCTGGAAGGGTCACAGACCGGGATGCTATGGTATAGCCATGGGCAACAGGGAACATCCCTTCTCAATCCAAATTCACTGACCTCAGCCATTTTCCTCTCCTCCTATACACCTCCACCTAAATCACTGCATGCACTCTCCTCCCTAAAACAAACCACTCTCCTTTAGGCTACCAAATACTTTCCTACCTAGTACATATTCTCCACTTGCCAAACTCCAATGACCCTTCTCTGAAGTAGTGATGTTCTCAGTCAGAATACCCCTTCCTCCCAAATCCTCCCTGTTTCAGGGTCTTATCCATCTCAGTGGATGTAGGCACCTACCCTCCTCCACCTCAGATCTGTGCAGGTAGATACATACTGTCATAGTCCCTTACTGCAAGTGATGGTCCCTGGTGGTCAGGGTGGGGAAACAGAAAGATGGTACTGGGGGCAGGCACATCCCTTCCGTGGGTCTCAATGCTGAAATTACAGGTTCACCCCTCATCCTACAAAGCAAGTGTGTGCTTCTGTTTACTTTTTCAGGAAGCAGACAACACATATCTGATAAATGGCCTTTCTTTTTGCTTGGTTAGGCATGATTATAGTGCCTAGCCACACAAAACTAAAGCCCAGTTTATTAGATAGGTCAAAATGTTTTCAGGATCTAAAGCATCTTGAACCAGTCTGCTCCTAGTTGCAATGCAAAGGACTACAGTTCCAGGCTCCCCCAGATCATAGGGAGCATGGGAAAAGTTATTGTGGGAGGTCTTTGTGAAACTATGCAAGAGAGAGGGGCAGGTTCTTCTTTTCCATCCATGCACACTTCCTTCGAGGCCTCTCACAATCTGACTGTTAGAAAGACAAAATGGGCAAGGTAATATCTTTTACTGGATCAAATTCTTCTTTGTGTTTCACCAACGGAAATTGGTCCAATAAAAGATATTACCTCACCCATCTTTTGTCTCTAATATTCTGGGACTGACACGGCTACAACAATGCTGCATACAATCTGGCTGTTGAAATCATCATTCCCGCTGTCCATCACAAGCACTGACTTATTGAATACAAAGTAAACATTCAATTTGACTTTTTTGTTAGGGCCTGAGTCTCCCCATACCTGTCCTTGTTTTACATTCATGGAACACTATTCACTTAAGTGGAGTTACTCCAGGTTTATACCTGCATAGACCAGAGGAGAATCAAGTCCCCAGATATTGGACTTCTTTTTATCAATTCCCCCTGGATCAGGCAATCTTACAATACTGGTGAGGAGAAAAATATTTATTTTACCATTACAGGCTATGTATGTGAATAAGTATAACTATTGGATCCATTACATGTAGTGCAGTATTATTGTTTATTTGTGCTATTATGCAGCAGTTGCTAGTCTTGTAGAACTGTTTAAGAGAAGGCCACACATTTCATATGATAACTGCAATGCCCTAGGCACAAAATGGCCTAATGAAAGGTGCTTTGATGCTTCCTTAACATTATTTTAGCGCATTGAGACCCCAAGCATTATTTTATAATCAAATGCAACATTGCAGTTCACTAGTGTGGTTGTGCTTTTACGGTTGCACATAAGCTGAGAACATTCAAGTCCTGTTTTCAAACCATGGTGGGAAAGAGATCCTGGCTGTCCTGTTTTCCTGTAGCTCTATCGAAAGCCGATGTATTTTTTGGTCATCCACAGAGCCGACATGATCTGGATCCCAGTGCATTAAATAAATCTAATTATGACATGTTAATAAACTATGTTAAAGACACTTATTTGAGGCCAAAGTTTGGAAGGAACACAGAACGTGTTCCAACAGTACAGCTCGTACACCTGGATAGTAACCTCTTCAATGCCCTATGGACTTATGGCACCAGTCCAGAATAACAGCACCTGTAGTTCTCTGTGGATGTCTGTCATACATACATCCTCACTTTGCAAAGAAGTTTAATATGACACATTAAGCACAGTTGGAAGCATTGTGACTCCAAGCATGCAGTTTACTGGTGCTCCTGGAGTTAGTGGGCCAACAGAGTGCAAAAAACCCGATTCATTCACAGTTTGCCTGATTAACAAATTGGGTTTCAATTTAGCCTGTACATATCCATTATTATTCGCTGCTTCCGAATACTTGTATATTCCTTCAAACATTCACAAACAGCAGATTTGGGTCATAGCCAAGATGAATGTAATCAGAAAACAAAATCTGTTTCCTGACAAAACAAAATTCATTTAGGGAGAAAGCAGTAGTTTACAAAGAATAGATCATCTAATCAGGGAACAGAAATGATACCATGTGACCAGTCACAAAGCTCAGATTGCAAATCCAAACTATCAAATAGTCAGCTGAATACTCGCAAGAACTACCCAGGGCTGGCCAAGGTAAAAATTAGCTATTTGGAAATTGAGACCAAGAGCAAAATTCTGGTGCTGTGTGTAAAACCAGATTAAATCCACTAAAGTGAGAGGAATTTCACACCCAAACATCACAAAGTAATTACAGAAATGATTAGTAAATGTCATTGCCTTGCTGCTTTTTTGGAGGAAGTCTTACAATTTACGAAGAGTAATTTAATTTTTCTCTCTCTTTTTCTCTATCTATGTGTGAGTAAAAACAACATCTCTGGGGTTATTTTTTTTTCAGTCTTTTATGGTTCAATGTTTTCTTTTGCTTCTACTTCAGATGGACATTGCTGTCCCTTTAAGTAATATATATATATATATATATATATATATATATTTATATATAATATTCTCCAAAAAAATGTGAAGCCTTGTTTGCAATCAATGCATATTCCCCTTTTGTGTAACAATAACAGATGTTGATAGAAATAGCCATTGGGTTTGTAAAGAACCCATTTCATGTGTCAGAATAGTTGTGCCTCTTCTAGATGAAATGTCAAAAGCAGGCAGATATCTCAATGTGAAATGACCTTAAGAAAAACCTGACCTCGCCAAAGATGACCTTTTTCCAGCAAGAAACATTAAAATTACAACCATATTCATGCTTCAGCTTCAAAAACAATATATCTTTTTTTGTACTTTTCTGTCTTGGCATCCTACGTATTTTAAATAAAGATGTGCAGTAGCCCTCTATATACTGTGTTCTATTGAGATGATTTATTTCTCTCTGTGTGTGTGTGTGTGTGTGTTGTGTATACACATGAGTGTGTATGAATATATTTCTATAAATATATATTATTCACATATACACATATGTATATAACTATATACACTCAGAGAGAATCAAACAAAATTGTCCTAATTCCTCAGGAGGCCTAATTTTTGTTGTTGTCCTTGTTATATTAATAGAATGCATTAGTTACTGTAACTAAATTTCATCTTTTCACAGTGTCTTCCTTTTCTGAACTTTTAACAAATCCCCAGGGCGTGGCTTTCTTCAGGTAAAATGTACGTCTTTTCAACATGTTACTCAAACTGAAGTGTCCAAGGTTCTTATAAAGTCACAGTAGAGGAATACTCACATATAATAGTGTATGTGCATGCATGTGCCACGGCTCATTAGTGCCATGCAGTGCCTCCTTTTTTACCAGGAAAAAACCCCATCAATGTTTGTCATAAGTAGATAGGTAAGGGTTAATTTTCTTTTACCTGTAAGGGGTGGACAGGGGGGAATCAAGCACCTGACCAGAGGACCAATCAGAGAACTGGATTTTTTTTAAAGTCTGGGAGGGAAAGGAACTCGGGGTCTTTTGTTTCTCCCGGCTATGGATTGAAACAGCTTTTCTGCTAACTCCAATCTTCTTTCTAATATTCTACTATCAAGTGTGAGTACAAAGGAAACCAAGCAATAGGCTGTTATGTGCTTTGGTTTGTATTTACATGGGTGTAATTGCTGGACTGGTTTAAATTGGCTATTTTTTGAATCAGACTGTGTATTCCTAATTCTTATAAGCAAGAGCCTGTAATTGACATCTTAATGCAGTGGGTTATATTTTTCTGTATTTTCTTTCTTTTTATATAAAGTTTCTTTTTAAAACCTGGTTGAGGTTTTTGGTTTTTCTCTGGTTAGGCTACAGGAAAGGGGGGGTGGAAAATCTCTTTATGTTAGCTTTACTAGGTTTGAATGCATCGCCTTAGGGAGAGGTTGATTGGCCTCTTTGTTTTGTATTCAAGGAGTTAAGTACTGCATCGCCCAGGCTCACCCAGGGAGGGAAGCTGGGGATCAGATAACGAGGAGACAAGGGGGAGGAACTTGTTTTCCCCTTTTGAGATAGGAGACCCAGGGGTTCTGGGTCTTGGGAGGTCCCCCAGGGACGATTTTGGCACTGAATCCTGGTTGGTGGCAGCGAGATCAGAGCCAAGCTGGGTATAAGCTTGGGGGGAGTTTCATGTTAAGCCCCCAAATTTTGGATGCTAAGGTCCAGATTTGGGACAGTGTCTCCTTTTTTACCAGGAAAAAACTCCATCAATGTTATACACTGAAAATGTAGAATTTCTCTTTTTGGTGGTGATGCTGAACTTCCATCACCACTTTTCTCCCAAGTGAAGTTCACAGCTAAAGCGCCTATGCACTGGAGACTTTAAGGAAGTCATCAGAGGTTCTAAAAGTTTTCTTCTGTGGATATGATGTTTCATAAAGTACACAAGAGTACTGGAGATCAGGAATGTCAGGTGTTTCTCCAAAGCATGTCCATATTAGCAGAAACTTTTTGAGTCCCCATTTTGCATCTTCAGCAGACTATAGCTCCCTCTTTTCCTATACAATCCCTCCCCTTTGTATCCCTGGGTAAACCTGCTTCCATTTATCTTTGGGTATGTCTACACTATGAAATTAGGTCAATTTTCAGAAATCGATTTTATACAGTCGATTGCATATGTCCACACTAAGCACATTAAGTCGGCAGAGTGCGCCCTCACTACCATGCCTAGCATCAACTTACAGAGCGGTGCACTGTGGGTAGTGTGGCGAGGCAAGGTCAGATGGCTATAGACAAGTAATGGGAGATAGATATATTAGCACCAGGTTAAACAAATCTCTAGTACCAGGATAAGTAAATGGCAGCTGCTCCAGGTCAATTAAGACACCTGGGGCCAATTAAGATCTTTCCAGAAGGCAGTGGAGATTGCTAGGTTGATTGGGACACCTGAAGCCAATCAGGGGCTGGTTGAAACTAGTAAAAAAGCCTCCCAGTTAGTCAAGTGGGAGTGTATGTCAGGAGCTGTGAGAAGTTGCGCTGTTAGAGAGACTAAGCTGTATACAGCATACTAGGTACAAGGAAGGAGGCCCTGAGATAAGGGGAAGGGGAGCTTGAGGGAGTGGGGGCTGCTGTGGGGAAGTAGCCCAGGGAATTGTATGTGTCCTGTTCCTAAAAGGTCAGCTACTATAGCTGATACTATGAGGGTCCCTCGGCTGGAACCTGGAGTAGAGGGCGGGCCTGGGTTCCCTCCCCACTACGCCTTTGCCTCCTGATTAATCACTGAGACTGGGAGACAACAGAGACTGTGCAAGGAAGAATAGCTTCTCCTCACGTCCCTTGCTGGCTTATGATGAAAATGGCTCAGTAGACTGTGACCCTTGTCTCTAGAGAGAGAAGGTTTAAGGGGAGGGTCACAGTGAGCCTCTGAGGCTAGCGAAATCCATCAGGAAATGCAGGAACCATGGAGACAAGGACAGAGCTTTGTCACAGTAGCTATCCCACAGTCCCCACAGTCTCCACCACCCACTGGAATTCTGGGTTAAGCTCCCAATGCCTGATAGCACAAAAAACATTGTCGCGGGTGGTTTGGGGTACATTTCATCACTCGCCTCTCCCTCTGTGAAAGCAATGGCAGACAATCGTTTTGTGCCAGACACCAGGGTGATTAGAAGAGCGCAGCAAGGCGCGCTGTGCATCAAAGAGGCTTTGAAAGCCAGTTTCATGACTGGCCAGGCTTTGGTGTGACAATTGTGTGTGTTTCTCCTGGATTCAAACCCACCTCCTTTGTTGATTTTAATTCCCACCCTCCCCCCTTCAAAATAAAGTAACTATTATTTTGAAACCATGCATTCTTTATTAATTAAAAAAAATGAGATAACAGACTGGGTGGGGTGGAGAAGGATGGTGGGACAAGGCCACATTGCTTATTGTAGCCACACTAAAATTCAAATTGTTTGAATGACAGCCTTCTGTTGCTTTGGCCATCCTCTGCAGTGGAATGGCTGGGTGCTCAGAGACTCCCACCCGCCATTCTTGGGCATCTGGGTGAGAAGACCATGGAACATGGGGATGAGGGTAGGCGGTTATACAATGGATGCAGCGGGGGTCTGTGCTCTTGTTGGCTTTCCTGCAGCTCCAACAGATGCTTCATCATCATGTCCATTTGCTCCCCCAACAGACGCTTCATCATGTCCTTTCCTCGCCTCTGCCACTGAATGCATCTATGCATTTAAGCTGTGCCCTATCAATGCGGGAGGACTGCATGAGCTTGGAAAACATGTCATCTCACAGATTAGAAGGCAAAAAAAATGCCTTCTAATCTGCGAGAACCTCAGGGACAGAGATGATAGGGGGAGCATAGAAACATTCTACACTCTACAATTCTGGGGAGACTTCATGGTCACCTGTGCTGCTGAGTTTGCCATGCTGACCAAACAGGAAATGAAATTCAAAAGTTCCCAGAGCTTTTCCTGTGTACTTGGCTAGTGCATCGGAATTCAAAGTGCTGTCCAAAGCGGTCACAATGGAGCACTCTGGGATAGCTCCTGGAGGCCAATACCATTGATTTGCGTCCTCACTACCCCAAATTCTACCTGGCAAAGTCGATTTTAGCTCTACTCCCCTTGCCAGGGAGGAATACAGAAGTCATTTTTAAGAGCCCTTTAGGTTGACGGAACGGGGTTGGTTGTGTGGACGTGTTAATTTTTAAATCGACCTAAGGCAGTTAAATTCGATCTAACCCCATAGTGTAGACCAGGCCTTTGAAGTTGTGTAACTGCGACTGCTCCACCGCCACGTCCCCTCAGTAGTTCTGTGAACGGCCACACCAGCAATCTCATTCTCAGCAGATCTCCTTTGAGAAGTGTGTTACGAGATGCTTGACTCCCCATCACCTCCTGCCAGAGATTCCTGTATAGAAGAAGTCGGGCTGCTTCCATTTTTTAAAATCTTTCGGTGACAGTTTGTAAACTTATTTTTCACTTTCAAACACCTCTCTGATTTCTTGTTTCCAGCCAGGACCAGAAACAAAACAAGTGCTAAAAAACTATGAGACAGGCTCTCTTCTGATATCACCAGCCTTGTCCACAGTGCAAATTACCAAATATCTGATACCTGTGAGATTTCTATCCCAATCTTGCAGAACCAATAGGTTCAAGTGGTTTGAATAAACTTCTGAATTTGGGGGTGATCATCCAAACTATCACTAAGCCTCCTTCACTGTAGTCTTCATGTCAAGGCTTTGGCTCTGCAGCAGGCACTGCTGCACAGGCAATTTCATTTAAATAGCATTTCAAATCTCCAGACTTTTGTCGTGCCAAACCAACCTGATCTCCTTCTTTGAGAAGGTGACGGATTACTTAGATAAAGGAAATGCGGTAGATCTAATTTACCTCGATTTCAGTAAGGCGTTTGACACGGTTCCGCATGGGGAACTGTTAGTTAAATTGGAAAAGATGGGGATGAATATGAAAGTTGTAAGGTGGATAAGGAACTGGTTAAAGGGGAGACTCCAGCGGGTCGTACTGAAGGGTGAACTGTCAGGCTGGAAGGAGGTTACTAGTGGAGTCCCTCAAGGATCGGTTTTGGGACCTATCTTATTTAACCTTTTTATTACTGACCTTGGCACAAAGAGCGGGAATGTGCTAATAAAGTTTGCGGATGACACAAAGCTGGGGGGTATTGCTAACACGGAGAAGGACCGGGATACTATACAGGAAGATCTGGACCACCTTGTAAACTGGAGTAATAGTAATAGGATGAAATATAATAGTGAAAAGTGCAAGGTCATGCACTTAGGGATTAATAATAAGAATTTTAGATATACATTGGGGACGCATCAGTTGGAAGCAACAGAGGAGGAGAAGGACCTTGGGGTATTGGTTGATAGCAGGATGTCTATGAGCCGCCAATGCGATATGGCCGTTAAAAAAGCAAATGCGGTTTTAGGGTGCATCAGGCGAGGTATTTCCAGCAAGGATAAGGAGGTGTTAGTACCGTTATATAAGGCGCTGGTGAGACCCCACCTGGAATATTGTGTGCAGTTCTGGTGTCCCATGTTTAAGAAGGATGAATTCAAACTGGAACAGGTTCAGAGACGGGCTACTAGGATGATCCGAGGAATGGAAAACCTGCCTTATGAAAGGAGACTCAAAGAGCTTGGCTTGTTTAGCCTGGCCAAAAGAAGGCTGCGGGGGGATATGCTTGCTCTATATAAATATATCAGGGGGATTAACGTTAGGGAGGGAGAGGAATTATTTAAGCTTAGTACTAATGTAGGCACAAGGACAAATGGGTACAAACTGGATATTAGGAAGTTTAGACTTGAAATTAGACGAAGGTTTCTAACCATTAGGGGAGTGAAGTTCTGGAACAGCCTTCCGAGGGAAGTAGTGGGGGCAAAAGACTTATCTGGCTTTAAGACTAAGCTTGATAAGTATATGGAGGGGATGTTATGATGGGATAGTTTAATTTGGGCAATTGATCTTGGATTATCAGCAGATAAGTCTGCTCAATGGTCTGTGAGGGGATGTTGGATGGGATGGGAACTGAGTTACTGCAGAGAATTCTTTCTTGGGTGCTGGCTGGTGAGTCTTGCCCACATGCTCAGGGTTTAGCTGATCGCCATATTTGGGGTCGGGAAGGAATTTTCCTCCAGGGCGGATTGGCAGAGGCCCTGGAGGTTTTTCGCCTTCCTCTGCAGCGTGGGGCATGGGTCGCTTGCTGGTGGATTCTCTGCAGCTTGAGGTCTTCAAATCACAATTTTGAGGATTTCAATAACTCAGTCATGGTTAGGGGTTGTTATAAATGTGTATGGGTAGGGTTTTGAGGCCTGCCTTGTGCAGGAGGTCAGACTAGATGATCATATTGGTCCCTTCTGACCTATGAGTCTATGAGTCACCTGTCAGTATCTCTGTTACAGCACATACTATTACCCCAGGAAGATTTAAATGAATATCATCGGTCCTGATTTTACTACATTTGAGTTTCTCGGGTTAATTTGTAACATCTTCTTCTTTAACTTCTATCTTTGTAAATACCTTATTCTGATCTCCCACAAAAAGCAACTCTCCCCCCATTATGGAAAACAGAGTCTTTGAACAGAAACTCAAATAATGTATTTGAGTTATTTAGCAAGCCTGACTGTATTTTTTTTTCCAGGGAAAATGTTGACTTCTTGGTGAAAAAGCAAAAACTGAAAATGTTCAGACAAAAACTTTTGGGTGAAAACTAAAGCTCCTGCCTATTATGATGCATCATGGGAATCCCTGGCCATAGTGCACCATGGGAGACGTAGTTCAGCTAGGGAAGCTGGTTGATAGAGAAGGATGAGGTAGCTAATATACAACTCTCATGAAACACAGTGGCAGCATTTCTGATTGAAAATATTTCAATTTTCAGCCAAAACTTTGCACTTTTTGATTTTCTGGTGTTCAGCTTTTCCACAAAAAGTTGAAAATTTCTGCAGAATAAAGGACACTATTTACCAAACTTGTGTCAGAAACTCAATATTTTCTGTCATAAAACAGCTTGGATTGACATTTTTCCACCAGCACTATTAATTAGTCCTTTTTATTCTTCTAAATCAACCACAAACACATTTAGATTTTTTCACATTTGTGCATTGTTGGAAATTGTTCACAAGCTTTAGTGGACATATTTCAACCTATGGGGCTGTTCATGAGCTATTTGTTCCATTTATGGGCTCAATTCTCCACCTGATGTAATCATTTATACCTGTATAAACTACTCCTGTTCTTCTCTGGTAGCCTGTTTACACCCACTTTGCTCACATATAAATGACCACACAAGCTGCAAGGAGAAGAAAAACAAGTGAGCTGGAGCAGACCTGAGGGTGGTTCCTAGGGTGGCTAGACAGCAAATGTGAAAAATCGGGATGGGGAAGGGGAGGTAATAGGAACCTATATAAGAAAAAGACCCCAAAATCAGGACTGTCCCTATAAAATCGGGACATCTAGTCACCCAAGTGATTCCTCCCACAGTCTTGAGACTGGCTGGAAGTCCATTCACCCCTAGCAAAAGATAGAGGAGACTAAGGGCTCCTTTAAATCCCACCTGCTTGTAATGGCTCCTTAGGGGCCATTATGTCAGGGAATAATGTCAGATTGCAGGGCACAAACTTCTGTGCAGCAGAGTTGCATGGGAGGGGCTGGCATAGGCTAGTTAGCCATGCCAGAGTAATTCTCAGCCACTCCTCTGGGACAGCTTTAAGGACAGTTTGATAGCACAAAGTTACCTCAACACAGGCAGAATCTGTCCCTATGTCTTCAACTATTTACTACTATGTCAAACTAGCTATGAGCTCAAACTAACTATGGAAATAAAGGGAAACAAGAAGATTTTTTATCAATACATTAGAACCAAGAGGAAGACCAAGGACAGGGTAGGCCCGCTGCTCAATGAGGAGGGAGAAACAGTAACAGGAAACTTGGAAATGGCAGAGATGCTTAATGACTTCTTTGTTTCGGTCTTCACTGAGAAGTCTGAAGGAATGCCTAACATAGTGAATGTTTATGGGAAGGGGATAGGTTTAGAAGATAAAATAAAAAAAGAGCAAGTTAAAAATCACTTAGAAAAGTTAGATGCCTGCAAGTCACCAGGGCCTGATGAAATGCATCCTAGAATACTCAAGGAGCTAATAGAGGAGGTATCTGAGCCTCTAGCTATTATCTTTGG
>NC_133772.1:128017843-128211461 GCF_003597395.2 Chelonoidis abingdonii | reverse complement strand
GACATTAGGAAAAAGTTCCTAACTGTCAGGGTGGCTAAACACTGGAATAAATTGCCTAGAGAGGTTGTGGAATCTCCATCTCTGGAGATATTTAAGAGTAGGTTAGATAAATGTCTATCAGGGATGGTCTAGATAGTATTTGGTCCTGCCATGAGGACAGAGGACTGGACTCGATCACCTCTCGAGGTCCCTTCCAGTTCTAGAGTCTATGAATCTATGAATCTATGTCATTATAGTATGCGATTGGGCACCTAAGTCACATGGCATTGTTTCTTCACCCTGATAGGATAATAGAATTTTTTATAAAACAGGAGGAGTGGGAAATCAGCAATTTCAAGGTAGCCATTCCTTGTTTCTGGTGCAAACTTTTGGGTGCCATAACACTTAAAATAGATACTTTCATGCCTTCATTGCCTTAGTATCTTAGTACCTCTTTCCTAACCTTTTGCATGACCAACTTGAGCTTTACCTGGCATAGGTTACAATTTGATCTGTGGTGTTCAGGTTGTAGTTCTGTCTTTAAAGGATGCCTATTTAGCTTTCATGAAGCCTGCTTCACCGTAGCTTTGTTCTCACCATTTTATTTTATTTTTGTGCTCATTGATACATGAACCATCTGTGCCTCTAACACAATGTTCTTGAATAGCCTCCAGGCTGCGTCTGTGGTTTTAAAGTTTTTTTACTTTGCCCTTCAGCCTGCTGTTAACCATTTTCCACATAATTTTAAAATCTGTCCTTTTAACGTTTGTCACTTTGTCACCCCAGGTTGCTCTCTATTATGATATAAAAGCTAATTGTGCGGTGATTGCTGTTACCCAATGGAGCTCAGGTTTGTAGAGCTGGGGAGCTCTTGAACTCAAGATATCTAAATAAATTAGAGCCTTACTTAGGCCTTAATTAGGGCCTGATCCTGTAAGATGCAGAGCACTCCTTATTTTCCACTGGCTCTGGCAGCACTTGAGGAGATGCTCAGGACTAGATCTGCAAAAGGGACTGACTCCCAGTGCTGCAATGCCTAACATTTAGGCACCCTGCCATCTAGTGGAATCCATACCTTGAGTTAGGTCACCTGGCTCCCTATACTGAGCATGGGGAGAGTTAGGCAAAAGCCAGCATGCTGAGCAGGGAGCTGTCTAAACTAGCCAATAGGAAATGCAGAGGTCAAAGCCTTGCCCCTCAAAGGGAGTTGGTCACCTAACCCCAGACTAGAGGGAGGTGTCTCCCTCTGCTGCAGAATCCCGGCCATGAACCTTCTCCCGGAGTAAGGCTCCTAATGCTTTTCTCACAAAAAAAAGGAGGAGGCGGAGGAAGTGGTGCTGGTGCCCCTTTATACACTTTTCTCCAGTGCTTAGCACATTCAGCCAGGATATGGGAGACCAGGTTTGAAGCCCCACTCTGCCTGATATGGAGCAGAGATTTAAACCCAGCTATCCCACAGCCTAGGAGAGTGCCCTAATGACTGGGAGGGGAGAGGGGACGAGAGGGCTTCACGCAGTCTCTCCTGTTGAATATATTCTACTTTCTAAAATAAGCCATTGGAACAACGGTTTGAACTACAGTCTCCCACAGCCTACTGAGGGCCTGAACCACTGGTCTATATAGTTATTCCTGATCTTTTTTTTTTGTCCCAGTGACTATATTGGAGTTAGGTCCCTTTGTGGCTCTAGCTTTCCCAGTGTCAGGCCTTTACCTCTCCTAATAATTTCTGCATACTAAGGCCTAGGCTACACTGGTGCTTTACAGCACTGCAACTTTCTCACTCCGGAGTGTGAAAAAACACCCCCCTGAGCACAGCAAGTTACAGCGCTGCAAAGTGCCAGTGTAAACACTGCCCCAGCACTGGCACTGTAAGCTAATTCCCCCGAGGAGGTGGAGTACCTGCAGCTCTCCTAGCGCTGGTGCCGCAATCACACTCACACTTCAAAGGGCTGCTGCGGGAGTGCTCCTGCGGCAGCACTGTATGACTGTAAGTGTAGCCATACTCTCTGAATAGGTCATTTGGATTCAGAGAGGAAGGATGGTACAGGGGTGACGTCACTAGCCTGTGACTGGGATGGCCTCATTTCAATTTTCTGCTTTGTCACAAACTCCTTGGGGGACCTGGGAAAAGTCACTTAGACCCAGATCATCAAATGTATTTTGGTGCCTAATGTCCCATTGATGTCAATAGAATTTAGGAGTAGGGTTACCAACTTTCTACTCACACAAAACTGAAGGGGATAAGGGCTCTGTCTGGGGGTGCGGGCTCTGGGATGAGGCTGGGGATGAGGGGTTTGGGGTGCAAGAGGGGACTCTAGACTGGGAGGTGGAACCAAGGGGTTCGGAGTATGAGAGGGGACTCTGGGCTGAGACAGGGGGTTAGGGTGTGAGAGGGGGTACAGGCTCTGGGCTGGGGATGCGGGCTCTGATGTGGGGCTGGGGATGAGATATTTGGGGTTCAGGAAGGGGCTCTAGGCTGGGGCTGAGGGGTTCACATGGCGGGAGGGAGATCAGGGCTGGTGGAGGGGGTTGGGGTATGGGGGGGAGGGCTCCGGTTGGGGTGTGAGCTCTGGGGTGGGGCTGGGGATGAGGGGTTTGGAGGGTAGGAGGGGGGATCAGGGCTTACCTCAGGCAGCTCCCAGAAGCAGCGGCATGTCCCCCCTCAGGCTCCTACACAGAGGTGCAGCCAAGCGGTTCTGTGGACTGTCCCGTGCACAGGCGCAGCCCCTGCAGTTCCCATTGGCTGTGGTCCCATAACCCCGCTGTGCCACAGACAGGACTTTTAACGGCTTCCTTTTCAACTAGGAGTTCTGGTAAAAAAAAACAAACAACTGACACCAGGTAACCTTATTTAGGAGCCCAAATACCTTTGAAGATCTGGGGCTTAGACTCTTTATACCTCAGTTCCACATCACAAAAATGGGGACATTAAAGAGTGTGAAATGCTCGTGTAGCCCAAGGTCCAGTGTGCTTCAATGGCAGCCCTGGGAACTACAAGTTGTAGACTGCAAACTGCGGCTTGTTGGGAGAACTTCCTGGTTCCTGCCAGGATGTTCCCTCTTTGCCCCCCAGTAGGAGGTCTCAGCACTGACTGAGCTGGGAGCACGTAGCAGGCAAGCAGAGGAGAGGCTGCTGGACTGTAATACTGTTCTATGTTCTTTACAGAATAAAGCCTTGCTCCTGGTAGTTTGAGTGGGTCTGAGGTGAACACACAGTGACATACAACACAAAGGAGCCTCAGGCCCAGTTTCCCAAAGTTGTGTAAAAAGTCGCTAGGCAAGCTTCCCCTATCTTGAACAACCTCATACTGGGTGAGTGAACAGGAGAGGGGGCTGCACTTGAATACTGTGGTTTTGGGAGCCATATACGTACCTGCATATGATAAAGAGTTCCCTCCTCACTTGTAGGCATCAGTACAAACTGCCCCCAAATACAGGCTTTTATGGTATAAGTAAATTGCTTATGTAAATCATATTCTGATGTGCCATGAGCTAGTTAATTGTAGAGTAATTAAAATCACCCATTCTTATTGTCTGAACCAGCACATTTTGTAACTTCTTCCTAATTTTTGTTAATGTGCTACAGTCCTAGTGTGGGAAGAGGTGGTTTGATACTGCTGATGCTTTTAATTACCACTCTGCTTAGCTCCAGGACTGAACTGGGTAGCAAAGTAAACTTAACCAGGAGCTCTGTCTTGCAACTTTGACTCACACAAGGTGTCCCATAAAAGAGGATGGGAATTTATGTGTGCGTGTGTGTGTATGTGTAATAACCACCCATATAAATAATGATTTCAGGATCAGACTCAGGATTAACAGAACACATCATGTAAATTCTGCTTTGCTGTTCATCTGCTACCTGTAATTAGCAATGGGACGTGAGGAGAAGGTGGGGCAATCTGGAAAGCTGCCTGACAGATAAAGATCAAGCTCAATAGCAGACTCTGACGATCTGAGGCAATACTGTGAGATCAAGCCAAACAGAGTTTAGTAGGAATAAGTGGATAATTGACAGTGTCACATGACAGGGTTTAACCTCTTGTACCCTTAGCTCATGTCACATGACTGGGTCAGACATTAAAGACCTTCTCAACACTTTTTCATTGCATAGAGGACTGAGCAGAGCTGCAGATGGATGGGGAATGTGATGTAAGGGAGCATAGCTTAAGTCTTTAGAAATATTGATGGGATCAGTCTTCCTGTACTTTAGCCTCCCTGGAGAAAAGGCTTGTGCAAGTGCTTGGCCAGATCCCCAGATGGTGTAAACCAGTGTGAATTTATTCACTTGTCATCCTCTCTTTGTAGCTATCACAAGAGTTATAGAGGATAAATTGGCTAATCCTGTTCCAGTCCTTTCAGAAAGTTCTTTACATGAATTGGTTGAGGGAGAGGTGGGGAGAGCAGGAAACAGGCACAAAAGAGAGATAAGGAAAATATGGGAAATTAAAAAAAAAAGAAAAGAGAGAGAGAAAAAGGCAGAGAAAGCAAGAGAGACAAAGGAAAGAATGATAGGAGAAAGCCAAAAGGAAAGATGTGTGGAGAATGTATGTGTCAGGGGAAAGCAGATGGTATGCATGGGAGGGTCAGATTATCCACCCCCAGAGGCTAGCTGGGGATTCCCTTGCCACTGGGGAATCAGTACCACAAAATCCAAATATGCTAAAGCATGAGTTAGGGCCTTCAAAATCCTGAAACTGATTTTAAAAATGAAATACATTTTGGGTTCTTTTTATTTGCTTTCTGGTTTATGAGGCTTAAGCATGCACTTGGGTCACACCTTCAAGTTTCTCTCTGCAACCACAAGGGCCAGAGGCATTCTTTTTTAGAAAAGATAAGAAAAGAAAGATCAGATTATAATGTAATCACTTGACTCCAGGTGCTGGAGCTTTAAGTAAAACACTGTATATTGTGAGATTCGGTAAAACTGGGGCAGCCATTGGTACCATAGAGCTGTCCTTGTCAGTTGAATACCATCTCCCCCCACATAAGCAGATCCCCTAGCACATGTCATGGCATGTGCTATGGGTTTCTTGGAGAGGGGAGAGGAGTGTCTAGAGAAAACTGTGCTCCAGTGATGCCCAGCTGCTGAAACAGCCCCTTTGTCCCCATTAAGTTCTGTACCAAGCACTTCTGGCTTAATCCAAGGACTAGGCCCAAAGAGTGGAAGGAAGATGACAGCGTCTTTGAGAGGTGGCAACAGTAAGAAGATAGATGTGTATGAGTCTGTGGGAGCAGTTTATGTGTAGAGAGAAGAAAAGGGCAGATGGGGTAGGGAACAGTGGGCAGGGCATAGCACAGGGGGGCACAAGCCGCAGGATTATTTTTTTGTAGGAGACAAACATGAATATAAACATTTTTAAAGTTGCACATTTACAACTAATCAGATAGTGGGTAAATGAAATACCTAGGATTTAAATGGTTCATGCGTATGTCAAATGGTATAGAATCTTATCTATGAATAACTTTTCCCATACAATACTTTAGATGGAAATACTTCTGATCTACATAAATATTGTTATAGTAGGCATTGCCTGGTGGAACTGTTATCCATAAACTTCCAAATTATTTTCTTAGCATGTTAGCAAATGCTGAGACTTGGGGAACACATGCTGTGCATGTTATTGTTAGCTTTGTTATGCATGTAGAGGAAACTGTCTGAGCAATGGGGGAGTTTGCCTTCTGCCTTGGTCCCTAATTAGAGTCAGTTCCTGGGAACCAGGCATTAGTGTTGGACTGGCATTCCTGAAAGACGGCATTGCCCTCCATTCTGTTTGTGACCACCTCTGTTCCAGGACTGATGTATATGTGTAAGTAAAACAAATTATACTTAGAATATTCTTGGTCTCCCAGTCACCAGTTTCTCCTCACCAAGAAGTCAACCTGCAAGGCCCTGCACATCTGAACTGCTCGACAGTGAGATGCTGGTGTCAGAATGAGACATTGGTGTTAGAAGAAGAGGCTACATTATCATAACATGGCATATATATGAAATTTAAAAGGAGGAGGCAAAAAGAGAATGTCAGGATTATAGGTGTGGCTAATATGACTTAGCCTAGAGTATTACTACCACATTACTTTTACCACTTCTAGTCTTTCTCCTTCTCCTACTGTTATATTAATATTTCCATTACCTGGAGATTTTAATCAGATACACTCCACTGAACATTTTCATTTTAGTGCCAATAGTACAGACATTATTAATAGCTCTATTTAGTCAAACCCCTGCAAGCCTCTGTTCCCCACTCTGCCACTTACACTCTTGTGATCTTGAGCAAGTTACTTAACTTCTCTGAATTAGAAATCTGATCTCACTTACACCACAGTAAATCAGGAGAAATTCTATAGGAATCACTGGCATTGTATCAGGGTAAAACTAGTTAAGATCAGACTGTAGTCCTCTGTGCCTCTATTTATTCCCCGGATCATCACCTCTTTGTTCAATGATATATGTAAAAGGCTGACATTCTCGTATAAGAGATGCTATATTAATACAAATTGTTTAATGTATTATTATTGTTTGTAGAGTGTTCCCTCGGTAATACGCAATTCATTCAGACATATTGATATCCTCCTGCTGTCTGTGCCATAGAATTCTCCTTGAGGAGAGTATGGAGCAAGGATAACAACAGTGTATGGAAAGGAAATTCTTTTGCGTTGCACTGAATTCTTCAGCACTGTATGTTAGCATATTATTGTTGACGGCTTAGGACTACAGGAGTTGCCATGCCTAAACAAACTAGATTCATCTTGTTAGGCATCCTATCTCCAATAGTGGCCAATACCTAATTTTCACAACAAGATAAAAAACAATAATACACATTGGACCTGACTAATTGTACAATATGATGTAATGAGAGGAAGATATCTTTGTGTTTTCATCAAGGGTTTAGATTATATCCTGAAACCAGAGCATTAAGAGGCTATACTGGCTGGATTTGGGTCATAAGAGGTAGAAATAAATCATTATATATTGGTTCATTTGCCCATTCCCAAGCACATTTTGATTACATCCAAATGATCATACGATAATTACATGCATAGGCTGGAAAGGGGTATAAATGACTATAAGGCTTGGAGGAAGCTAGACCAAATTTTCAGTGGCCATTTAGCAGCAGGATGGTGTGTTGGACATAGCCAATCAGAAGGATGATTGAGGTTGGCTTTATTGAAGCCTCAACTTCCATTTGCTTTTCAAGAGTGGTTGCCGCTCTTTTAATTATTCCAAACTGAAAAATGATAAACAGAGATATGAGGCTGGAGAAGACTTTGGAGGATTTGGAGGTAGTTTTTTGTTTTGTTTTTGTATTTGTGTGTGTGCTGTTGTTCATTTTTTAATAGCTCAAATAAAGCCACAAAAAGACACTTTGGCTCTAAAATCACAAAGCGATACTTGGGAAACAGATTTTAATTTATTTTTCTACGGATGCCTAAATTATATCCAAGGAAAACCAGGCTACATTTTTAAAAACCCGAACAGCAGCTTTCAAATTTATTCACACTAATGAGCTAGTCTAAATTTTGAAAATGCTAATTCAGAGAAGTCAGTTCTGTGGCGGGAGAAACACAACAAGGTTGTCACTGCCTGTGAACAAAGTGAATTGGTTATATGACTGACAGTAAAGATTTCTTTTAACATCAGTAAAAGGAGGCTGAAGTGACAGGTAAGAGGACAGATGCAGAATTCTGCAGCTCTCTAAGAGTTTGTTTACTATCACTAAGGGACAAGTTGATTTGATACCAACTTAATAGGCTCAGCAGGGGCTAACCACAAGGGGATGGAGAATGTACATGGATGTAATAGGGCACCCATACAGTATCAGCATAAGCATGAAAACCATCTGACTGCTTTTGGTTGAGGAAATTAATCATGTTACTTTTAAAGTCAAGCTTGTCTTTTAATCTAGGATCTGCCCAGTATACAATATTTCACAGGAAACATGCACATAATTTTAGTCACTTTTACTCATCTCAGAAATGAATTTAGCATCATCACAAGGCAGCTTAAACTCAACATCACCTCTGAGGAAATGAAATACTGGAGCAAAACTATAAATGGAAAACTTGAAACCAAAGAGATATAAGTGAGTGTACGGCATTTAACATTCTGTGTAATCTGCATGCAAAGATGTTTGCATAAGAAAAGGTAAAGCTTCCACGCTTTCCTTGTGCGTGGTAGGTCTGGTTTGTAACAAGATGGCTAAGACTGTGTTGGCTACTGCATTCGGTGTCAGATGAATTAAGATAGGAGATATCTTGCTATCAGAAATAATTCTACTGTGGGGAAAAAATCCCACTGTTTGACCTCTTGGACAAACACGCTGTAATAAAAAGTGCTATTTGCTATGAATGTACTGGGAGTTTTAAATCATCAAACTAAAGTACCCTAGGCTCTGACAGTAAAATTTTCGTTCATAGGAGGGCTCAGCTTCACAACATAATAAATTATATATGACTAGGACATATAAAACATTTAAAGATATACAAAAATTCACTGTATTTGTGTTCAGTAGGAGAGTTCAGCTCTTGAAGTACTCTTTTATGTCAATCTTGCCTATTTAGATGAAGAGGAGATGGGAAAGTCTTTTCACATAACAAGAAGAAGCAAAACAAAGTGGCCATTTCCACCCTCATGTCTTCTGGAGGTGCTAGATTTTGGTTTTAGTGGTGTGTATCTATATGGAAATTTCTAAGAGTCACAAAATGGGCCTTCAATTGAAGAGCCTAGAATAACTAACAGTTTAAACGAAGAAATCGTGACCATTAAAAATGAAAGAAATTGCAATAAAATCTGGAGGTGGCATTTCTGCAGTATATGATATATGGTATGGAACAATCCTTCACTAGCTGCCTAGGTGACCTGACCGGGCTCTTTTGACTCAAATTTCTTTAGTTCTTGGATTAGTGGAAGATGGGAGACATAAGAATGGCCATACAGGGTCAGACCAAACATCCATCTAACACCGTATCCTGTCTTCCGACAGTGGCCAACGCCAAGTGCCCCAGAGAGAATGAAGAGACAGGTAATCATCAAGAGATCCATCTCTTGTTGCCCATTCCTAGCTTCTGGCAAACAGAGGCTAGGGACACCATCTCTGCCTATCTGGGCTAATAGCCATTGATGGACCTATCCTCCATGAACATATCTAGTTCTTTTTTGAACCCTGTTATAGTCTTAGCCTTCACAACATCCTCAGCAAGGAGTTTCACATGTTGACCGCTCATTGTGTGAAAAAATACTTCCTTTTGTTTGTTTTAAACCTACCACCTATTAATTTAATTTGGTGACCCCTAATTCCTGTGTTATGCAAAGGAGTAAATAACACTTCCTTATTTACTTTCTCTACAGCAGTCATGATTTTATAGACCTCTATCATATCCCCCCTTAGTCATCTCTTTTCCAAGCTACAAAGTCCAAGTCTTATTAATCGCTCCTCATTTTTGTTGCCTTTTTCTGAACCTTTTCCAGTTCCAATATATCTTTTTTTGAGATGGGGTGACCACATGTGCATGCAGAAAGAAGAAAAAAAGAAAGATTTCAGGGCAGTGAAGGATCAGAAAAGGAAGAATCAATGAAGAGGGGAGAGAGAGAACAGTTTGTCATTTGCAGCTGAATCCTGCACTGATCTCAGCAGGAATTTGCTTGATGAAACCAACAAGATTTGGCCCATAAATGCTTCAAAAGAGTACATGAGCTCATGCTTTGGTTCACATTAAGGACTCTATCGCTCACCACTACAAGTTTATGCACAGCACAACTGAGTCAGGGAGGAGGCAAAGGTGTCCCTAAGCCGTCCTTATACCTTCCCTGATCCTGGACCGGCCAGGGCCTAATCAAACTCTTGATGCAACATTGCTCTCATGCTTATTCTCCCATGTGGAGAAGCCTACAAAGAATAACATACAAACACAGTAAAATTATATTCAACAACTTAGACAATAGCACACATCATCATGAGAAATAAGTGTAACTGCAGCGTGTAAGTATGCAGACAGATTCATTCATGTGCATTTAACCTCTTGCCAAACCAACATTCCAGAGCAGGTATTCAGTTAATCACAGTTTGCACAGGAAATTCAGCCAAACCCTTAGGTAGCTTCATCATGATTTATTCTTTTATTTGTTATAATTTAGTATCCTCCACCTATGGTGTCCTGTAACCAACATTATCAAACTGGGAGGCATTATAAGCTGGCCAAATATCTGTCCTTTAATTTTTCCTCTCACACGTGAACTTTAAAATTGTGCCTACTCAACATAAAACATAAGACATCAGAAATGTAAGGGAAAGTGTGAAAACTGCCAAATGACAGTATGTGAAAAGAGTTGTTTGTTTTTTCCATTCCATCAATGATTTCTTCTACTTACACATTTTATTCAAATGTGTGGGGGTTTCCAACTGTTTTTCTGCACCTCAAACATTAAATCTACAATAAAATGGATTTTTAAAAAAAAAAACATTGACAGTTATTAATATTTTAAGCAAGTCCTTGATCTATATTTTCTGGATAAACACAACTAATAGTCTATTTTGAAGGCAAAGCAGAAATATGAAAGGACACAGTGATCTATACTAAGCATGCAACTCGTACAGTAGTAAGTCCTAGGGATGCAAAATTAATGACTGATTTAGGAAAGGACTACAGGATTTTGGAGAGATTAGAAATGAATTAAGGTTGAAATCTATTCACTCACATTAAACCCGGGTGTTTGGACATGTTGCAAGTGTAGTGGGGAGAAACTGGACAAAGGAAATTCAGACATGATCCAGGGCCAGAGTGTGGGGCAGTTTGCATAGCTCCCACGCAACTGCTGTTACTGTGTGGTAAAACAGTAGCCACAGCCCCTGATTGTCAGATGTGTGGGGTATTGGGACCAATGAAGCTATATAATATGGATCAGCAGCCCTATCCCTGGTCCACCCCACTTCCAAGGTAAAATGCCTTAAACCAGTGTGGAGACCCTTTCCACAGAGTGTTCAGACAGCCCTGTAGGGCTGATCCCCCTGCCCCATAGTTCTTACATAGGTCTCAAGTGGGACAGATGATCTTGGACTAGCCCTCCTCAGCACAGATGACTTTCACCCTAAACATAGTATGATTAAAGAAAATCAAAGTGAATTAAAAGATACCCCCTACTAATCAGTTGGAGGCTTATCTAGGTGAAAGCAGACTGTTTTTAAAATGCCATGAGGTATTTATCCATTTTTGTTTTGCAGTTGAATTCTGAGATGATATTAAAAACATGTCTCGAGTCTCTTTTGAGAGATTCACTGTCCCTAGTATAACACATTCCAGACTGACAGACAAGGTTACATGTATTTGTATACATAGATACAGATGATACATATGCCTCCCCCCCACTCACACGCACCATTGTTTACGTAATTTCTTTCTCAACTGATTCTGGTAAGGGTCCTGATACAACACAATCATTCATTGTATTCATAATTTTAAACACAGTTTCCGTCAAGTACTTAAACATACCTTCATTTTATTCCTGGAAGTCTTAAAAGCATTTAGAAAGCTGTTACTCTCTTTTAGGAAAAGAGACCACAATATGAATATGAATACTCAATTAACTATTAAGGCTAATGTAACATGTTAATAATATAGCAGGTTCACACTGCTGGTTGCTTTTAATAACACAGTAATACATTGAAATTCATGCTACCTGGCAGAAATTGAATCCATAGTCTCACATAATCACATTTAGGAGCCGCTTTCAGACTTCATTGACTCAACTGAAATTTTACAAAATAATAATAATAATTACTAATGCTTTGCACTTTCGTAGTACCTTGCATCTGAGAATCTTGAATTACTTTACTTTCATATAATATTAGAATTTTCTTTCCATATTCTCTTTTCTTCTAAATATTTGACTTCTTCCTCTTTTATGTCTTTCGTCTTCTATCTTTCTTATATATAACTTATATAAAATTATTCTTGCCTCTAATATCTATATCTGCAAGGATTAATTTCTTTTGATATGTCTGTATAGTAATCCTGTGTGTGTACAAAGTATTTTTGCCCTTTTGTTTTATCATACTAAAAATACAAATTCTGGAATTAAAAACATATTCTGCCCAATATTATAAATATGTGTTAATAGCTTAAAACATTAAACCTCATCATAAGTCAATGGCTAAGGGACAGTTTGTAACTATGATATGGAAGCTTTGTGGTCATCTGTGTCTGCCAATTAGGTAAGAAGAACAGATGTTACCTTTAGACTGTAAGCTTTCTGGTGCTCTGTCTTTTACTATATAGGAACATAGGAAATAGCATACTGGATCAGACCAGTGGTCTATCTAGTCTCCAACAGCTGATTCAAAGAAAGAAACTGTGCAGTAAGTAGTTACCAGTTATGGGATAACCTGCCTCGTGGAGAAGTTTCCTCCTGACTGGGCCCCAAAGATTTAGAGAATGGCTTATTCCCTGAAGCTTGATGATTTATATCCCTTCCAAAGCTCTTATTTATGGTAATAGTAACTCTGGGAATGAATATATAATCCTTTTTAAAATCCAGCCATGCACTTGGCCAATGATATCCTGTGGCAATGAGTTCCCTTGTCTAATTATGTTTTGTGTGAAAAACGATGTCCTTTTATAAATTTTTAATTTCTTACCTTTCATTCCCTTGAATGTCTCTTTGTTCTTGTGAACCAAGATGGGCAAGGTAATATCTTTTATTCAACCAGTTTCTGTCGGTGAGAGAGGCAAGCTTTTGAGCCACACAGAGACCTAAAGAAGAGCTCTGTTGGCTTGAAAGCTTATCTCTTTCACCTCAGACGTTGGTCCAATAATAAAAGATGTTACCTCACCCAACTGGTCTCTCTAATATCCTGGGTCTGACAGGGCTACAACTACACTCTTTGTTCTTGTGTTATGAGACCGGGCGAACAGAAGTTACTGAGCTCTATCTTCTCTATACCCTTATTTTTTTAAAAAAATATATTTTATTATGCTCCCTCTTATTCTCCTCCTTTCGAACATGTTTTAACAGTGTCTAGCACAATGGGGGCTCAGCCTGGCTGGAGCCTCAAGCCACTACCCTAGGGGCAGGGCTCGCTCAGTGATTTGAGCATTGACCTGCTAAACCCAGGGTTATGAATTCAGTCCTTGAGGTGGCCACTTAGGGATCTAGGGCAAAATCAGTACTTGGTCCTGCTAGTGAAGGCAGGGGGCTACACTCCTTAACTTTTCAGGGTCCCTTCCAGTTCTATGAGATAGGTATATCTCTATGTATTTAGATAATTAATAATAATAGCTAATAATAAATACATTTCATTTGCTTTAACCTAGTGTGCAGTGTTAAGCACTATTAAACACAGGTGTTATGTTAAAATTATTCTACTACAAATCATATCAGTCAAAAGGAATAACTTGTACCAGTCAAGAACTAATCACAACAAAATATTATTGAATATTGGAAAAAAAGCCTCTAATCTTAACTTCTAATCAACACCCCCTTCAAATTTCAAGCGCAGGTGAACTTCAGATCTGAATATCTGAATTTAAATAATTCCCTAGTGGTCGAGATCCAAACTCAAAAGGGGCCTATTTTTCTGCTTCTGATTTTGATATTCTACAGAGGAGATGTCATATGAACAGCTGTTGTTCTGAGGTTTTGGCCCAAGAAGGCAGAATTCTTAGAAAAAACAGCAGTCTAACAAGACTTTGGACAGTCAATAGGCAGAAATGTTTCAAATCAATTTGCCTCACATTCTGCCATTTGGGGTCAAAATCTCAGGAAAACAGCCTGCAAAATGTTGATGCTATGCAACTGAACCAGTATCCTAGGAATACTTTCATCTCAGACTTAAACTTTAAACCCCAGCCTAAACTGAATCTGGATGAGATCATCCTTCACTCAGACCAAGTCTAGGATCTATCCATAATAATACAATAAAATTACTGACAAACATTCAGAGAAAGAATATGACAAAAGAATGGTCTGGTTACAAATCTGCTAATATATTTTTATCTTTCCATCATATTTACCATCAGATTACAGGTGTTCCAGTAGGGTCCCAGGCACTGCACTGTAGTGAGAAATCTGGAAATGTCAGGTTATAATATAATTATACTTATAATATAGAAGAAGATCATTTTGTATTGCACAACTATGGTAAGTTAGGTGCCTGATATTGAGTTGGGTCTTGGCCCAACCTCCATTTACCTACCTTCAGTTTTGAGTGCACCAAAGGCCATTTTAGTTAATGGATTATATGGGCTACAATGGGCTTTGGATCAGGCTCCATGGTATGCCTGCAATTATGTAATGACATATTTTGTGTAATCTGTGCCTTTAAATATCTGATTGCACCCACAGATAAGGCAGGTGGCATCAGTTATGCCTGCAGTTATGTGTCCCTGAAAGTTACAGGTGTGAAAAGTACAGCTGCCTAGCCATGCTTTCTACACCATGTTCAGTGGGCCAGAACTACAGTGAATGTAAGTCGGCATCACTCCTTTGACTTCAATGCTGATTTACACCAGCTCTGAATCTGGCCCTTATGTTGCTATTGTAACAAGCACATTCTCAAATTATCTGAAAACAACACATTATGATTGAGAAATGTCAATCAGGACCAGGATTTTTAGTAACATTTTGAAATTTTGCTAAAGTGAGAAAATAAAGCATGGAATACTTTTTGCCAGATCTTTAATTTATGAGCAAAAAGAGGATCTTAGAAGAAAATAGTATATCAAGCTCATGAGTGCAAGACAGATATTTATGACATGATTTGCTTCAGCCTTGTAGAATGAAAGTGGGAGTAATAAAACGTGTGCAGAAGAGTGTGCAAACTGTTGCATCCTCTGAATTCATTGAAGATGACGTGAAAAAATTGTTTGGATGCTTTATTATATGATGCTATCCTATAAAAAAATGCTAGAGTGCAGCTTGAAAGTAAAAGTGGTCAGAGATAAAGATGAGCATGATGGGGTTGACACTGCAGTTAAACTTGAAAACCTTTTTTTATGTACACATTAAAAATCATGTTCAAACCAATAAACAGAATGAATAAACATAGTATCATTGTATGTGTGTTATGTAGCTATAAAAATAGAACACAAGACTCTCCTTGTTCTGTACTATTTCATCTGGGTTTAGTTTATTATGAGAGAGAGATGACTTTATTACAAGAAAGCTCTGGGATGAGATAAACTTTAGGTTAACACATGCCCTTAAAGTCACTTAAGTCTCTAATGGTGTCAATCCAGCCCCTTGTAGGAGCACTTCATTCACTTACGTATATTTTTAAAGGAAAAAAAAGAAATTGGGACCAGGAAGGGACAATAAAGAACAAACAAATCTCTCCAGTATCGAGAGGAATATGCATTTAAGCCTCTGGGCTGCATTTTGGCTGGCCCTGCATGGGCCAGACTCTTGTACTCCTTGTGCCCCAGTGCAGGGTCCAGCTGCAGTGTGGCTGGAGAGCCCCAACCATGTTCCTTCATAGTGCTGTTGAGGGCATCAGCATACGTTCATGAGAAGAAGCTTAGAGGGCAGGGTGTTGAGGGGCCAAGGCTCATATCCCTGCATGCCCTGCTAGCTTGAAGTGGGTGGCTCACTGTTCCTGTATTCAAGAATCATATAGCTGCCACAGTGTTTTACACTAGCAGTTCCCTCAATTAATTCTAGCTCAGCTGGGTGAGTTGGAGGAAGACCAGGGTGAGGGGAAGAATTCTGTGAGTGGGACTGCCTGCAAAGCATCTTCCTGAACAAACAGGTTCTTTGTTTCTTTCTCTCCTGTGTTCACACTGTGTGACCCTCATCCCCTACAGTCTCCCACTTTTTTCTTGATCCAGTGACATAAAGCGGCACAGACTACTACTCCCTGCAGAATATCCACATCACAGGACAGTTCTCCAGCCAGCACAGTCAAACTCATGGGCTGTGGCAAGCAAGTGGAACTGAGAGTTATGCCAGCTAGAGTTGCAACAGCACTACAGACATACTACTTCCTTCTGACCCCAGCCACTGCCCTGACGTGCCCCAGATACTAGGGGACTGTAAAGGAGAGTGATATAGGGCTAGCTAAGATGGCTTTGAGCCACCTGAGGATTCCAACATGACCTCTTTGACCCATCAGAGTGAAGGTATATAAGGATACATATGCTTCCTTGGACAGGAAGGGAATGTATCAAGTTAATGATATGAAATCAATTATATAAATAAGCTGCTTTACACATGCAGTTGATGGATTCATACATGCAATTTTTGCACACAGATCTCACCATGGATAATTGGGAAATATTTTCCCCCTATAAAAATGTGGAAAAAAATACTTTGTTTCATTTTTGGTTAATTTTTTTTCTTTGAAATTCCTCATCAGATAAACCCCCTAAACCAAAAATGTTTTGGTCTTTCAACAGAAACCCAAAGATTTCAAAAAAATGTACATTTCGTCATTACAATTTCCATTCTTTTCACAAGACATTCTGTGTCAGAAAACTGTTTCAGTGGTAATTTTTTCACCTAGCTCTAGTCTTAATCCATTAGGTGTTAAATAATAATTAATAATCAACATGGCCTAAAATTGTAAAAGAGATGAAAACAATAAAAATTAGTCCTGTGAAAATCCATGCAAGATAACAGCATGGTGTGGTAAGGAGAGGGAAGGAAGAGGTAATGTTGGGAACTTACACATTTAATTTTATACCCAAACTGACTGTTGGATGACATGTAACTGCATTGTATTGCATGCAGCATTTTAAAATATATATTCATATATAAACACAATGATTTAAAAATACTATTTTAGCTTTTCTTCCCATTAAAAATTCCATACTCAGGCATGTTAATTGAAGCGGATGCAAGTGAAATGCAACCCTTGGATTTTATTATGTGAATTTAATACAGAAAGGGGGGTGGGGGAGAGACAGCTCAACAAATTGTTGTGGATTTATTTTCTTCATTTATATTAAGTTACATAGAATGAAAAGCTGCTCAATGAATGTTAGATATAATAGCTAGAGAGTTTAATATGATTTCTGCTGCAAGAGAAACTGGACCAGATAAAAAAATCCATATCTTAATGATAGGTAAATAATCTTTTAGTATCTCAGATGTACATGCTACAGGCAGGAACTCTCTATTCATGAAAACTCTTTTATTCTTGTATGCTATTACTGCAGAGATATTGCTATATTGGTAGATATATTCCTACACTGATAAATAGACTGCATAAACAATATGCCCCCCTGTAAGCAAGATAATGTTAGTACATTCTAACAATAATAGCTCCCCTGCAGGAAGCTAGATTTTCCCCTTTTTTCTAAATGCTAACAAGAAATGCTCTAAGATTGTCCACGTAATGAAAAATGAGTAAAATAAGAGTAGTACATAGAACTCTCTTTCCCTCGCCTCTCCCATCTCAGGTGAAAATGTTGCAGATTTCTTTATCCCCATGTACGCTACTGTCACGTACATGTGTGTGTGTGTCTGTGTGTGTGTGTACATAAAAAGCATTTTTATTTTTAAAATAAACAAACATGAAATTTTCAGATATCAATAAAGTTTTAGCTGCCTGTGAGATCCCTGCCTATATGTGATCCCTGCATATATTGGATAGCTACTTCATTTGAAAGGCTCTGATGAAGTTCATAATCCAAGAGAATGTAGCACAAGTCCCTGCATGATGTACTGTAGGGTAAGCTGCTAAGAATCACTGGCAGCTCTGCGTGGAGCCATATAGTTCTCTTTGATAAGTTGCCCGACCTGAGGAAGCTGAAAATATGTCCATTATTGTGAAGGCTGTTGAAAGGATACTGGATTATTAGTCTAGATAGTGAGAAGATCTTGGAAACTGATTTAGTTAATACACATCAGTGACCATATTTTTTAAAGGAAGAATCTTCATTTCTTTTTTTTTAAAACTTATGAAAAGAATCTCTCACATAAGATTTTTTCTCTTCTTCTTCTTCTTTTGTTATGTGACACATTGGTGAATTAGAATTTGTCTTTGTTGCCTGAAACATAGCCTGATCCTGAGAGGTGCAGTGCATAGAGACAGCATGCTGACACACAGAGGGCCCTAGGTACAGTAACTGTGTCTCTGTATACACGTATGATGGTCATATTGTGCTGGTCCTTGCTCTGGGAGGCTTGTCCTCACTTGGAGCTCCTGTGCAAAGGACAGTCACAGTGGCAACCACTGTGTTGCTCCTTCCTAACTTTCCTTGGGCATCAGTGAACATAAAGGGGTCATGGGGGAGTGTGACCTGAGCTGGATCATCTTGCAGAGCAGAGCATGTCATACTCTCCTAGGAGATGGTACACCATGTGCATTCCCTCTGACCCCGTGTGAAGCTCCACTACATACAGTGCTTCTGGGCCAAAGACTTTGCCTTTTTATTGCTCTGAAGTGCCTAGTGTGTTTTGGGGGAGTGGGGGTGCAAATAATAATAATAGGAATAGCAGGTGCTGGGCACTTCCCATGATGTGGCCTTTAATTCCTTTGTGGAAATGTTTTGCTTCAGGACAGCTGGCATTAGTATCAGCTGCCCTTCCCTATCATGGAAACAATTGGGTCAAGCATCACTATTTATTGACTCATGGGTCTTCAGGAGCTGAATTTTGTTTTCTTTAAGCATGTTCCATAATCAATGGTCAGGAAGCAGGCAATGAGATGAAGAATATAGACAAATGAGTTTTTGTCCAGCATCATCATTCACAATAATAAGTAACTTGCTATCATAAGACAGGTATCCCAAAATGCTTCACTGTATTACAATAGCACAGTAACATCATTACATAATAAATAATGGCAGAGGGAAAGGAGAGTTACAAGTTACAGGACAAAGAAGGGCAAATATCCATTCTTAGATGAAATTTGGAAAGAGATGACAAGTCAGGTAGGGAAAGAGAAGGTACTTGCTCCAGATGGCAGAGGCTTCAGAGGAGAAGGCTCTTTTCCCCTAATAATGGTGAGATCACCTGAAAGATCCGGGAGAAAGCCAGTGCTAGATGACTAGAGAGGTGATGTATATAGAGACATAGGCAAATTAATTCCTGAGATGACGCTTCTGTATGGAACAGAGATGATGAGTTTGGCCCATGATCCATGACTTCAACGGGGGTTAAGCAACTAGGACATTTGGTATGATATGGAGTGCAGTGCAAAATTTTCATAATAAATCCCAAAACAGCTTTCATCACGAACCCAAAACATAACATTTGCCAAAATTCATATGTTTTTCAATGAAGCAAGCCAGTTCATTACTCCAATAGGCACCTGAGATACTTCTTCATTTAAATAGTCTTCTTGTGGTGAAGGGCGGACAGTGATCTGTACATTCAGTCTGACCCTGAAGGCTAATTGGCCTGCTCCACCATCTTGCACATTTAGTGGTTGAAACTAGCAGGTAGCCTCACTGGAGTTTGGACCATGCAGTACATTCTCTAGCAGCGAGGTAACTGGTCCCAGAGCATTAGCTGCAAGGGCTGTTGGAGCTACTGTTGAACAGGAAGCAGGGCAGGATGTCTCACTCACAAGACTGTAGGAACAGCCATGTACTTGCACCTATCTCCTCCCAAATTAGACAATAATAAACATGGTTGTCAGATGGAAGCCTTAGCTATATGTTACAAATAGAGGACTTTCCCAGGCTGTGCTGTGACCAGGGGAATGTCCTATATAAGACATATACAAGGCATGTATTTATCTTTATATTAGTATTTCTTTCTCGCTCATCTCCTATT
Organism: Chelonoidis abingdonii; assembly: GCF_003597395.2. Lineage (NCBI taxonomy): Eukaryota > Metazoa > Chordata > Testudines > Testudinidae > Chelonoidis > Chelonoidis abingdonii. The sequence goes on along the minus strand of NC_133772.1, from coordinate 128,191,772 downwards.
TTTACTGTCTCCCTGCATTTGTTTTTCGCTCTGCCCGAGTCTCTGCTCGCCTTTTCACCCCACGTTTTCACTGTATTTTTTCCTCTGTGCTCCATTTCTCACAGCATCCCCACTAATAGGAGCATACACCTAAAGCTAACACCTAGATACTCTGCCAATGGGCACAGTAGAAAAGCATACATGGAGAAAGATAATGTTCAAGCCCAGAATATTATCTAGTTTAAATTAAGCAAAATTAGTTTGCCCATCAACTAGACTGCGCAGAACACAGTCCCTGAAGCGAAGGGCAGGATATCTAAGGGCAAAATTCCATCTCAAAGAATCTGAGGACTCTGCAGCGAGGAAGGCATGCATTGATCAAATGGCAGTGCCTGAAAGCATTGGAGGGCTTGCTCTTGCTACACCTTTACAAGGCTATAGACAATTACTCCAGCATAGAGGTGTGTATCCAAGGCTATGTCCCAGCAAGGCCTAGACATCCCTCTCACTTGGTTCTGCAGACAGCACTAGCTACTCTTCTCTTTTCGTGCATGCACTTTCACACACATACAGGAGAAACATAACTTGACCCTAAATGCTCCCAGAACTACAGGAATAACTGGAATAAATTACTTCAGATATGAGATCCCTATTTGAAAGGTTCGCCATACGATCTATCTCAAAAGTCAGAACTACTCTATGCTTCTATTTTTTAAAACAATATTTTACCCATATATAATAAAATGAAGAGATGTGTGGAGCACAGGACTTTGGTTTCATGAAGGATTTCAAGACTTGGAGGTCTGGCTTCATTCTGACTTTGAATAAAAACCATTAAGTTTAGAGTTCTCTGCAAAGGAAAAACACCAACAAAATGTTCAGTTCAAATTATTTGAAACATCATGCTTTGACAAATTCAAAATGTTTCCTTTCAATTTTGACTTTTTAAATTGTGCATTATATTGCAGTATATAGCATGATAAAAAATTCAGAATGAGAAGTCATTTCAAAACAAAATATTGAAACATTTTATTCTGAAAATGACAAAATGGGACATCTTGATGTCATTGGACCCTTCCCTCCCTCCCACCCAGTTTTTCCCAAAACAGAATTCCAGCAAAGTGTTTCAATTTCAACAGAGCCACATGTTCTGACGGAATATAGTTCCATCAAAAGTTCTCTGACCAGCTCTAAATAAAATGTGCTCTCCAAAACATTAATATTGCCTGAGTGTCTTATTAAAGCAAATAAAATAGAATAGGCTGTTAATGTTGTTTCCTTCTGTGATTTTCATCTCTTTACTTGTCAGTATCTCCTGGCAGCAGGAATTGTGCAAGACATCTCTTGTCATAGGTGGTGTTCAGGCAGCAATTGAAGCTGCTGGCTTCTGCTTGCTCCTTTAGGCTGGTTCGCAAATGCATTGGTGTTATGGTGATGGGAAAGCAGACAGGAATGCAGTTCAAGGAATGCAGAATGAGGTTTTCTCAACTTCCATTATTGTGAATGGCTAATAGTCCACATCCTGAGATGCTTCCTTGGTGTCTTCAGTGAAACCTTGCCTAAGCAAGGTCTGAATAAGAGGATCTAGGGAATGACATGACTCTATAACGCTAAAAGTGACCGTATTTTTTAAAAGTATGCTGCTGTCTGCTTCCTCATCAGCATAGGTGCTGTCCATTGGCCAACAGCAGCTAATGGATCTGGTTACACTTGGTAAATGTCTCTACCTAGCAATTAAATGCAGTTAGCAGGAAAGCTGAGAGAAGATATGCCTCCCTTAGAAGATGTGAGATTGTAATATGAAGGAACAGTACAGAGACTGACACAGAGAAACTGAGATTGCTGTCCTTGACACACATTTGTTCTTACAAAATTCAGCCATTCATTTTTCTTTCTCTTTTTTGTTGCTCAAAATATTTCACATTAGCGGTTTTGAGTTTTTTCAGTCTATAATGGCAGCACTTGGGATTCCACACATTAGTGTCTATAAAGCAACATAAACAGGGAGAAGGTAACAAGGGAGCGTGAAGTAGTAAGGACAAGGACAGAGAGATGTGTGCGAAGCTTTGGAAGAAGTAGGGAAAAGGTCTAGGAACTTGCTCAGTCTGCTATGATACAAACCTGGTTCAGGGATGTCATAGTAATAATAATATGGATTTGCATGGCTAATTTCACCAAGGACTTCAAAGAGATTTATGCATCCAACAAAGTGGGTATTCACCCACGAAAGCTCATGCTCCAATACGTCTGTTAGTCTATAAGGTGCCACAGGACTCTTTGCTGCTTTTACAGATCAAGACTAACACAGCTACCCCTCTGATACTTATAAAAAGTAATTAATTATAGTGCACAAACACCCCTCTGAGGTAGGTAAATGTGACAGAATGTACCCCTGTATTCACACCCTACACACTATTGTAATAATCCTTGTACAAAGTAAGGTAGCATTTGAAAACTCATAATTTGCTGGTCAGTATTGTCCTGGTGAAATATGTGTGGCAACGTTGTATTTGAAATTATAAAATGTCCCTGTATGGTGTTACTAATACAAGTTCCAAACCCCATAGCCCTGCCCAAACAGAAGCTGGCACACAGGTCTATCCTAAACAAAGGAAAGTGTGCTCTGCCTAATTTGCATTTAAGCAGTAAACAGGGTCATCAAGCAGGAAGAAAAACAAAGAAAGCTCAAATAGGAGAGAAAAAGTCAGCAGGAAACATCCTTCCACGTAGACCCTTTGTCTCCTAGTGCCCAACTGCACATGATTTTCAAGAGAGGAACTGAAATTATAAAAAAAGGACAAACACCTCAAAGCACCCTCTCTCTGTCTCTGCCCATCGCATCCACCACACCTGAAGGGAAATAGGAAGCAGTCGTTGGACACTATGGGAGGTGTCCTGACATACAGAATTTGATCATTAAGACAACAGAATGTAGATGGTGAGAAATTTTGCTTGAATCTGATGTAGTTTGTTAAATTAGGTATTAGTAAACATTTCATCTTCATTTTTCTTGTAACCATTTCTGATTTTTATGCCTCATTACTAACACTCACTTAAAATCTGTCTCCTTGTGGTTAATAAACTTTCACTGTTTCTTCTAATCCAGTGTATTTAAACTGAAGTGTCTGAATAACTATTTGAGATAATAAACTTACATATTATTTCCTTTAAGGAATAACTGACTTAAAATGTTTTGTACTGTCCAAGAGAGGGCTGGGCAGTACATACATTGCTGGGGGGAAATCTAGGACTGGGAGTGTGTTGGGGGTCACCCTGCAGTATAAACAAAGCTGGTGAGAGCCAGCATGTAACCCAAGTGTGGCTGCAGGCTGCAGTTACACACAGACACTCAGGTTGTGGCTTGCATGCTAGAAGACTGTTTGTGAGCAGCCCTGGTAGAAACAACTTCAGCAAGGTATTGTAAGGCATCCAAGGGTGCAGGACAAGGATGACAAAGATGCTCATTAGTTTGGATTGTACCCTGGTATGTCTCCAAAAGCAATATTATTCCCATTTTACAGGGGGGAAACTGAGGCACAGAGCGATTAAGGCAACTTGCCTAAAACTACACAGAAAGCCACTAGCAGGATTCAGAGCAGAATCCAGGAATCCTGTTTCCCAGTTCTCTGCTGGAACCATAAGAAAACACTTGACAGTAGCTACCATGTGCCAGATCTATAGACATATAGAAGTGGGGATAGTTCCTGCCCCTAACTGTCAGCCAGGATCAAATTTTCAAATATGGCCAGAATCTCATGAAACCAAGATGCTCTTGTGAGATTTTGTCCCAAGATGGATGAAATTTCAAGATAACAACTGCTGTTGGGAGATCTCTGCCATTCCAAGTGGCAGATATCTTGCAAAAACAAATGATCTTACAAGATGTCCACAACTGTGGCCCAAAATCACACATGAAAAGCTTATGAGATTTTGATACCACTTACCCTGCACCCAGTTTCTAGGTCTGATTTGGGCTTGAACCTATCCCAGGAACTAAATCTCCTGCCCTGGATCTGAGTCCTATCATCTCCTGGGCCCAGCACTACTGAAAAGAAAGAGATAGGACCTGAATTCTGGTCACCTACTGCTTACAGCAGAATTACAGTGTGCATCACCTATGCTATGAATCTCTATTGCAAACCAATATTGTCTTGGAACTTGGAAAAAGATGATTCATCGTAGCTAATAAATGCAGAGAAAGAAATGTTTAATTTAGGTCATGATGTCGCCCGTAATGTTTCGATACTCACAGGAAGTATTCACCACCCTTGCAGTTCTGTGAATTGCTGTGTGTTCTATGTATTCCTAATACATTCTTGTTAGCATTTGAACACTCTTGGGCTCTTGTACCTGCTGCCCTCAATTACTTCAACAAGGAACAGCTCTTTCTTGGCTTTGTTGCTATTTCTACCTGTTGGGATAGAGGGGAAAAAATGTCACTGTACAGGTAAATGGGAGCCTTGAGATGTTTTCACTTATTGAGGGCTGGAATACATCAGAAATCTCTACCTCTAGAAAACACTAGAGAATGCAGCCCTTGAAATTCCACTCCAAAAAGCAACAGTTGTATCAGACTTGGAGAGACTGCAACTTCCGAACTAAAAAGCCTGCTCAAACTGAGTCTAGTTCAGTTAGTCATGAACACAGGGCTAGGGGTTAGTCGTTCCTGGACTCTACCCTCATCTCTGTCACTGACTCACTGTTTGGCCTTGGACAAATCACTCAATAAAACTTGGGTGAGTCTATGTCTCAGTTTCTCCATGGTAGAATGGCCCAGTGCTTTGTAAAATTTAATTTGTTGGGTAAGTATTAAATATTATAACAGTATTTGCAGTTTGAAAACACCACCCTGGATCCCAAGACATGAGCTGTGCCAGGGATGAAAAGGGAGAGGGGTGGAATTGGAACATGCTAGCTGTGCAACTGGTGTGTGTGGGGGGAATTCCATTTAGGGTAGTGCAGGTAACAGCCATTCCATGATACGATTTAGAAAGGCTGTAGTATTAACTGCCTCAAACATTCAAATATTATTAGTCAGGAGTAATCTTCTGGAATCATATGATTCCAGAAGCCAAGACTTTAAGAAAAATATCAAATATCTTGAGACTTATGTTAAAATCAGGATGGGAAAGCTGGCCATGCCAGTTACTCTGTGTGGAGAAAACATTAGGTGGTACAGGCCCATGTCAGGATAGTCTGAGAGAACTAAAAGTCCTCTGTCAGGCTTCCATGAAAAATCCCCTTTACACTGTATTTAGTATAACTGAGTCATGCATCTTTTTTATAATGAGAGAGATTACACTTGTGTTGGCATTATGTAAACCTATATAAGAAATGTAGCTTAAAATGCCCTCAGCCCTTCTCTGGGTACTAGGTGTTACACAGGGGTGGATGGGTCTATGGCCACAAACCCCAACTCTTCCCAAATACACTTCCTTTGGGGTATTCAGCCGCCCTCTTTCCCTTATGCGCTCTATGAGCAAAAGCAAAGACATTGTAGCTACCCTGCTCGTGCACTCTACTGCATGAAGGGATTGTTCACATCCTCTTCCCCCTCTAATGTGGCCAGGCTGGGCAGTCAGAAACATTCCCCAAAATAAGATAATTAAGGTAAAGGCTTGCCCTGCCCAGGGCCGGCTCCAGGCCCCAGCGCGCCAAGCGCGTGCTTGGGGCGGCATGCTGCGGGGGGCCGCTCTCCGGTTGCCGAGAGGGTGGCCGGCTCTGGCGGACCTCCCGCAGGTGTGCCTGCGGATGCTCCACCAAAGCCATGGGACCGGCGAGCGGCAGAGCACGCCCCCCCCAGCATCCCACCATGCTTGGGGCGGCAAAATGGCTAGAGCCGGCCCTGGCCCTGCCTATAAGGACTGGCAGTGAAATGAGTTGATTAGCTAATGGATCTTTTCCAGCTCTAACTTTGTAATTCTATGAATTCTTCCTGCTGATATTGTTTCCAGTGTGAAGAATAGCCCATAGGATCAGCTCCTTCAGCTAGGTCTGGTATTGCCATTCTCCTCTGCTGCTAGCTCATTTACAGACCTGCTCCCACTGATATCTTTTGTGCAGGAGGGAAAGTGAGATTCCTAAGTGAGGACACAACCATTTTACTTAAGGCAGGTGAGGAATTGAGGAGCTTGTGCCAGTTTCAACATTGTTTTGTTAGTGGAGCTTTGCTGCTTAATTTTTACTGACACTTTTATTAAAACCTTTGTTATAAAGGTTGTCCTTTCAGGGAAGTACTTTTCCTTTAACACACACACACATACACACACACACACACACCTCTAGGTATATGGTGGTGAAATTTGTGATGATTTCAGTGAGAAATGAGCAAATCTCAGGATTTGATCCATAGAACTGCAACCAAGTAAGAAAGCATAGGATATGCACTTAACCTCGGAAATTTTCCTTCACACATTACCTGAGGAAAGGATTAATCTTAAATTTGAGGCATATCTGTAACTGCTCATCTGTAACCAGGAGGATAATATTTAATCTCTGAGGAGGAATTGAAAATCTTACCATTTTAAATAAAGAATTAGGAAATGTTATAACAAATATCTGCTTGTGTTCACAAAAAGAAAATGCGGTTCTTATTTAAAGATAGTTTCCATTTCTTACTTTTGATCTAATTTTCATTTGCTTCCGAGGAAAGAATGGAGAATACTGATATTCTGGTGGGATGGGAGAATTGCTTGATTTCTTCTTATCCTCCAAGTATCTGGTTTCAACAAGTATAGTTAAGGTTACCACATGCTTTCCTTTATTATCTCCCATTTTCCACTAATAACAACTCTCTGAATCTTTCACTTTTCAGGCTAAAATTTTCCAGATTGTTCTCCTTCAGTAAACATACTTTTTTTTCCCCTCCCTCTAAGTATTTTCTCTCTCTTAAGTTTGAATTTGTTCCAAGCTCCTAAAGATTTCTGCAAGAACTTATAGGATCCCACTACCATTTTAAACTTTAAACACGTAAAGCACATAAAATTCTCCTTGTCAGCAGCTTTAGAATATATGGTTCCTGGCAGTCTACCAGCTAGCCTGGACAGTAAGCCTGTCCCACCTTCCTGCAGCTTTCTTGCTATTCTGGCCAGTTCCAGTCCAACAGACCTCCTTAAATGTCTCCGCTCCAAGGTGTACGTTAGGATACTTGCCATTCAGGAAGTCATCTGGCTGGATCAAGTAGCAGGTTTTATTCCACTTCGTCATTTTAGATGGGATCAAGTATCTTTACTTTTATATATGATTCTACTAGAAAATTATAGGATGCTAGGCAGATTTCTGTATAAAACCTAGAAGAGGAGCTTGACGCTTCTTGACAGATGATCCTATTAGGATTCTGATTTTCAAATTTTGTGTAATTTAAAGGCAGGATGAAGATATTATCGAGATTTGATACTTACTCCATTTCAATGTGATTTTTATCTTTTGATAGCCTATGTTGTTTACTGTATATTGACTTTAGTCCTAAGGCTCATTGGATTTGTGATAATTGTTTCCAGGATTTATGTGTCATTTTGAGGACAATGCTTTGTTGTTTTCCTTTTTGGAGGGGTTAATTTTACTTTCTGGTTTTCTTAAACCTCTGTAGATAGAATAAGTACAGTATCTTAGTGTTTTCTCTCTTTCACGCTCTCTCTTATATTTGTTTTGAGTCTTATACTCTGTTTTGTATGTTGGATGTGATATATGGGGCTATATCAGCCTGTACATGTCACAGTCTCATCTAATTTCAGAGATTAAGCAGGGTCAGGCCTTCTTGGTACATGGATAGGAGATCGTCCGGGTGTTATCTTTCTGCTGCAGGTATTTCTTATGTACCTGTCACCAGGGTATCTAAGCACTGTGGTATTCAGAGTACTTTTAGCATTAGGGGAAGAGTCAGGAAATGTAAGTTCTATTCCTGCCTCTGCCGTAGGAAGCATGGGTGAGTTGCTTAACTGTGCATTTCAATTCCTTTGCATGTAAAATGTAGATAATATTTCTGTGCCATACAGCTCTGTGTTTCCAAAGTGCTTTGAGATCCTTGGAAATAAGTGGGAGGCTTTATAGGTCGATAGACAGATATTTAGTATACATTATTCTTGTTAGCTCCTAAGACAGGGATTTTCCATTACGATATGTATGTAAAGCACCTGGCAAAATGAGATCATGATCCTCATCAAGGTCTCTGGTCACTAGGGGAATACAAAGAATACACAAAGAAGTATGCTTTATATAATGAAAGTTGTATAACTAAATCTCCTAGTCCACTTTAAAAATCTTTGTCATATATCTATGCAATATTGGGTGTTCTTAAACCTTTTTATAGCACAGAGCACAGCTTAATAGAGGCTTGTCTCACGGACACCTGTCCCGCCATTCCCTAACATGTGGATCACCTGATGCCCTCCAATTTGTGATCATATAACTGCCCTGTGGCAACCGCAGTAATTGCTTACATGTAAAAATACCATTAGGAAAGAATTTAATGTATTTTAGCTGCCTTTTAATGCTGCTCCATAATTAAAGTAATTTGTAGAATGTATTAAATAATATTAAATTAGTTTTGTGTTCTGGGCTTTTTATGACTTTTTAAAGGAAACGTGAGCAAGAAAAAACATCACTAAATTAACAACATCAATTCAAACTGAAGTTAATGGAGCTATTTACCTTGCTATGGCAAGCAGCATTTGGCCCTGAAAATGTCCATTCCATGTGTCAGAGAACATGTTTGCCTGAAAAGTACCAAGTAAGCCATTGGCACTCATAACAAACATGACAATAAAATAATAATAATTACTTATGATGTCCCAAAGAAAGATGCTTAGGAATGTTCCATTAATCATTCTCTGATAGGCTGTAGTTTCCCTGTTATTGAGTTAAGACTATTCATTATTGTTTATATTGTTGTAATGCCTTGGAGCCCAAACCGTGAACCCAGACACACTGTTCTATTATGTACTGCACAAACAGAACAAAAACATGATCCCTGCCTCAAAGAACTTTCAACCTATTGTTTTACAGTGGCGACATTCTTTTAACCTTGCTCAGCTCCGACATCCTTAGCTTTTCAATATAGAAAAATACCCTAGGTATCGCAGAGAAACCCAGGCCATTTCCATCATTCAGGCACAACAGGCAGTCACTCAAAGGCAGCAAAAATCTAAAGAGCTGCAAGATGTCAAGTAACGGTCTATATGGATGGCAGTGTGTCTGTCAAGGGGGTGAGAACCAGCCTAGCTAGCATGCATGGAACATACCCATCCCTGCTAGATACATCTTTGTAACATCCTGGGTTTTCATGGTAATGGATATTTGTTAGAAATGTATCTCTAAGAAACAAACATCCCAACAACTGGGAATAAATCAATGTGTTCTCAACTAACTCCCACTCAAATGCAGTGATGGAATCTGCAGGGAATGCTCTGGGGAATTAAAATGATAAGATTTGGTTTGTTTGGGCTACTTACACCAGACCCTAGCAGAATGGTCCCATACATTCCTGTCGCTAAGTAGGTATCCCAGGTGCACTCTCCTTGATCAAGTTTCCAAGGATACCCCATACCATCAAGTGACCTGCCCTCTCCTCAATATCACTAGCGTCCTACTCAGACTTCAAGGGCACTGAGTGTCTGGGGCAAAGGGGCAGGGGCAACAGGTGAAGGTCATATCCCACCCAATCCAAAGGATATTGAAAGCAACAAAAAGCACTCAGCCCACCAACAGGCAGGAGCAAAGGAAAACATCTCTCTGTACTCTTTTGGTCTCACATTACAGCCATTGGTTCTACTGAGTCTTCTCCAGAGAGTATCACAGCAAAGCAGCTAGCAAAAACTTAGGTATGTCCAAGGAACTACACACTAAGGTTTATGGGGTTTCCATTGATTCCACACTAGGAGTTATAGTATTTGCAGCCAGCACAACAGGCTGTCCATAAATTATATAATGCACTAGGGTGTGGGTGGATCCTTAAGTTTGTGTGTTTGATTCAGTATTACAAAGTGTTACAAGTGGGGTGGGCGCGTCTTGAAAATGTGTTATCTAATATATGTACAGCCCCTAACAAATAGTGAGTTGTAGTTGGACAGTGTTTGACATCTTCTGATACCTTATGTGGGCAGTGAAAGGGAGGTTGAAGGGTAGTAGTCCCCTAAAGACCCTTTTGATTGGAGGGATAGTGAGCACTGAAAATTCACATCCCCTTGAAGACTAAGAATGGGGGCACAAGGTCCCAGGAGACTGTAGAAACGGATGTGGAAGGAATGTAGGGGGTGTGAAGGAATCATGCCAACAGGCCCAACTGCTTGCAGACAAGGATTAATATACAAGGTCAGAGTAGAACTCTAAAGTCAGCCTAGTCAAACCTTCTGTATATCCCTGATCTTGGCTTTTTCTTCCTGAGACTTATTCAGAACCAAAGATCCAGTTTGGAGTAACTGATGGGCACATATAAAATGAAGTTGATTTTCCTAAGTGATTCTTTCTCTTAAGTTATATGACCCCTATCCTGCATTTCAGCAGGCCCATGAGCTTTCATCTGTATCCTCAGTTCAGTGTAAATCATTTTGCCAATGTTCTTGTGTGAGCAATGTTTTAAAACAGAGCTATGCCACAAGGACACTCATCATCTTAATGTTACCCTTTGTCATTAGAAATATCAACCCTTTTCATTCATTAGTCAACCTAATAGAAATGTAATTTGTGACAGAGAGCAAAGGGGGAGACAGAAAGAGGATTTGTTTATACTAGAAATATTTTTAAAACATTGTCTCCAATGCAGAGTAAGAATTAATATTATTTTCACCATTTATAGGTAATTATAGATACAGTATGTCTGCCTGCCTCTCTCTTAAGAATTACATTGATTTGAATTTCTCAGTGCTGCCCTCAGTCTGTACTATTACGTATATAATGTCATTTCAAAAAATCACTATTCTTTAGAATACATTTTTATTTTTCATAAACCTTCTGCATTGTGTAACACTGGAAATATTAAATTCCAGCAGGTACTCACAACGGGCGAGTAAGTATTAGTGAATGAGACCTTGCACTTCTATAACACACTGTGGCTGAAGATCTCAATTTAAAAGAAAAAAAAAAGATCTCAAAGTTCTTTAAACAAGTCTCCCAATTTTCCCCCACACTCCTATAGGAGGTAGCATTATTATTCCCACCTTACTGATAAGTAGATTGAGGCTTACAGGTCCAAGCTCAAACCGCAGGTCAGTAAGCATGGCAGAACTAAGAACTCATCTCTCTTAATTCCTAACCCCTAAACACTAAAATGTGCTCACTCCCCAAGCCTCTCCAAAATGAATAGTTTTAGCTTCAGAATGTCTATTACAATTATTCATGTAAGTATTTACTCCATGAAAATATAGCCATCTCCTATTCTTTACTTGATCAGTTTTCACGATGGAAACCTTGTTCACTAACTGCATGACACAGCTAAAGAATGAGGTAAAAAGTTACACAGGAGCAAGTCAAGGGGATCTATTTCCCTCTTTCCTGTTAGATCTTTGGATGGAGGGGAATGGCATGAGAATCTTCTATTTGTGATCCGGTATGTATAGGCATGTGGGTTCACTTTCTACTTTTGGGAATGCATGTAAATTTCAGTTGCCGACTGAATGTCCAGTGTAGAAATGTTTGATATGAAGGTGCCAGCTGAAATCTGAATGCAAAAGATTTCTGAGCAGTGTGCAACTTAGATATGCACACCAAGGTTTGGTTGCTTATCCCGATTCGATGGGACTTTTTAGGTTGTCCCCAAGCTGTTCAGCTAACATCCCTCCCGACTGCTGTACAATCCCCATTATCCAAAAGACCCTGTGACTCTTCTAACCCAGTCTCCACACAATCCACATATTTTGAAATCTCTTTTCACTCCTTCCACCCACCCACCACAATTTTTTATCGAAGGTCAGGCTCTCTGGTCTCACAGCTCTCTCAAGCATCTGGTCTTGTCTTCAGAGTGGCTCCCTCATCCAGCACCTTTATGGGCAAGCTGATAGATATGTTTATCCCCTAGCTCACCTTCCAAGGCCTCTTTCCCAAGGCATCTTTTATACTTAATGATTCTGTCCCTACCAGAAAAGCACTTATCCAAATGTTTCAGAACCACAAAAGAGTCTTGATTCAAGTCAAAGGGTTAGGTATAGGCGAGGGAATTTTATATCCTAACTAACAGGAATTCTTGTATTCCCCTGTACTGATGGTCCTGAACTGGGACATTATATCTAACCCTCCCAGAACTTGAAGGAGATAAAAGCTATGTGCTCCAGACTCATTATACACTCCTAAGTAAAAAGACCAGCCATGTTTCTTCCCAGCTTTGCCATTTTAGATTTTACTTCCAGATGGTATCTTGGGAATAAGATCTGCTAGGAGGGTATGTAGCAATACCATCCTACTTCCTTTCTACAAAAGAATTGAGAATAAAGATGTGCCACCAGCTTAGCAAAGAATGTGTGTGAGAGAGTTAAATTAGTTCTCTCTTAGCCCCTACAGCTTGCAAAGAAAGAGAGAGAGTCACTGTTAAATTTTCCCACTAATCTGATGAGAAGAGAGAGAGACAGACAGAGAGAGTTCACTTGGCTAATTTTCTAGCCAGCAGCTACAGCAATGCTTCTATTAGGAGATATGAAAAGAGACAAAGAGATATAATAACTATAGATTGGCTTTGTTGGCCAGAAGAAGTTCTAACTATGCTGGGGGGGTGGAGAGGTATGGAGGCATGCTCCCAAGGGACATTTTTGTTTTAATATCATCGTTTTGGTGCATCTCTATCTGCACATTCAATTAACACTGAATGAAAACAAAGGTTTTTTAACACGTCATACTGCCTATCCAGCTAAGCTTGAATAAAAGCTAGAAAAATCCATTGACCTTGCATTATTCTCCTTTGTGAGCACTTGCAAGAACAAATTTTGCTGGCCTAATATTTCAGGGACAAAAATCCCTAGAAAAATACATTTATTTCTTCTATTTTTATCCCTCTGTTTTAATTCTTTTCTGTACAGAAAAGTTGAACACATGCAATTTTTTCTTATATGTTGCCCAGTCCACCAGTGTTAGGATTACTATCAAACTATTTGTCAAATCCCTTATACCATTCTTCCTTCTTACACTAATTCACTCCAAACAGAAACTACCCACGACTTGTCTCTTTCTTTTTTACATTAAATCAGTAATGCTTCTCAAAGCACAAGCAGTTGACAGTTATGCATTTTCACATTTCTCATCTACGTTAATTCCAGGATTGTTCTCCCCTGCCCCCAACCTCCCTCTCCTGAGTGATAGCTTGGATAAAAACAACAATGCCTGAAGCAAATACTTTCATAACCTTGTATATTGGGATGATTGCACTGGAGCGCCTAACATGAGGGAACACATTTCTAGGAATGGGTGCGTGCCTGAAAGAAACCACAGAGTACTGGGAATCCTGCAAGAAAGCCTGTTTTCATGAAATAGCCGAGCTTGATTTCAAGAACCAAGCAGTTTGACTTTATTTTGATGAGCATCTGACCTTTAGAGGGATGACCTGCACATAACTTTTTCTGATTCACCCATAACCAATCATAGCTCTAAACATTTAACTTTTTCTTGTCATTTGTGATCCTTACATGGCAAATACAGTGACTCTTGTGCAGTGGTTAGAGCAAAGCGCTACCAGTCAGAGGATTTAGGGTGATATTCCTGGCTTTGTTATAGGCTTCATGTGTTGTCTTGGGCAAATCCATACTCTTCTGTACTTCAGTTTCCGCATCTATGCCATTTAGATAATGATACCACCTACCTTACAGGAGGTTTGATTCATTAATATTTGTGACACACTTTAAGCACATCAGATAAACACCCTGTAGAAAGGAAAGTATGTCAGTAAATTAGTGCCCATCTCAGAGTTCACTATTGTGCCTCTGTCATAAACAGATAGTTAAGGGTCAATGTTTCTTTTACCTGTAAAAGGTTAACAAACAGTGAACCTGGAACACCTGACCAGATGACCAATCAGGAGACAAGATACTTTAAAAATCTCGGTGGAGGGAAATCTTTGTTTATGTATGTGTTTGCTTTGTGTGTTCTCTCTGGGTTCTGAGAGTGACCACACGTACCTACAGGCTCTTTAATCTTCTGTTCAAATTTAGTAAGTACAAAAGTAGAAAGGTGATTTAGTCTTTTGATTGTTTTCTTTATTTGCAAATGTGTATTTGGCTGGAAAGTTTTTAATGTGTATTTTGCTGGAAAGATTTTTAAGTTGTATGTATGCTGGCGGGGGAGGATTCTCTCTAGTGTCTATAAGCTGAAAGACCCTGTAAAATTACAGAGATAATTTTTACTTTTCATTTCGTTTATTAAAAGCTTTTCTTTTTTAAAGACCTAATTGATTTTTTCCCCTTGTTAAGGCTCAAAGGAACTGAGTCTATACTCACCAGGGAATTGGTGGGAGAAGGGAGAGAGAGGAGGGGGAGAAAGGGTGAATTTCCCCTTTGTTTTAGATTCACGGAGCTTGAATCTGTATTGCCTCTGGGTGAGGGGAAAAGAGGAGGGGGGGAGATAACATTCCTCTCTTTCTTAAGATTCAAGGAGTTTGAATCACAGTGATCTCCTAGTGTACCCAGGGAGGGGAGGATCTAGGAGGAAGAAAGGAGGGAGAGGAATGGTTTATTTCCCTTTGTTGTGAGACTCAAGGGGTTTGGGTCTTGAAGGTCCCCTGGGAAGGTTTTTGGGGGACCAGAGTATACCAGGCACTCCAAGTCCTGATTGGTGGCAGCACTACAAGATCTAAGCTGGTAATTAAGCTTAGGGGGATTTATGCTGGTACCCCATCTTTTGGACTCTAAGGTTTAGAGTGGGGATTTATACCATGACAGCCTCACACCTCTCAGAACAGGGGAGAATGGTTTGCACATTGGCCTGCTAAACCCAGGGCTGTGAGTTCAATCCTTGAGGCAGCCATTTAGGGATCTGGGGCAAAAATCTGCCTGGGGATTGGTCCTGCTTTGAGCAGGGAATTGGACTAGATGACCTCCTGAGGTCCCTTGCAACCCAGATATTCTATGAACTTCATTATAACAATGAGGCATAGAACTTAGATTTATCTGAGCTCCAATGCTTTAGTGAATAAGTACCAGGCCCCTACCATTCAATCTATAGGGAAATCACTTTCAATAATTAGTAAAATTGAACCTATATTGATTCACTCAGTAAAGGGTATTTGTATACGTGCAAAGTAGCCAGTTCATTACATGCTCCCATAGTAAGACTAAACTCATCCTCACATATCTGGAATTTGCTGCTAAAATCTATGACATACAGTTGAAGTCAGACCAATTCCAGACAGTGTAAGATATGGGAAATACACATACAGAAGCTAGTTCATTATAGTAGTATCTGTGCCCGGCTGGACTACAGAAACCCCCTTGGGAACTGCCAACTGATGTGCCAAGACTACTTCTGCCCCTGCTTTCCCTGCCAGCTTGGAAATCCAGCACCCTGTCTTGTTGAGCCAGACATACTAGTCTGCTCCAACACAGACCCAGGGCCCGAACCACATGCCCCAAAGCTGCGGACTTAACTAAGAGCAGCTTACAGAAGTGTTCCTGTCTTTAACACTCAGATCTCCAATTCCCAATGGGGTCTAAACCCCAAATAAATCTGTTTTACCCTTTATACAGGGTAAACTCATAAACTGTTCACCCTCTATAACACTGCTAGAGAGGTATGCACAGCTGTTCCCCCTCCCCCAGGTATTAATACATACGCTGGGTTAATTAAAAAAGCAAAAGGTGATTTTATTAGGTATACAAAGTAGGATTTAAGTGGTTCCAAGTAGTAACAGACAGAACAAAGTAAATTACCAAACAAAATAAAATAAAACACGCAAGTCTATGTCTAAGAAAACTGAATACAGATAAAACCTCACCAGTTCCAGTAAGCTTCCTTTTACAGACTAGTCTCCTTCTAGTCTGGGCCCAGCAATCACTCACATCCCCTGTAGTTACTGTCCTTTGTTCTAGTCTCTTTCAGGTATCCTTAGGGGTGGAGAGGATATCTCTTTAGCCAGCTGAAGTCCCAATGGAGGGGTCTCCCACAGGCTTAAATAGACTTTCCCTTGTGGGGAGACACTCCCTCCTCTCTTCTATGCAAAGTCCAGCTCCAAGATGGAGTTTTGAAGTCACATGGGAAAGTCACATGTCCATGCATGACTGAGTTCTTACCAGCCAAGCCACATTCCTGGGAAAACTCCAATGGGGACTGGCATCTTTGAGTTGATTGTTGGCTTAAGTGGTTCTTGATTGGGCATTTAATTTGCATATTTCTTTCTCAATAGAAATCAAGCAAGTGTACAGCCAATATTCCTAACTTCAAGAAAAAAAATGATACATGCATACAAATAGGAGGAATGTATTCAGTAGATCATAACCTTTACATAGATATGTATGTTACATGGCATATGTAGCTGTAATAGGGTGCTGGCTAGGAGAAACTAGCCAGGCCACTCTTAGCCTTGTTCCAGAGGAAGAAGGATATTAGTTGGGCTAGCTGAGGGGATCCAGAGTGGATCCACCTGCAGGCCTGGGTAGCCAGCCTGCCCTATAAAGCTGGCTAAGAGACAGGAAGCAGGGGGAGACAGGAAAGGGAGGAGTGTGGGTTCTAGATTCCTGCTGGCTGGGAAGTTAGTAGTCTTCCAGAGTGTTGGTACCTGTAAATACCTGTAAATAATAGATGGTGGAAATGGACACAAACAATAAAAGGACACGAGTGCTGCACTTCAGTTGGTCTCTGACTGCGTTTGTGGAGGGGTCGGGAGCAGGCACCACTACAGTAGCATAAAATATATTCTAGTTATATCATATATAATAAGCATATCCCCTTGAAGACTTATGGGGTACACTGTCACAGTATATTCATGCCCTCTTTATATGCCAAAGTCTCTTGCTTCCATTAAAGGCCAGGAGAGCAATTGTGAATGGCAGCCTGAAATGAATAGATAGTATTGTTTGGACAGAGGACTAATGCAGTTACAATAGTATTCATTGCTATAGAAGCCTTCATGAATTCAATGACTATATTTTTAAACGAATTCCCTTTTCAGAAATCACTCTGAGCTACTAAATAATTACAGCCAATGGTATTATTTGTTTTGTCAATAGACCTTCCAGCTCTCTCTTTAGAATAAGACCATTTTATGACTGTCTCTGTTCTATATAATCAAATACTAACTGGTCTCTGTATTGTATGTTAGCAAAGCAGCAAGGCTTTGAAGTATAATTAGAAAGGCAAAGGGATCTATATGGGTATAAAGGTTGGCAAAGATCCCTTTGTAACATCAGGGCATTAATAACAACAGGGACTATCCAGTGTAATCATTAATATTTCTTTTTTTAAGCTCAGGGATAGTCCTATATTTTTTAAGAGTTCTGAAAGATATTGGCCAGAGGCTATCAAAGCAGATCAGGCAGCCACATAGACCAGAAAAATATTAGAAGCAATGATATCTTCAATGCCTGTGTTGTATGTGAGTGATTGTGGCCTGGAAGGTGTGGAAATTTTGTCAGCTGCCTTTGACAGTTCCCCATTGCTTCCTAAGTGGTGACTTTTCAATCATGCTTCTGGTTCTCCCATGGAAGGAGCTACAGACAAAACAGTGCTTGAGTTCAGCTCAGGCTGCATGAACTGGGTTTGAATTTGGCTTGATTTTCATTTTTCCTGAGTTATTCACCAAGACCAAAGGAAAAAAAGTAAATCAAAATATTATCCCCATCTTCTGTCATGATGTCCAAGACTGTTGAACCAGAAACTCCTGAGAGAAGGAAAGAAGTTCTAAAAGAAAATCCTTCCTCTTACAATAGCTCAACTTCTCTTCATCCGTTGCTTGATATAACTAAAGAGGAACAGAGCAGATAAAGGGCTCTTACATTATGCTTCACTACTAATCAGCTGTGCTACATAGCCTCTGAGAGGAATAAAAAGAAAGAAAGAAAGAAAGAAGCCAGCCACTTTCTCCATGTTAGGATAAACTTTTTAGAAATACAAATTCTATTAAAACAATTACATTTCTTTTATTAAATGTTCCTCTGAAGAAAGCAAACACATGAACTTATAGATTTTAAGGCCAGTCCAGCAAGGATTGTTACACTGCTCTCAAAACTCTAGATGAGTACCATGCTCTCTTCTGCTGAAACACAGCCACTTCTAAGGTGAATTGCAGGAACTATTTAATAATGGACAGCATCACTACATGATTATTTAGCACAGAAAAATGAAAAAAAAATAACCTTAACCTGGTGAAGCTACTTTGGGAATACATGCAGGCAGAAAGTAATTACCCAAGATGAAATCTGTTCTGTATGCCATTGCTCTGTTCCAACACCAGCACTCCTTCTATTGACTTCAGTGGATGACAGATCAGGCCCCATCATTAGTACCCCTACTTTTATGAAAAGTGCCATGTTAGTTTTTTATTACACTAAGTGGGAAGGACCTCACTTTTATATCTAGTTGCACTTTGTACAACACAGTGGGCAACCCCATGTTTGAGCATTCATTCAGTGTCCTCTGTTATACAGGAGTTTTTCCTGAAAGCTTTCCACTTAAGTATTGATGTAATCCAACATTGCTTAGCTTGTGAGAACAGACAAGATCATAATACAAAGTGATATTACTAATTGTTATTTATTACACTAACATCAATTAAGATTAAAACTCCATTGTGGTGGGCACTGTACAAATATAGCATAAATACAGTCCTGGTCCTTGAGAGTTTACAGATGAAATAATGAAACAGAAATAAGATGGGTGTTGAAAATACTCAGGTTGAGGTCAACAAAAACAACTTGGTACAGTAATTGTTATCTACAGCAGTATTTGCCATTAAAAAGCCAACATTTACCAACAATGAGCACATTGTATTATCCAACAGAGTATTACCCCGTATTTAGAATAAGAATTGATAAACATCAAGAGATGTGGCATTGAAATCACACACTGAGAGACAGTAACCCAGGACAGGGATAACTGACAAAGATTTGTCAGAGAGGGAACGTCCACTTTTGAGGAAAATCACCTTGCCCTGGTTGCAGAAAAACACCAGAAAAGAAAGGAAACACAACTGTCATGCAGCAATCATGGCTCAACCACCTGCAAAGCTGCCAACAAGCCCGTGGCTCAAGTATTGGACTCCTCAGTCATCGAAGAACCCATGAAAAACAAAACCTGTGAAAGATCATCCTCAACCTCGAGGGATTGCTGATAATTATGACCTTGTACTTAAAAGTAAGAATTAAATGGGGTTGCTGTGATCCTATGTGGTGAAAACAGCCAACTTTTCTGCATCTGTATATAGATTTTGCAGTGAGCGCAAGGATCCAGTGCTGTGTGGTGCAATGGGCCAGGTGATGGAAATAATATGGGCAGATCCTCAACTAGGAGAAATTGGCATAGCCACATTAACTTAAACAGACCTTTGCCAATTTACCCCAGCTAAAGATCTGCCCCAGTATGTTAACTCTCACTTTTAAATCACAAGTCTTAAACTGGTTCTGCAAGAAGGTAATTCAGGGTCATGTGTGGATGCATGTCAGGGAGTTCGGCCAGCCGTCGGCCTATTGAAATGCAAAGAGCAAGAACTACAAGTCACAACAGAAGCAAAAATGAGGCCCTTTTCCCATGCAAGGTACAATACCTTGTTTTTTTTAAAAATAAATCCTTGCTCTGAGACACACACACACACACGCACTTGAGCATTCTGAAATCTGTTTTGCTGAAAACAGGGACAGCAAAAAGGAAACGTACATCTTTAATTACTATCATGTTGTTGGTAGAATTTATAAATTATGATATTGTTACCTGAGGGCTTGCTGACAGACTGCTTCAGTTCTCCTCAGTCTGGTTCTAATCCCGGCCTCTCTTTTGTCTTTTGAATCCTGGAATGCAGACAAAAAAGGGTTTTCCTTCCATAAACCAACTTGTCTTAACCCAGATTATTGTGCTGTGTCACTACAAAAGGGTGCACCACTAATGTCACTCAGCTTTTAACGAACAATAAAAAATATCTGATGTATTTACTGCTTTTCTCCCAAAATAATGGAGACCATTTCACATTCTGACTCTTATGAAAATGCAGCAGAGCTCAGCCTGGGATTGAAAGAATTGACTTGCTTGGGTACTGTACCCACCCACAGACATCTCTCAAGGTATGTCTTCCCTGCACAGTTAAACTACGTGATTGGCATCTGAGTCTGAGCCAGGTTAGCCTAGCCTGGGTGTGAGCATCCCCACTGCATCCCTATCCTCATTACTGTGTTCTAACTTGCCCATGTATATTCATGGTTCATTGTGATGAGATGTGCTAGGATTGTCTTCTAGTCAATTGTGGGACACCTAATTTGTCATGCAGGGGAAGGGCACTGGAGGACTATCAGCACTCCAGTGGTTTTCCCTGTGGTCCTCACTGCAAGTAGGTGAGTTCCAGCTCTGAAACCAGACCTGGGCTCTAATCTATATCCCTATCAGATAAGCTAGTCTGAGTTTAAAGCATCTCTCAAGTAAACCCAGGTCAGAGGTTTTTTCTGTGTGGATGACAGGGCAGTTTAAGCTAAAGCCCAAATAAGAGCGCAGGTTAAGTGTGCAGTGGAAACATATCCTTAAACACCAGTCAGTAAGTAGTCAAGGTTTGACTACTCAGCATCCTGTTGCTAGAGTAATTTATTATAAAATCAACCAGTTATTATTCTCTACTAATACCAATGCATGAAGGAGACAACACGAACATCTGCGAAAGGCTAAAGGGGAGTACTAAGAAGAAGACAAAAAAATGTTTTTTTAATAAAGCTGGAGAAAAAGTAAACAACAACAAAAAAGAAGGCATTACTGATGAGGGCATCAACTCCTTGATTCTGGGGCACCCTGTGCAGTCATCTCTTTGCATCTATTGGGAAGACCCTGCCTCCTATAATACATTCACAGTACTACAGATTTCCTGCAAGAACTTATCCACTAGGAAGATGAAGCAGTATGTGAAGTATGTTAGAGTAGTCTCAGTTCATGAGGAAGTTTTCAATGTCACATCCTCATCTACTTGGGTTAAGATCTTGTCAAAGTATATAGAATAAGCAGGGCTGGGCTGGGCTTGGTCACTCCTTGAAGGAGGCACCACCAGAAAAACCAGAGTTCTGCAGGATGAGGTGCTGGCTCAGTAAATGGAACTTTTCACTCTAAGTCAATACCAAACCAGCCTAAAGTTGGAGCCACAATGCTGTTAAAGGTGTCATCCAATTTGATTGATTACATTCTGGCTTGTGTAATTTTTTTTCCTTTAGTTTCAACCAGAGAATGTACTATTCATTGCATAAAACTCAACATTCACATTTCAGATACCAGCAGTAATCTTAGCATATTCTTAAACTTAAAATGGAAGATGCTATGATACCACACTCAACTGATTTTCAGTGGAACCTATTGTACATTACAGAATTAGCACTACTAGTGTTGTTCTAATTATTCTTTTATTGTTGTGCTGTGCTAGGAGTTTTCTCTACTAAGAATTTTTAACCCAGAAAAATTAAAGCTTTTCCCAAACAACTGAAAAACAAAATTGCATTAGCTGAAACAAAATTCAAACACTGCACTCTAGGAAGATAATGCGGGGAAACAGTGGAGAGCTAATAGGGAGCATAAGGGAGCGACTGCTCCTCCCCAACAGCCTTTCAGTGTATGTGTCGTGTCTTTTCACACTGGGCTGGAGAAAGAGCCTACCCCACACTCACCCAGCAGTAGCAGCTCCTGTCCCGCATGGTTGGGCCCAGATCCCCACTATAGGTGTTGCAATATGGTGCACAGGGTCACATGGCAGTGCAAGCCCAGGTACCATGTCACAACACTACTCATTCAAATTTGGTGATTCCTTCCCTTGACACAGGGCTAGGATTAAGGTTGTGGTGAGGGGGTGTAGGATGCTGCTGAGTGGTCAGTGCTGGCTCAACCATTCCTCCTTCTCCTTGTAAAACTTGGTTCCATCACTGCAGCTGAAAATAATAAGGTCAAAATAGTCCAAATATACAAGTTTATAACAACTGAGGACAATTATCTCCAACTATACTGCAGTCACTTAGTTCACCTTAACTGATTAGTCTTGTTAGAGTAGGTATGGCAACTCCCATTTTTTCATGTTCTCTGTATATGTATTTTTCCTACTGTATTTTCCACTGCATGCATCTGATGAAGTAGGTTTTAGCCCATGAAAGCTTATGCCTAAATAAATGTGTTAGTCTCTAAGGTTCCACAAGTACTCCTCATCCTTTTCACTTACAATCAGTAGATGCAAATTGCTGCATTGCTGTCTTTGTAGTTCAAAGACTTAGCTGCTACATGCATAGAGTTTGGGTAACTTGAAATTCCCTGGGCTCCCATGGAATTGAAATGTATCCATATCCCTGTAATGCAGTTTCTCTGTATAAATGTACCAACCTCCCACTAAGAAAATTAGCTCTTTAATCACTCGAATCCAAATAAAGCATTGTTATATCCTAAAGGCACTGAAGTTCTATGCTTCTTAAAGAGTGCCTGAACATTTCCCAAGCAGAGTTAGAGTGTGGGAGAAAGCACTTTTATTTAGTTTTCTATAATTAAAGAACAAGCCAGACAGAAACCATAGTTGCATTTGTGGTGTTGCTCACAAAAAGCATAGGAACTTGCCTTCAGCCAATCTTATATTAAGATAAATTGGGGCGGGGGTGATGATGTTGGGGAGGAAGGTGTAAATGCTCAACATCAAACAAGAAAAGAGAGAACAAAAGCCTGAAAATTCTCCATTGTTATCCCTATGAAAGAAGCTCTGTGTTGAGACAGCTAAGGATACCTCATGTTCTCCACCTGCAGTGATTTATAGGACTTCAGGCTACAGGTTCAGCTTTTCAGGTTTGCAGTGAATGTTCAGATTTTCCATCAATAACATGAATTCAATGGCTCCCTCATTCATACTTAGAATTTGCTGACCGAGGCAATAAATTAGATATGCAAAGGTGAGTTGTAAAGGGAATATCTTTGCAAGTCCTTAAGTGACCTCTTCTAACATCCTGCAAGCCCCAGAAGATTCTACAATCAAGTCATCTTCATAACATCCCTCTTAAATAAGCACCCCGCTGATAAGAACCATTCCAAAGGGAATCCTTATTGTCCTGATATATTGATATGAAACTAGTAATACAGGAGCTGTCTTTTTTGATGGCTCCCTCACAAGTTTGGCTGGTGATGGATTTCACCACAGGCTACTTCTTTCAGCAGTTTCTCCCATCCCAACCTTGGAGTTTTGCTCAAGTACTTTCTTTCCTCATCTCTTTTTGTGTTTTTTTTTAATTAATTTTCATAAAGACACAATCAAAATACAAAATACAAATGACCTACAGCTTGTATATGTTACCAAATACCACACATTTTACAGGCTATCTAATAATGTTATGCAATCATGCAACTTTACAACTTGTCAAATCTGCAAGACCACACAACACAAAATCAGACAATATTACACAAACATTAAATGTTACTGTTGGAATAATAATAATAATAATAATAATAATAATAATAACACCAAACACAAATAGGCAAAAACAGGAATGAGGGGACCATGGAGGGCGGGCGGGGAACAGAGCACTCAAAGGGAATGGAAGTCTCATTGTTTGAGCTGTCTCAGCATTCTTTATCCAAACATATCAAGAAATGAGGTGCAAATTTCTTTGAATTCAAATAATTACTCTCTACGTCAATAAGCTATTCTTTCTTTTGCTGCTAACTCAGATAAGTCTGAATATCACTGCTCTCTCCTGGGGATAAACCTATTCCTCCATTTTGGTAAAATCATGCTCTCAGTAATCATCACAGCCCTCAAGAAGCAGTCTTTGTCGTGGAGTCACACACAACATAGTAGGCACATAACCTAGGATAACATTTTCAGCCGAGGTTTAGTTACTGAAGCCAAGCACTTTTCAGTCTTCTGTCTACTTCCTTCCACAGTTTCCTGACTGTTGTACAGTCCCACAGCATATGTGTCAGGTAGCAGCAGCAGTGGCAACTCCAGCTCCCGGGTCTGCCTGCTGCTGCTTCAGTATAAAAAAGGTAAACATTTAATAGCGATTAAATTATACATTGGGTGGAGGTGGAATAACTATTTTGTGATTTGTGCCTCACTTATCAAAAACGTCATCATCTGTCACTGTTGATAGGACCTTGGTTTGGGACTAAGGAGACTTAGATTTAATTCCTGTCTGTGTCACTGACCTAATGTGTGACCTTGGGCAAGTCATTTCACCTCTCTGTACTTCTGTTTTCCCTCCTCTCCATTGTCTGATTAGAATGTAAGCAGTCTAGAAGAACTGGCTCTTGATTTTGTACAGTGCGTGGAACAATGGGGGCCTTGAGTTTGGTTGGGACTTCTGGATGCAATTATAATATAAATAATAAATAGTAATAATAATGAAGATAGATCTTATGTTCATATTTCCTGTTGGAAGTCTCCCAGGTCCTCATGGTTGTATGCTGTGTAGAAGAGCTGCATCCAGTGTCACCATCTCCCATAACACGAGTGGATCCCAGCTATGCCGTATGCTTTCTTGAGAGGTGTCTGTAGAGTGGAGGAAATAATGGTTGAGGAGGTGCTATGTTCCACATCTTTGGCCTCTGATCCAGTTCCAGTTTGGAACCCCTGCTGGCTTATGTTCCCCTTTGCTAGGAAATGAGTGAAGCATATGGCTCAATGTCACAAGTTTTTTGTGGTACTAAGGGCTTGATGCAGCACTCACTGAAGTCAATGAAAAGATTCCCATTGGCTTCACTGGGAGTTGGACTGAGTCCTTTAAGGAAGAGCTTGAACCCACTGTATATATCATTCTGAAATGTCACAAAATCGCAAACATTTGTGTGTCCTCACTGCAGCTCTGTTTACAGTAAAAAATGACATGAACATTTATATATATTGATAGATAGATATAGACAGAGATATATTATCCCTCCCCTCCCCCCGTCACTCATGGAAATAACCCTCTGGGATTATTGATCTTTTCTTCTTCTTTTTTTAACTTCCAAAATCAGAGCCTGATTTTTTAATCCGGGTTTAGTTAAACTTCCTCTACTGCTTCTGGCACTTGTCATCAAAAATAAAAGAGTCAAATAGAGGGGGTGGAAATGCTAATTAGCCCCTGTCACAATTCATGCTGCTGTTGTAAGAATTCACAGTATGCAAATCAGGTTAAGTGTCAGACCCTGCTACTGCTGATAGAAATTGACAATCCCAGGGTTAAAAGGTAAAGGAGGCTTTCCCCTTTCTTCTCCACAATCCAGTGTCTTTTTGCTCCGTCCAGCCTAAGGTGCACACATTAATAAAAAAAACAATAGAAAGGTGAGGAGCTGGAGTAGTTTTTTATTAATAACATGCACTCTGTTCTACAGTATTCCTGCTATATTCACAGTAAAAAAGAGATTAGTAGGTTAAAAAAAAAAAAACCTGCCTTCAATTCAATGTAAATGTCACAGCAGCAAATATAAAACGTGGTTAATTTCTAAAATAAATATGGTGCTTTCTAATACGTATTATCATTGGATCTGATAGGCTACCATTAATTTGAATCAAGAGTAATTTAGATAATCCAAAGTATTATCACTCGACTACATGGCCCAAAATTATATCCAGAGGTCAAAGACCAAAGAGCACAATCAGGAATTTTGTTGTTCCCTTTTAGCATTTGATGTGCCCTACTAAATACCCTTCATTCCCAAAAGAAACAGGCTGGCACAGATATTTTGAAGAGAACAGCTTCTGCTCACTCCTGCATTCTTCCTACAAGAAGTAGCCTTTCAACTAAGGAAATGGAACCTAAGTTCCTATAACCACTCAACCTGCGGCATTTACAATGCTGAACTTGCACAAACATAGAAGAAGAAAAATCATAGCAGATTAGGGGTTGGAAGAGACCTCAGGAGGTCATCTAGTCCAACCCCCTGCTCAAAGTTGGACCAACCCCAGCTAAATGAAGCCTGGCGTTAAAACTTCTAAGGATGGAGATACCACCACCTCCCTAGGCAACCCATTCCAGTGCTTCACCACCCTCCTAGTGAAATAGTTTTTCCTAATATCCAACCTAGTCCTCCCCCACTGCAACTTGAGATCATTGCTCCTTGTTCTGTCATCTGCCACCACTGAGAACAGCCTAGCTCCATCCTCTTTTGAACCCCCCTTCAGGTAATTGAAGGCAGCTATCAAATCTCCCCTCGCTCTTCTGTTCTGCAGACTAAATAAGACCAGTTCCCTCAGCCTCTCCTCATAAGTCATGTGCCCCAGCCCCCCTGATCATTTTCCTTACCCTCCGCTTGCCTCTTTCCAATTTATCCACATCCTTTCTATAGTGCAGGGCCCAAAATTGGATGCAGTACTCCAGAGCTGACCTTACCAGTGCTGAATAGAGGAGATTAATCACTTCCCTCGATCTGCTGGCAATGCTTCTACTAATGTAGCCCAATATGCTGTAAGCCTTTTTGGCAACAAGGGCACACTGTTGACTCATATCCAGCTTCTCGTCCACTGTAATCCCCAGGTCCTTTTCTGAAGAACTGCCGCTTAGCCAAGTGGTCCCCAGCTTGTAGCAGTGCATGGAATTCTTCTGTCTTAAGTGCAGGACTCTGCACTTCTCCTTGTTGAACCTCATCAGGTTTCTTTTGGCTCAATCCTCCAATTTGTCTAGGTCACTGTGGACCCTATCCCTATCTTCCAGCATATCTACCTCTCCCCCTCAGCTTAGTGTCATCCGCGAACTTTCTGAGGGTGCAATCTATCCCATCATCCAGATCATTAATTAAGATGTTGAACAAAACCAGCCCCAGGACCAACCCCTGGGGCACTCTGCTTGATACCGGCTGCCAACTAGACATCAAGCCATTGATCACTACCCACTAAGCCTGACAATCTAGCCAGCTTTCTATCCACCTTATAGTCCATTCATCCAATCCATACTTTTTAAACTAGCTGGCAAGAATACTGTGGGAGAGTCTAGGGATATCATGTCCACAGCTTTCCCCTTATCCAGAGAGCTAGTTATCTCATCATAGAAGGCAATCAGGTTGGTCAGGCATAACTTGCCCTTGGTGACTCCACGTTGACTCTTCCTGATTACCTTCCTCTCCTCCAAGTGCTTCAAAATGAATTACTTTGCTAGCTGCAACTCCATTTGTGCTTTGGCCTTCCTGATTACATCCCTGCATGCTCAAGCAACATTTTTATACTCCTCCATAGTCATCTATCCAAGTTTCCACTTCTTGTAAGCTTCCTTTTTGTGTTTAAGCTCATTGAAGATTTATCTATTAAGCCAAATTGCTCGCTGGCCATATTTACAATTCTTTCTGCACATCAGGACTCCTGGACTCCTTTCCCCCTCATATTAAGGTCCCAGGGGATCCTGCACATCAGTTCCCTGAGGGAGTCAAAGTCTGCTTTTCTGAAGCCCAGGGTCCATATTCTGCTGCTCTCCTTTCTTCCTTTTCTCAGGATCCTAAACTCGACCATCTCATGGTCACTCCTGCCTAGGTTGCCACTCACTTTCAATTCCCCTACCAATTCTTCCCTGTTTGTGAGCAGCAGGTCAAGAGGCGCACGGCCCCTAGTTAGTTCCTCCAGCACTTGCATCAAGAAGCTGTCCCCAGTACTCTCCAAAAACTTCCTGGATTGTCTGTGCACTGCTGTATTGCTCTCCCAGCAGATGTGGGGTGATTGAAGTCCCCTATGAGAGCCAGGGCCTGTGATTTGAAAACTTCTGTTAGTTGTCCCAAGAAAGCCTCATCTACCTCATCCTCCTAGTCTGGTGGTCTATAAGAGATGCCCACCACAACATCACCCTTGTTGCTCTTGAATCTAAGCTTAACCCGAAAACTCACAACAGGCTTTTCTCCTGTTTCATACTGGAGCTCTGAGCAATCATACCGCTCTCTTACATATAATGCAACTCCTCCACCTTTTCTTCCCTGTCTATCCTTCCTGAACAGTTTATGCCCATCCATGATAGTGCTCCAGTCATGTGAGTCATCCCACCAAGTCTCTGTTATTCCAATAACATCATAGTTCCTTGACTGTGCCAGGATTTCCAATTCTTCCTGCTTGTTTCCCACGTTTCTTGCATTTGTGTACAGACACCTAAGATAACTAGCCAATTGCCCTACTTTCTCAGTATGAATCAGAAGCCCTTCCCCTGTCAGGAGGCCTTCCCCTGCACCCTCCTCCTTGTGTTTCCTCCTCTTATTCCACTTCCCTATTTACCTCAGGGCTTAGGTCTCCATCCCCCGGCGAACCTAGTTGAAAGCCCTCCTCACTGGGTTAGTAAGCCTGCCTGTGAAGATGCTCTTCCCTCTCTTCATTAGGTGGATCCCATCTCTTCCTAGCAATTCTTCTTCCTGGAATAACATCCCATGGTCGAAGAATCCAAAGCCCTCTCTCTAACACCACCTGCGTAACCACACGTTACTTCCACAATTCAATGGTCCCTACGTGGGCCTTCTCCTTCAACAGGGAGGATGGATGAGAACATGACTTGCGTCTCAAACTCCTTTATCTTTCTTCCTAAGGTCACATAGCCTGCAGTGACCCACTCAAGGTCATTCTTGGTAGTATCATTGGTACCCACATGGAAAAGTAGGAAAGGGTAGTGGTCTGATGGCTCAGCAGACACTCTGTCACACCCTGAATTCTAGCTCCAGGAAAACAGCACACTCCTCGAGTTTCCCAGTCTAGATGGCAGATGGATGATTCCATCCCCTTAGGTGGTAGTCCCCGACCACCACCACCCGTCTCTTCCTCTTGGGAGTGGTGGTCGTTGAACCCCCATCTCTAGAACAATGCATCCCATGCCTTCTTGTTGATGGGGTCTCCTTCTGATCCCTTCCCTTAGATGACTCTTCCAAACCATTCTCCACTGTAGTACCTGTGCAGAGAGCCTGAAAACAGTTTCTTATTTCTATCTGCATTGGGGATACACAGGTTCTCGTCTTTCTTGTGGAGGTCACATGCTGCTAATTTTCTTCCCCATTCTGCACTGCTCTCTCTGATTCTTCAGCATGCTGTGCCTGCAGTACCAAATGCTGACTTCTATTCAGGAAGTCTTCAATTTCTCTGATGCAACCTCAGATTTGATATTTGGGTCTGCAGTTCTTTAAACTTCTTTCAATATGGAGACCAGCTTCCATTTCATACAGATGAAGTCGCTTCTATCCTCTGGGAGAAAGACAAACATAGCACATCCAGTGCAAGTCACAACAGCTGATTGCTCACTATCACTATAACATGGTTGTCATATGGGGATTTCTTTTCACATCTTTCTCTCCAGCAGGTATCAGTGTGCTCACTTGAAAGTGTGATGTTCCAGATTGACATATGGCACAAGTGTAAATTATGGCTCAAACATGTGCTATTGGTGGTGTGTACCATTGCCATGTTATTGTTGTGGAAAGATGTGGGATATAACTGCAGAGATCAAAAGTCATCCTCCATTTTAGAAGGTGAAGTTCTGGATTGCTTGGCTCAGAACAGAATGTGGCAGATTTATGTTCACTTCAGGCTCTTATTGCTGTGTTTTGTAATGATTAAATAAATATAATGTAATTGTTAGACAAGCTTTCCATGCTTTAATAAGAAAAACCCTGCAGTGAGACTGAGTCTGAGACCATTAATGGCCCAATCCACTGGTCTTTGATGTCTTTGATATAATGAACTCTGGATCAGGTCTTCAAAACATGAGTCTCTATCACTTGAACTAAAAGAATAAGTCCATTTGTTGATAGCAGTAGGGCCATATCTCCTCATATGGACTATCCATGAGAGGGAGACATAACTCACACTGAACTGATTGCAAAGACTCGAGTTACAGTCTCATGGGATTCCTGTATTAGGCAATTCCTCAGGCCAACCAAACCAATTTAACTTAAATAGGTTACACTATGTCACATTATTAACTTAAAACAGGATAACAGCTTTATCTGCCTTAGAAATTTACAGTATACAAAGGAAGTTCAAAGGGGGTGCTGAATTTGCAGCCTCACAGATATTATCCACTATTATTTTTCTATAATTAAATATGCGGCTTGAACCCTTGCCACTATCTGGCAAAATGTTGTCCTCTCGCTCCCTCTGGTGGATCACTACACAAGCTACTTTAGAAAGTCAACGCACACGCAAAATATGTCACAACCATTATAGTACAAGGTGTAAGAGCCAAAGTGTTCATAAAAGATCAAGATAGATGAATTTTCTTAATAAGTAGCTAAAACATCCTCTGAGTTTCCGGAGCTATGTTGCTGCTCAAGGGTTTTCAATATGATGCTCTGATGATAGAAGAACCACTTCTATCAAATATTAAGCTACTGTAAATTTACTATAATTGAATAATTTGCCTCTTAGCTTTGGTTCACTAAAACTGTAACAAGGTTCTCATCTCTAAGTGATCGTTCCACAGTCTGTTTCAATATATGTCATGTCAGACAAGGCTCATATATAGTACCATTTGAGATTTAGTAATTCTAAAGCCAAGGGACCTTGTAAAAGATCTGGATGATTGACCATAAAGTATGTACGTATTTAGTCATATTAAATTGTGATTAGAGTTTCAAGCTCCATATTTAAACACAAAATAGTTGGATAAATCTTTGCTACTTTAGAAAAGCACCATCACATGAATTCAGATGAATAAAGGATTCAAAGCAAGAGGAAAGGGGGAACGTTTCAATGTTCATAGATATTTATATACAATACATACAGTTGACTAGATTTCCACCTTCTGTGGGAGAATTCTGGAGGACATGATTATAAGGGGAGGCTAACTCTCTGCAGGGGCTCAATCCTACATGTTGCCAAGTGTCCTCAATTCTCAGCAAAATTGAGGGCTCTTTCTGGAGGTACTTGGCACATCATGGCATCAAGACTTTAGTTTCCCCCAGATAGTTCTGTAGTATGATGGGTTTGCCCTCACTTTTTGTGGAACAAAATGAGGGTTCAGACCCCAGAAGATGCAGATCCCTGAAGAGTTACCAGAAGCAAGGGCCTAGGTGTAGAGGTCCTGCACTCTGAAATAGCCTCAGGTACCCTGCTTCTTTTTATTGGTTTTTAATGGGATGGCTCCACCCACTGTTGTCCATAGGGGGTTTAGATCTTATTATTAATTTCAGTAAATTCACCCCTTGCTTATTGTGTGTAAGGGGGTGGTGCATCTGTCCCACCACCACTCTGTCTCACTTGCTTCTCCCCAGAGGAAGCCACTTGAAGCCAGAGTGGGCCATTCCAATGTACTGGGGTGAGATGCTGTGCTGAGCTGTTAAGGCAGTAATCTACCCGTACATTCTGTTTGTCAGCTGAGGGAAAACTCTGTGTTTTGGATTCTAGTGGATCAATCCTCAACTTGGAATAAACCAACCAGCTAGCAACTATGCATGGAAGAATCTGATAAATTCAAATCTAGCTGGAAGTGTTATTGAAGTTTGAAAAATATGACTACAATTACTTTTCCACAGCCAGGATCTTGTTGGGGCTAGATCTGGATGTGATCAAATACACTACTCAGATCATTCCAACCCAAATGAGAAGTACTGGAAATCTCCTGAAAAAGCTTAGTACCATGAGATTTCCAATTCATTTTTGCAAACCAAGGTGTTTGGATAATTACAGGCGATACTGATACCTATTCAAACTTTGGAGAGCTTATCAAAACATCCCCCGCATCCCCCACAAAAACAGAAGAAAAACAAACAAAAAACAAAACCATGCCACAATTTTCAGGTTTCATCATTGCTACATTAAAAGCAATAATGCTATCGGCGATCCCTCGATTTGAGGATCTCGACCACAGATTTACATATGGGTTCTGACATGATTCAGGAGTCTGATCCTGGACCCACAGATCCATGCGCAGGAGGTACAGACGTTTCCTGGGGGGTCAGCTGCCTGCTGGGAGAAAATTATTTCTTTTTCCTTCCTTCTCTCTCTCTTTTTTCAGCTTCAAGGGCAAGGCGCTTCTCCAAAAGCAGTAATGTATGTTGTATCTAATTGATCTTTAGGGCTCCTCATTGCACAAGTAATAAATAAATAATAATAATATGGAAGCAGGTTTGTGGCCTACTATCATTAATTGTTTTCCATTGTTAAGGGTGAAATTAAGCAGAGGTGATGTCAGGCAACATTTGTTTAACAGGCAACAAATTCAACATAAATGATAACAGGTACCATTATTAATAAGAGGCATTTTATCAGACTTAATTTTATGATCAGTTTATTAGGCCGTGTTGTCTGGTCTGAACAAACTGTACTTGACATAGGACTGGAAAAGAGGGGTCAAATGTGGCATAAAGTACAATTTAGAGCAGTCTTGAGGCTTCAAGAGGTCATTCCAGAAGACGAGATTTGTCAGGTGTAGAGATGCCCCAGCCATTCCTCCTTTCTTCCAAGAACACTCCTATATCAAGGGACAGGAGGGATCCCTAGGTAACTGACTAACCTGGAATTACATCTTAAATCATGAGTCGCTCTGGGAGATTATTGCAAAATATTTATGAAAAGATTCACTGGGAACTTTAAAAGGATTCATTCTGACGGTGTGCTTGTTCCATTTGTGTGTTGTCTGAGAATACTTCATGAACGATACAGACAGAGGTGATCACAAAAACAGTGAATAGCAAATATGGGAGAATATTTGGAGAAATATTGTCTGAATTTGTAACATAAGGATTTGCACCAGAAGCTTGGTTGTAGGTATTCTTCTCTTCCAATCAAGGAACTAGAAACATATCATGTGACCTTTATGTCCAATCAAAACAAATTACATTTTGAATATCAAATAAAATCCACCTGTAATCAAGATCATTCTCTCACATGCCAAATCCTTAAAACTCTAATTGTGCCCTATTACTGAGATACAAAGTAGTTTGATAATATTAGCCTCTTTTTATTTATCATAATCATAGTTACTAGTCACAACTCCTTATGCTTCCATTGTGAAGGAGTAGCCCTAAGTGGTTAAATGAAGCTCCTATTCCAAAGGCAGTATGTTCAGCTGCACAGAAGATAGATGAATAGCTCTGTGAGGAAAGTTCATTGGCATGTTTGTGTTTCATCAGGGATGTCAACTTCCATTTCATTAGATAGTTGGTATTTTCTGACTGCTGTGTACTGGTGTTAAACAATTACCAAGTTATTTGTTTTGCTTTAGAAAACAAAATCTCTTGATGCTTATCCATTAAAGTCTTGCTTGCCATTTATTGCAATTTCTCACTCTGCATAGACATCTTTTTTTCATTTTTAAACACAGACGGCTGCTTTTACTTTAGTTTTAAAATACATTGTTGAAAGTACCAGCATTGTTCCCATCAGTGTCTTTCAGATCCCACTGCTGCATTAAGTCAATGAAGCTGTCCATCTTGTCTTAAGCAATTCTGATGTAATCAAGAACTGCGTTGTAACACCCTTGGCTGCACTTGTGTTTCTATCGTAGCAGCATTCTGCTTTTTCACTTTTGAAATAATGTACACTCTACCATTTCTACAGCATTACAAGTGCTGAAAATCCTGAAAAAAGCAGCCAGGAGCAAAAATCTGCCAATGATGTGGCTGCAAATCTGGAGTTAACTCTATTAAATTCAACAGAGTTACTCCAAATTTATGCTGGTATAACTCAGAGCAGAATGTGTAGTTATATGTACAATGCTGTGTGACAGGACATCATAATATGTTTCTGAAAGGTCCTCTTAGCATCATTTTTACTGTAGAAAGACAGGAATATATCATTGTTTTACCAAAGAAAGATAAAACCATCTGGCTTACTTACTCACCGGAAGCAACATTCTTTTCTCAGTTATACTGGTGTAAATCTGGAGTAAATTCACTGGATTTTCACCTTTGTAACTGAGGGCAGAATTCAGCCCAAAAGGCTAGAAATGTATTATCAAGTCTTATTTCAAACATCATAGGAAAAATATTATTCTCAGTTTAGTAAAATCCAGAATGAGTCAAAATAGCGTCCTGCCCTGGCCTCTTTCACTTCATTTTTCTTCATTCTGGAACAAATCTGTCTGACGCATTATAGCATTAAACCCGGTGGTACAGCTGCTTCACATGCAGAGCCCCCATTTAGTTAGAGCCCCCATTTAGTTCCATGGGCGATCTCTGAGTATGGCAGCTACAATCCAAAGCCCTAGGACCCTGATTCAGCATTCCCTCCGTGTTCAGAAAGGCACTTAAGGCTTAACTTGACTTCAGTGGGCCTTAAGCATATGCTTTGCTTAATAAGGATGTATTTAAGTGTGTATTTAAATACTTTGATGAACTGGGGCCTATATAAATGAGTAATCTGTAACAGAGCAAAATTCTCCACCACTCAATGGCTCTCAGATGTATTCTATTCTCAATAGCTGTGTGAAACTTACATTCTTCCATTCATGTGAGAGTGACCAGACTATCAAAAACTAAATTCCTCATGCATGAATGCTGTCTGTACATCAGTGTGATGGCAACATCGCTATTTGGTTTGATAGACTATTTTGATACGTTTGTACATGGACACAGCTATCTCAGGAGCCCTCATATAAAAATAATAGTTGTATTCGGAACTTACATTTTAAATCATTTAAGGATTTTTTAAAAAAATATCTTGTTTTAGCCATGCAGGAAAAAATGGCTTCCAATTAACCCAGGGTCAGTGGGAAATGTTATACAAAATAACATTCCAGGCCCCAGTGTCTCATAAGCTAAGGATTATTAAAAATTTCACCAGATACGATGATATTATTAAGGGGAAAATGTCTAAAACACAGGACCGGGAACTAGAAATTCTGGGGTGAGTTCTTCTCCCCTTCTCCAGCCACTTTACACCAGATATAAGGCTGGATTGGTGAATATGGGAAATCAAAGTCACATATTTGGCTGAGGGAGGATTCTCCCATTTCAGGCAAAGCGAAAGATAGCCGGAAAGTTGTCCTCCAAGCACCTTCTTGCATGTTCTGCATAGGAGGCAGACTGGGGCAGGGTTGGGGAGAGGAGAGGTGGATCAGAGGTGGATCCGCTGTATGCAGCTCTGTGAAGATTCCAGGCAGTCCTGTGACCCATAGAGCAGCCCGCTGCCATAACTTAAGAATATGTCAACAATTGCAATGAAGCACGTGTAGACATACCTGAGCTAACTTTGGTCAAGCTAGTCCACTAAAAATAGTGCAGGCATGCACTGCTATTTTTAGTGAGCTAGCTCGGATATGTTTACGTGTGCTGCATGCAAGTGCGTTCCTAATTGCTGTGTAGACGTACTCTTAGAGAGGCGCCTAAGACTATCTAAATTATGCCAGCTGCCAATCTAGTTCCCAGAGCACCCCAGAATCAGGAGGTTCTGCAAAGGCAATTTAAAGCCACTGTAAACCCTCCTAATTGTGGGCTGCAGGTTTTATTGTGTGTCTTTTAAAGACACAACACAAAATATCACTCCGAGCTTTTACTCTTGAGTTTTTCACAAACTAATTGTGTGACTTTGGACAAATTCCTTCATCTCTTTGTACTTCAGTTTCCTCATCTGTCAGTTAGGGACAGTGGTACTTTACTATAAGAGTGTTATAAAGCTTCATTCATTAATGTTTGTAAAGCACTTTTAGATAGAGTTGCCAATTTGGTAATATCTCGAAACTCGACATTCCAGCAGGAGTGCCGGAACCTTCCCTGCCCCACCTCTTCCCCCAAGGCTCCACCCCATCCATTCCTCTTCCCTCTCCCCCCCACACTGCTTTTCCCCTCCCACCCCCTTCAGTCAGGAGGGACTCACTTGCTTTGCCAGGGCTGGGAGCTGCAGCTGCCAGGAGGTGGCCCTGGCGAAGTAGGAGCTGGGGTGGGTGATGACGCAGCGCTTCCCCCGCCCACAGTAACTGGACTTTGGTTGTCTGCTCAGTAGATCTACCTGGACACTGTCAGGTTCCCTTTTTGACAGGTCTTTCCAGTCAAAAACTGGGCACTTGGCCACCCTATTTTCAGATCCCTGGAGGGAAGTTTTCAAAAAATTGCCAAGTATAATTGTTACTATTTTACTCTTTTCCAGATAATAGAATCCTGCAAGGAAAACTCCATTGCTCATTTGAATTTACGTGTATGTAAAGGCTACAAAATCAGGCCTAAAATTAGTCCTCTAAATATATTCGATGAAATCCTGGCCCCATTGAAGTCAGCAGCAAAACTGCCATTGACTTCAATAAGATCAGGATTTCACCTGCTACCATGCAAAACTGATCTGAATTAGAGATTTACTATTTTTCTCACCCTCCCGCCTTCCTTCTGTTGCAAATTGGGTATCTAGGTATATTATTATGGTGGTATAACACAAAAACACAGATTCAATTTTATTTTTCTGTGGTTCTGTTTGATTCAATCTTATTGTACTCTCATGAGATTTTAAAAAGCTTCAATATTTATTTCTAGGCCAAAATCCAAACCATAAATTTTATTTGAATCATCTAAACCGTCATCAGAACATTATATCTTCTCTATTAAAAAAAACCCCACACACTTTGGGTGTACATGATAAAATTCTAAAGACTCCTTTTCCTGGTCTCTGATGCCCCTCACCTTTAGGTAAAGATCAATTAGTCTCTTCTTTTTAAACCCATCAAAATGGATATTTGAGTCCCCCACAAAATGGAGTTATAATGCTGAAATCCATTTTTGAAGTGATATAGAAGGGATATGACTATTGACAAAGGGCTACTATTCAGCAGTCTTTAGTATTGAAATTCTTGCACTGAAAAGGGTTAATTGCCTATTACATAAAGTTTTGAAAGAATTCCAGTCTTCTGTGTCAAATCCTATTTTCATCCCACTCAACCTTATTTTAATGACATAGAACTGGACAAATGGGGAAAAACACCCATGGCACAATTTCTGCCAATGAATATTTCAGCAGGTGCCTCTTGGCTAAAAGTCTAGATAAAAGCCTTGCTCCAGGCAAATTAAGAGTGGAAGAAAAGACTTCTAAGTGCTGAGAGCTTATGAGAAAAGAAGGCGCATAGAACCCTAGACATGATCCCTTCAATTGAAAATCTAGAGATCACAGCAAAAGGCAATTACAGTGGCTCCTCCCTTGTGTTAGTAGCCTGTATTTTGCTGTCGTGTACATCTAAAGTTTCCAGCTAAGAGAAATGCTTAGCCTCATATGTCTCATTTTAGTTGCTAAGATATATGTGTTACAAACAGTGTTTCCTCTTTTTCAGAGTGTAGGCAACTCAAAGCATACTGTGCAAATAAGCACAGTATAAAGGCTTGTGTTTTTAAAGTAGGCCAGGGCACTTTATGCAGCAGACACAAAACAGGTCTATATTGTAACAGCCTGACAGTGAAATCAGTACTGACCAGGACTTGATCCTGCAAACTCTTACTACAGGATGAATGCCTTTTTTCTATGAGTAGTCCCAATTCTGGACAGCATTCCAACCCTCTGACATTGCTTCCTTCATCTCAGAGGGGTTCCCCAAATGGTAGAGGGACAGCAGAATGGTTAAAGTAGAGCTGAGAGCATGCAGGGGAGCTGTGGGGTGGTGCAGAAGTGACAGAGCTGGGAGACTACCAGGCAGCAGGCAGGGATGCCATGGGGGGCGGGGGGGGCAGGGGAGGGATCTACCCTTCACCCCCAAGTTTCATAAGGGAGAGCTACTCACTTTAGCCTCAGACGGAGTTCTTAACTGCAACAGCTTGAGCAGGGATGGGCAAACTATGGCCCGCGGACCACATCCAGCCCACCAGCTGATTTAATCTGGCCCTCAAGCTCCCTTGTATGCCACTGCACCACGCGGCTCTCAGAAGCAACAGCATGTGGCCCCTCCGGCTCTTACATATAGGGGCAGCCAAGGGCTCTGCATGCTGCCCCCACAGCTACCATTGGCAGGGAACTGCAGCCAATAGGAACTGCAGGGGCAGCGCACAGAGCTGCCTGGCCATGGCTGTGCATAGGAGCTGGAGGGGGACACGCTGCTGCTTCCGGGAGCTGCTTGAGGTAATTGCTGCTCAAAGACTGCACCCCAGAGCTCCTTCCACATCCCAATCCCCTGTCCCAGCCCTGATCCCCTTCTCGTCCTCTGAACCCCTTGGTCCCAGCACGGAGTACCAGCCTACACCCCAAACCCCTCATCCCCAGCCCCACCCCAGAGCCTGCACCCGCAACCAGAGCCCTCACCCCCTGGTGCCCCAATCCCCTGCCTCAGCCTGGATCCCTCTCTCACACTCCAAACCCCTCAGTCCCAGCCTGGAGCCCCCTCCCATGCTCCAAACCCCTCAGTCCCAGCTTGGAGCACCCTCCTACACTCCAAACCCCTCATCCCCAGCCCCACCCTAGATCCTGCACCTCCAACTGGAGCCCTCACCCCCCCATACCCTAACCCCCTTCCCCATCTTGGAGCTCTCTCTGCACCCTGAACTCCTCATTTTGGCCCCACTCCAGAGCCCACACCCTCAACCAGAGCCCTCACCCCCTCTTGCACCCCAGCCCCAATTTCATGAACATGCATGGCCTACCATACAGTTAGCATACCCAGATGTGTCCCTCTGGCCAAAAAGTTTGCCCACCTCTGAGCTTGAGAGTGATATGAGACGAGTTCCTAAACTGGGAGCAGCACAGCCTTCGAGGCAGGGAGTTTGTTTATAAACAAGAGGCAGGGTGATTATGATAACAAAAGGCTTATCATTAAAGTGAATTAAGGGTCATTAGATGATCCTGAAAGCATTGACAGGCACTTCAGTTAAAAGATAGAAAACAAAGAGTAGGAATAAAAGGTGAGACTGGAGAGAGGTAAATAGTAGTGTCCCCACCTCACGGTTCTGTACTGGGCCCAGTCCTATTCAACATATTCATAAATGATCTGGAGAAAGGGGTACAGAGTGAGGTGGTAAAATTTGCAGATGATACAAAATTACTGTAGATAGTTAAGTCCAAAGCAGACTACGAAGAGTAACAAAGGGATCTCACAAAACTAGGTGACTGGCAACACAATGGCAGAAGAAATTCAGTGTTGATAGATGCAAAGTAATGCACTTGGCAAAATACAATCTCAACTATACATACCAAATGATGGAGTCTAAATTAGCTGAACCTGTCCATAAAGAGATCTTGGAGTCATTGTGGATAGTTCTCTGAAAACATCTGCTCAATGTGCAGTGGCAATTTAAAAAACTAACAGAATATTGGAAATCATTAGGAAAGGGATAGATAACAAGAGAAAAATATCATATTTCCTCTATATAAATCCACAGTATGCCAACATATTGAATAGTGCATGCGGATTTGGTCACTCCATCTCAGAATGATGCATTGGATTTAGAAAAGGTACAGAGAAGGGCAACAGAAATTATTGGGGGTATAGAACAGCTTCCGTATGAGGAGAGATTAAAAAGACTGGAACTTTTCAGTTTGGCAAAGAGATGACTAAGGGGGGATATGATAGCGGTCT
The DNA here is from genome assembly GCF_003597395.2 of Chelonoidis abingdonii. NCBI lineage: Eukaryota > Metazoa > Chordata > Testudines > Testudinidae > Chelonoidis > Chelonoidis abingdonii. The sequence continues at coordinate 128,152,332 of NC_133772.1, read as the reverse complement.
ATAAATTCATGAATTGTGTAGAAAAATTGAATAAGGAAGTGTTTATTTACTCCTTCACATAACACAAGAACTAGGGGTCACCAAATGAAATTAATAGGCACCAGATTTAAAACAACCAAAAAACACAGAATTTCTTCATGGTCAACATGTGGAACTCTTTGCCAGAGTGAAGATCAAAACTATAACAGTGTTCCAATAAGAACTAGATAAGTTCATGGAGAATAGGTCCATCAATGGCAATTAGCCAGGGTGGGCAGGGATCCAACACCATGTTCTGCATATCCCTCGCCTCTGTTTGCCAGAAGCTGGGAGTGGGCAACAGGGCAACTTAATGTTTACCTGTTCTGTTCATTCCCCCTGGGGCACATGGCATTGGCCACCATTGGAAGACAGGATACTGGGCTAGATGGACCATTGGTCTTACCCAATAGGGTCATTCTAATGTTCTTATATAGAATCCAGGTGTATCTGCTTCCCACTGTAATCCACTAGACCCCACTCTCCTCCCGAGCTGGGATAGAACCCAGGAGTCCTGGTGGAGTGTCTCTCTCCACAACATTAGTAATAAGGTAAGAATATAAATTAACATTTTAAACCTAGCCAGTGTCCCTTAAGTGACTTGCCACAAGATGTCAAAACGTGGTTATTAGAGATAAGTGGGTCTAATATTTATTTAATTTTCCTTCTTTTATAAAAGAATTAGATACAGGGCCCTGTCAGCTAATTGCTAAGTTCTCTGTAAAAAAACTAGAGTTTTCAAGTGCCTAAGTAGCCCCAGGAATCATGGTTAAAGTTGCCCCCCCCCAACCAAATTCTGAAATGGTGCCCCTGGGAACAGGAGAAGTTGAAGCTGAGAGAGCACATAGGAACTGGCGGGGAACAGCTCTGGGAGAGCACAGGGCAGCAGAAGTGGAGGCAGAGCTGAGAGAGCACACGGAAGCTGAGGGGATAGAGGATAGCACATGGGTAGCACGGAGGACAGAGCTAAATCAATAAATTGAACACCCTGCAACTGCAAAAAAAAATTTCCCCAATTTTCAGCACCAAAGAGTTTTGGTTTTTTATTTTTTGTCAAAGAAAACCCCAAAATGTTCAAAAAATTGAAATTGCGTCACAAAAATTGCTGTTCTATCAAAAGTCATTTTACGTTCAAAAAATGTTTCATCAACACATTTTTGATCAGCTGCCCTAGAAACCCTTTCCACTTTTCCCCACCTTAGGCCATTTTCTAACCCTACACCTCCTCAACGCCATCATTCTTTGCTTCTCGGCACATCCTTCTCATTCCGCATCTCAACCCTCCCATGCACCTCATTTTTCTATGTTCTGCACTCTGCACTGATCTGCCAATCTGCAGTGGAGTTGGGGTAGGAATGGGGACAAGGGGAAAGGAAGAATCATCTTTTCTTGCTTGATGCTAGGTGATTGTTGTCCATTTTTATCTCATCTGTATTAACCATGCAGAATCAGCCTCAAGTCTTCCATCAACAATGTCCACTGAGACCTGGCAGTGGTGTTGTCGTTCCTAAAGATAAAACTAGACTACAGAATTGTGTTATGATAGTTGGAGTAAATTTAATTTTTATAGGAACTAATCAAACTGATTGCATTTAGATGGACTTTTAATATAGCATAGCTTTAAGAGTCAAAACAGTACTCAGTATTTTATTTTTAACAAGAGTCAAGATTAAAACATAGTTTCGATGAAACATTATTAGGAGCTAGCCCTCTGGGAAGACATAGTAGAATAGCTGTTCTTAAATTTTAATTTGTTCAAGGCAGTATTGTAACTATTGCTAATACTCTACAAAGGACAGAGAATTGCTGAGCTTTAAGTTAATGAAACAAAGCTAAAGAGTGTCTACATTGTCCTCTTTATGAACACTTTTCCAGTGCCTTTCTGTGAAAGTGACCCACCATCAGTCTCAGACAGCATAGAAGATACCGTAATTGATGTTCTTTTTTTTGTGTATAATTCAATAATCGTTCATTCTGTGAGCAGATCCCTGATAAATTACACCAGTTTATCTGCATATGTCTACACTGCTGTCAGAGATGTGATTGCAGTACATGTAGACATACCCAAGCTAGCTTTAATCTAGCTAGTGCAAGTACCAACATCAATGAAGATACCACAGCACGGATTTCAGCGTGGGCTAGCCACCGAGGGAATACCATCTTTCCTGCTATTAGTATTGATGCTAGCTAGATCAAAGCTAATTCAGGTACATCTACACATGCTGCAATCACACTTCCAATGTGTGAAGAACATTACATAACAGACATGCTTGGATATTTTGAGTAATCCACAGAAATGAACATGCACACCTATGTTAGTTATACGCTCTTTGAATTTTAAGGAGGGTATTTATGGTCATTTTCTTATCAGAAATACAGAATACACTATGATCAAACTGGGTGAAAGCAAACAATATGTGGAAAAATGTAGATGTATACATCTAGGAACAAAGAACGAAGGTCAGACATACACAATGGGAAACTATCTTGGAAATGGTGACTGAAAAATATAGTGGGGGGTCATAGCGGATAATCAGCTCCCAGCATGTCAGTATGGCCAAAAGGCCAATGTGATCCTTTTATACATAAAAAATCAAATCTCATGTAGGAGTAGAGAGGCTATTTTACCTCTCTATTTGGGACTGGTGTGACTGCTGCTGGAGTACTGTGTCCAGTTCTAGTATCCACAGTTCAAGGAGGTTGCTAATAAATTGGAGAGGGTTCAGAGAAGAACTACAAGAATGATTAAAGGATTAGAAAACATGACTGATAGGGATAGACTGAAGGAGCTCAGTCTATTTAGCTTAACAAAGAGAAGATTAAGGGGTCACTTGGCTACAGTCTATAATTATCTAGATGGGGAACAAATATTTAATAATGGGCTGTTCAATCTATTGGAGAAAGGTATATCATGATCCAATGGCTTGAAGCTGAAGATAGACAAATTCAGACTGGAAATAAGGCATAGATTTTTAACAATAAAAGTAGTTAACCGTTAGAACATTTACAAGTGGTCGTAGTGGATTCTCCATCACTGACGATTTTTAAATTACGACTGGATGTTTTTCTAAAAGATCTGCTCTAGGAATTATTTTGGAGAAATTCTATGGCCTGTGTCATACAGGAGGTCAGACTAGATGATCACATGGTTCCTTTCGGCCTTGGAATCAATGACTCTATAACAATTTATTATGTTTTTAACAAGATCTCAGTCCTGCAAAGACTTGGGCACATCCTTAACTTTAAGCAGAAGAAGAGTTCTATTGGCTTCAGTGTGGTTACTCAGATGAGAGTAAAGTTAAGTATGTATGTAAATGTTGGCAGGACTGGGACTATTGTTGTGCTGTACTAATCACAATGAGAACAGCGGGATTGTTTGTCTTTTAATTTGGTATGCACTGACAGTGTGCTTGGCACTGTACAAATCCAGACAGATATTATCCAGGCCCCATTTAATCTAAGGATCTGATCTTATGCCACAGAAGTCAATTGGAATTTTGGCACTGACTTCTCTGAGAGCAGGATCAGGCCCTAAATCATAATTAATAATGCATAAAAGTAATAAATACCCAAAATACTGTCTGAAAATCAATGTGAATTCTTTTCAGTAACAGCTTCCAGAACTTGCTTTGGGCCACTGATGATAGATAGTAATATTGAGCATCAGTTCAGTACTTTTCAACTGTACTGCTCACAACTCTGTACACACTATAACAAGAGCTAGTTGGAAGTATGTGATTCTTTTTTATTTGCCACATTTTTTAATCAGCTCACCATGTAGAGCTATGTTACAGATGGGGAAACTGAGGCATAGAGCAGACAAGTTTTTGCCCAGAATAACACATCCTAATACATTTCCCATGCATTGGTGTCCATTTCATTCCTAAACTAATTACGGAACACTCACATAGTGAGACAAACCAGTCCAGGCCATCTTCCTTCTCCATGGTTTATTCAACCACAACTTTTTTCTCTAGATTCAGGTCTGTGCTGTTAAGAAATGAAATACAATCCATACTACCATATAGAATTCCATAAGCAGACCACCCAGTTTAGCAGTATTGAAAATAATAACAATTAATGACCCAAATATAAGCAGAGTTTTAGACAAGGGGAATGAAGTGAAACAGGCACAGAGAGATGAGTTGACATATGAAGGCTCACCATTGGATGGTTGGATGCAGCAATTGGCTCTGAGATAGCTGCTGCTGGAATTAAGACCTTGGGTATGTAACTCTGCGATAGCTGAGGCAATTAGATAAGCTGAAGTAGAATTGGGATTAGGGTAGGTGATGTATGTAGCTTCAGTATGCAATTATTACACTTATGTTTGTAATGGACCTTTACATGTGCAAGGACCTGCAGTATACAGAGGGAAGCTACCATTTTATGATGCAAAGTGGATGCAGCATGTTATAGAGACTAACTGTGCTGTCCCAGGGAGGCTTTATTTTTGCTCTTTCTTATCTTTTTGCTTCTCTAAATTTAAACTATAACTCATTTTTAAAAAAATATATAAAGGGTTAACCATTGGGCACCATTCTTTGGATGTGTGAGGTAGACAGAAAAACAAAATCCCTCTGCCTTTTGATGCATTAGAAACTTTTGAGGTTCACCCATATTTAACATAGTATTGGTACTTTATACTGCCCTGCACATCTAATCTATCTCTTAACAATTAAATGTAGTTTGTCTTACAAGTGCCGGAGCTACATTTATTTTTGAGACATTATTGCAGTTTAGTACCTAGCTAGCAATTAAGTACCTAGCTATATTGTCTGTCATTTGTTCCACATTGGGTGCCTATGGCTTCCATGTCCATACTAAATACTGCTCACATGAGCAACAGAGATTTAACACTGCTCACTGTCACACAAAGTCGTTAAGGCTAGATTTTCAAAGGTATTTAGGCACCTAACATTATAGATAGGTTCCTACTGGGATTTTCAAGAGTCCCTTAACTGATTAGGAGCCTAGACCTAGACTCTCAAAGGTAGTTAGACTCCTACCTTCCAGTAATTTAATGGAATTTAGGAGCCTAAATACTTTTGAGGATCTGGTCCCTAACTCCCATTGATTGGACTGATCTATGGTTTTATGACAGGGTGCATGACACACACACCACCTCTGGCAGCCTCTTCCTCTTCTTCTTTACATGACATCTCTGATGTGGAGGTTGTTTGTCACCACCTTCCAACTTTCACAGTAGCAACAGAGTCATAAAATTTCCACTGTCTTTTGGATACGCCTCTGGCCAGGTAACTGACTCTCTTTCTTCCTCTTCCAGGTTGGCCTGCAATCTTGCCTGATAGTGTGAGTATTGGAAGTGATTTGTTCCATAATCCCCAGCAGCCTAGGAGTTAAAAACCCTAAACCCCTTACTACTAGGCATCCCTACAGAAGTGGTTGAGACTGAAGAGGAGGACAGCCGCTTAATCTGCTGGCTGAGTGTAATGGGACAACCAGTCTAATTGGACAGAAGGCCTTCTATGAGGGGAATGTTAACAAGCTTAATTGTCAGCACAGGTCTAATTAACTAGAGGGTGAAGTGATATAAACCAGAAACAGGGAAGATACAAGGAGAAAAAGGTTTGCAGAGTGTAGGCTTCCTCCCTACGTGGCTGAGGAAAAGACTAGCATTTCTTTGTAAGAACTTTGTCTTAGATACACCTCACATTCCTGTGGGAAACATCGGCTGAGGAAGCTAAGCTTTTGCTTTGAGAAATTTGGTGGCTGAGGAAAGTCTGAGCTTTACCTTGCTAGACACTTGAAGGAACACATTTACTTAAGTGCTTGACCTGAAACCCCATTATCCCAGTTTTGTTCCTAGACAGAGGCAGCAAGAGACTGGACTGTAACTTGAAACCAGTAACTGTGATTCAGGAAAAGCCAAATGAGAAGCATTGGCATTGATCTGTCAATATCCCTTTTCCCTTACGCTCTCTGATTGCCCCAAAGCATACGGTACTCAGTCTTTCCATGAATGGGAAAATGCATTATACTACTTTTTCCCTGTTTGTTTTAATACATACGGCCTCGTCCATAAGAACAGGGTGCTCTAGGCTAGCTGTGATAAACAGAAACTGCCTCTCATGAGATAGTCAAACACAAACTTGTTTAGTTTTATCCACCCAGACTGCTGCCTTCATTGCAAAATGGGGTTGAGCCCACAATCCATTTAACACATACTCTTGACTGAATGCCTAAACAGGTGGGAAGCTGTGTCACGTTATGAGGCTATAATAGCACTTTTGAAATAAGCATTACTCTTCCTAGCCGTGGTCTGTTAGCATCAGACCACTCCTTCTGCTCCGGACGCTAGATGCTATGAAGTCTACTGCGGTCAGAAGTCCATTCCACTACTGTTTGGTCCAAGCTGTGACTTAAATGGAGACACTGGGCAAGCGATGAGTCAACATAGTTTCATTTGGGCCCCCTTATGGTGACAATAGGTATCACAGGTGATGCTGGGTTAGTCTGTGAACTATGGCAGGGAGAGCTATATCCAGCAATCTCAATAACATATCATCTTTTTACCCATGCAATAGGGCTGTGTTCTCTGTGTACCATGAGGGCCAAAACTGCCCATCTTGCATAGGTGACCTGCTGTGAGGAAGGCAGGATGGCATGAATCTGTTTACAAAGATGGAGATGGGTTTAACAGGGAGAACTTTCCTTTTCAGGGAAGAGACAGTCATTTCTGACTCAAGACATGGTACCATTAGAGTAGAGTGACTGACACCTGCAGAGTCTGAACTTCTACTGAATTAGAGTCCTCAGAGAAGAAATAAATTAGCAAAATCATTGCTAACCGTTAGTTATTAGAGCTGGACAAATTTCTGCTATTAGATAATGTAATTATTCCCCAAACTATATTTAATTATCAGGTACACAGATAAATTGACATTTTTATTCCTTTTTTAAATATTGAAAATTAATTGAAAAATGCTTTTAAAGAATGATAATTAAATAAATATGCTATGAAATAAGGCCATGTGCAATTTCATTTTATGTGTAAATTATATGTAGGCCCAGAGGGGATGCAGTCTTATTATACAGTTTACTCCTCCATTAGCATTTCAATAGAAATACTTTTCCTCCTGGTTCTGAGGAAAATAGGGAAAGTATGCAGCACATGTCAGACTCATTCATAAAGGGGACTGAAAAAGTTCAGTTATTTCCCATAAAAACTTTGGTTGGTTGGTTGGTTTGGTGGTGGTGGTGGGGGGGGGTGTTTTATTTTGTTCTTGATCTGCAACTGGAAGTGTGGAGCAGAACTTACTTCACTGTGAAGCAAGCTATAGTGTAGGTTGCAAGAGGTCTTAACTTACGCCCCAAAACTATAATGATGGATCCCTGATGAAAGTCCATTTGTGTGCATGCAGTGGCAGAAATGGGGCCCTAGTTTGGAGCAGGAAATCCTCAGTGATCTAGCAGAAGCTCTTATCTTTGGCCTTTCTACTTTTACAACATGTACAGATAAATAAATGCGTACATCAGATAGAGACCTATAGCAACCCATCCGATATTTGTACACAGTACAGAACACTCATGTTTTTTGAAGAAGCAAAAATATCACGCAGTGCTGGGGGAATAAGTTTCTTCTCTCATCAGGCGGTTCCTGGAATTTCTCCATCCAACTGTGGTGTATTTAGCAGTGTAACTGATATCCCTTTGTTTGCTGTGTATTGCACCTTAAAACACGAAAGGGCTGTGCTGTCTGCAAGACAGGCTGCCATTTTGTGTTCACTTTAATTCATGTTGTCAGAGGAGACACATACATTGGGAATAGTCATGGATATCTTACTTTTGTTCTTTTTTGTTTTGATGTTTTCTTAATCTTCATTGAGTCATGTTGAGTGAAAGTAGCCATGGTTAGTGTCAAACAAATCTGATTTTATATTTTGATGAGATTGGAGGTTTGGTTGATAAAGGTTACATTATATATGTAATATACTTAAGATTTAGTAAGTTGTTTGACTTAGTACCAGACAACATTCTGATTAAAAAATGAGCACTATGCAATGTTATTTTATTATTATAAGTTATATTATTTGCACTATACAGTACTATTTATTAATACTATAAAATAAAGAGCATGTTAACTGGATTAAGAACTTGCTATTCAACATTTTTATCAATGATCTGGAAGTAAATATAAAATCACTGGTGATAAAACTTGCTGAGGATCAGAAGACTGGTAGAGGGATTAATAATGATGAGAATACGGCAGTCATACAGAGTGATCTGGATTGCTTGGTAAACTAGGCCCATTAAAAAGCATCTTTTGAATACAGCCAATTGCAAGGTTGTACATCTAGGGAATGCAGGCCATATCTATATAATGGGGGATAGTCAGGGCCGGCTCCAGGCACAAGCGGAGGAAGCACATGCCTGGGGCGGCACATGCTGAGGGGCAGCATTCCATCAATTCTTGGGGCGGCACAATCCTGGCGGCTTTTTGTTTTGTTTTGTTTTGCTTTGGCAGTTCGGGCAGTAGTCAGAGTAGTTTTTTTTTTGTTTGTTTCAGCAGTTCGGAGGGTAGTCTGAGCAGCTTTTTGTTGTTGTTGTTGCTTAGGGTGGAAATATTGGTAGAGCCGGCCCTGGGAATAGTATCCTGGAAAGCAGTGAGTTTGAAAAGGATTTCGGGGAATATAGTGAACAAGCAACTGAATACGAGCTGCCAGTGTGATGCTACAGCAGAAAAGGGCTAGCGTGATCCTTGGATGTATAAACAGGAGAGTAGCAAGTAGAAGCAGGGAGATGATTTTGCCTCGGTATGCAGAATTGGTGAGACTGATACTGGAACATTGTGTACAGTTCTGGTGTTAACATTTTTAAAAGAATGTTGAAAAAAAATTGTCCAGAAAAGAGCCACAAAAATGATTCAAGAGCTGGTGAAAATGCCTCACAGTGAGAGACTGAAACAGCTCAATCTGTTTAGTTTATGAAGGAGGAGATTGAGAGGTGACTTGATTACAGTGTGTAAGTATCTTCATGGGAAGAAAATATCTGGTATGAAAGGGCTTTTGCTAATGGAGATGGGAATAACAAGAACCGATGCCAGAAGCAGAAGCCAGACAAATTAAAATTAGAATTACCACACAGATTTTTAACAGTGAGAGTGAGCAACCCACGGAACAAACTACAATGGGGAGTGGTGGATTCTCCGTCTCTTGATGTCTTCAGGTCAAGACTATATACCTTTCTTGAAGACATGCTTTAGTGAAACACAAGGTATGGGCTCAATACACAGATACCTGAGTGAAATTTAATGGCCTGTGATATGGTCGGACTAGATGATCTATTGGTCCCTTCTGGCCATAAAAATCTATGAATTTATTAATGTGAAGTTTTTGTTTTCCTGCAGAAAACAAACAAACTAACAAACAAAAACCAACCAGTTCTAGAGGACATTGTTGTTTCTGGATATCCCGCAAGTTTGTAATGGCTAAAGATGTAGCTGGCTATTTCCAGAAAGGCTGTCCAAAGTATTGTATTTTCAAAAGAAGGATGGCTAATGGCAAGGTAACTGATGTGCTGTGGCTGCTTACATAATCATCTCATGGATACTTTGTACCCTCCTCCTGATCCCCACTTTGTACCTACCAGTTGTGTCTCAACATATGGGGCAGAGGCTATTTTTAGCCAAGTGGGGACTTGATCCCTGAACTCTAGGCATTAGTGCAATATACACAAATAATAAGAGTGAAAGGAAAATAAAGAAAATGAGAGGAGAGGGTATTCACGTTTATCTGTGCCCCTTCACTTTGTTTCCTTTCCAGCACTGCTGAATTATTAAGGTTGGCATCAGCATATGAATATTCTGAAAGTACCATTATATTTGTGAACCACTCAAAGCCTTTGATTCTTTGCAAGTCTCTAAATTATCCTAATATTATTCACAGTTTGCATGGCACTTTACAGGGATATCTCTGTTCTCCAACTTTGTCATTTATAGCAAATATATAATAACATACACGGTGATACAGTGGGGGAATATATCAATCTTCTCCCCCTTGCGCTTATTACAGAGAGCTGCATGGGAAAGCAAAACTCACAGAAAAGCTTCCGATTTCACCAGTGCAGTCACACTGAAACTTTTATAAATAAAAATGCAGCATATTTTCCCAGTAACAAGGGATCTCAGTTGTGTTCCTCTACAGCCAATACCTGTGTATATGCAAACTTTAATCTGATGCATATGACCTTGACCATCTTCAACCATCTCTCTTACCCTTAAGCCCTAAAAGATGAACTGTAACCATTTCATTCCAGATGTCTTGATAGTTCTAAACTGTGAAATGAAGTTGCAGTGTTGTTTACAAACAGACAATCAAAATATATATAACATTAACCCTTTACATCCCATCAGCTGAGTGGAGCTAATTTTTTGGCAACCAAAAGAAATCATAGATTCCTCAAAATAGGGCATATATTCCCTTCTTCACTGGCTTTCACAAGAATCCTACCTTGAGACTGGCCTGATAGAGAAGCAGCCTGCAGCTCCACGCACTTTGTGGATTTTCTCTGCATATCACTTTGTATTTGGCTTTCCCATCTAGCCATCTCTTCAGGAAAAGGGCCAGTTATAAAAGATCTCAGTGAGGCTGAGGCCTGTACTTCTGCAGACTTCTTTCCTGGCACCCACTCCATTTGCTTCTGACACAGGACAATGGGAGTAAAAGTCTTCTCTTGATTGTCCAAAGTTATGTTTTCCTCATCTTCCCTTTCAAAGAAAGCCTCATTCAGAAGATCTGGGTGTTGAGTCAGAACCTAAAGTAAGATACAGGTCTTCTCTTATTACTTCTGCTGAGATATCTGCTTTTAGAGTTAAAAAAAAATCTAAAAGAGCTTTCCTTTCTGACCATTGCTGGCTGCGATACTCCAGTTTTGGAAATAATTTACTGGACTTTGTCTGGGTCCAAGGTTCACAGGAGCTGCATTTTGCAAAAGGTGTTTGGCTCAATAATTGAATATACACAGACATAAAGTCTCTTCTGATTATAGCACATGATATGTTAATATGCATCTAACATACTGGATTTAGCTATTCCCTGTTGAGAACATTAAAACAATTTGCTATATTCCAAGTGTCCTTGTCTTTCCTAGTATCTGTCTAAATATCAAATAGGAGGAGAAGGTAAGATCTATTTATAAGGGCCTGTGACTACACCACTTTCTTCTAGGTGTGAAACTTAGTTCTGCCCACTTGCTGCCATTTAAAGGGCAAGTTGCAAGACCATATATGAAAAATATTGTACTGTTATTCCTTTAAAATGAACAGAATTATCTATTCTTTAAATCAAAGGTAATCTCTTTTGATCTACATTTAATAGGTCATCTACTTTCACTGCTACAGATGTTTGTGATAACGTATAACTAAATCAAGATCCAGACACTCTGGAATTGAACCCTGGTGTTTTCATGAGCATACTGTAAGAAAATGCTAATGTGACTTCGAAACCAATTGTTACCAACAAGAAAAAACTGTTTTTGTTATCAAATACAAGTTCAAAATAAAGTGAAATCCAGTTTCAAAAATCTGAGTTTGATTAGTAAAATAGAGAAGAGGAATGGAACATCCTTTAGCTTTCCAAAAAGTAAAAATATCAGGTGTCTGCAGGTTTTCTATGAACAATGTGCCAATCTGTGTCAAATTATTAATTAAAAATAGGCCTGAACCAAAGGATGCATGTTGTGTCTACTTATAAAAGTGTGTGATGCAGAAGTTTCCACAGGCTGAATTAGCAGGTGAGAGCACTTTCAACCTGTGACTTGAAACTTACAATATGCTGGTGTCTCACTTGCACAGTAGCCAGTTTCACAGTGGGGTTACGTGTGCCAAGAAGGAATTTGTATAAGTCAGTACCAGTAAACTTCAAAACTAGTCCCAGTGATGGAAGAGGAAAACAGCTTGTAAAGTACAGTAAGCAAGAGCTACCTTTTAAAGCCTAGTAAACCAGAGCCGACATATGCTAGAAGTTGTAATTCAGAACAAGGGGCTGGTGTAGTGGAGATAGTATAGGAGGGATGTACTGTCTGTGTGTGCTACCGAGGCAATTCAACAAAGTGATGGTTGAAGATCTTGATTCTAGGAGATCTCAACAAAAATAGATCAGCAAGTAAAGATATGTATCAAGATCCTAGATGAGATCAACCTGCCAAATGTGAATAGGAACTTGAGGTCCATTTTAATTTGAACTTGTGATGTTATTGATATAAACTGGGACCATATAGAACATGGGTTGCAACCAAGGTCCTGTAGTGGCACCAAATCTTATGTAAAGAGGGTCATATAAGGTGTTTAAGACCAGGTTATGGGTTACTGGTTATGATTATGCTGTCTGTATGTCTGTATCATTTTGTAGTTGAAGTTATGAATATTGGCTGTATGCTGTCTGTATTTCAAATATGTGCTGTGTTACTGGGAAAGATCCCAGACAAGTTGGTGTTAGCTCTGTTTAGCCTGCTTGATGGCCCATTAAGGACCATCAGCTACACAACTGACCCATTGAGAGGAGGCAGATACGCCTTGTGACTCAGCAGGGTGTGCAAAAACTGGCCCATATGACTGCAGACTCCATTTTGCTGTAACTTTCCACAGTAGGAAGAAAGAAGTTCTTATACCTGGAAAAGACTATATAAGGTGGAGGCCTCATCTCCATTTTGTCTTCAATCCTGCTTCTTACCTCTGGAGGGACTTTGCTACAAGCTGAAGCTCTGCACAAAGGACTGATGACCCATCCCAGCCGGGGATGTTCTCCAGAGACTTGATTTAAACCTGCAATTTACTCCAAGCCTGAACTAAGAACTTTGCCATTACTGTATGTAATTGATTCCATTTAACCAATTCTAGCTCTCATCTTTTTCTTTTTCCTTTTATGAATAAACCTTTAGATTTTAGATCCTAAAGGATTGGCAACAGCGTGATTTGTGGGTAAGATCTGATGTGTATATTGACCTGGGTCTGGGGCTTGGTCCTTTGGGATCGAGAGAACCTTTTGCTTTTACTGGGGTGTTGGTTTTCATAATGATTCATCCCCAGGACAAGTGGCATTGGTGGTGATACTGGGAGACTGGAGTGTCTAATGAAATTGCTTGTGTGACTTGTGGGTTAGCCAGTGGGGTGAAACTGAAGTCATTTTTGTCTGGCTGGTTTGGTTTACCTTAGACGTGGAAAAACCCCAGCCTTGGGCTGCGACTGCCCTATTTGAGCAATTGGTCCTGAATTGGCACTCTCAGTTGGGTCCCACCAGAACCACATCGTCACAGAACTCATTTTATGTAAGACATTAAAGTAATACAGTTTTGATTCTTCCTATGGAAAATGAACAAATGAAAATATCTATTTGGCTCCCTTTGCAGAAAATGTGAATTGTGAAAGGTTAACTGTTTGAGCCCTATTGAGGACAGGTTAAAGGCTAAGTCAAAGAAATGTAATTAGGGAGAATGAAGTCTTAAAAGGAAAGATAGTAATATGCAATATGGGGAGACCTGTATGTAGAACATTGGGTGACACTCTCAATAGCAAGAGGTCACCAGTGGGCAAAGTTTTAATAAAGTTAGAAGTACCCACCTAGGATTTCACCTGTAGATTTTAAAGGAAGGAACCATGAAAACTGATAGACAGTTTTAGAATAAAACCACCACAACCCATAGGATACTTTGTATCAGGCATATACAGCAAATGGTAGAATAAAATCACTCTCCATATATGGAGATTTTAAGCTATTTTGCCACTGATTGGCTTCTTTTCAAGTGAGCTTTGTTGCTGCACTATACTAGGTGCTTCATCTGTCAAAACCATATAGGATGATTGCCACAGATATAGTAATATACTGAAATATGCTTGGAAACCTTTATTGAATTGAGTGTTAGTATCTCTGGGGTTTATTGTAGTAAATGCAAAGTTTATGTATTATTGTGGGCCAGGACTGTATGCAGCCTCTCTAGGGAGAGAGGTGGTATAAAACCTGGATGATCAAAGCACTATATTGAACAACAATGTGCTACACAAGAATGGACTTTTGGGACAATGCGTATGAGGAGGATTTCCTGCGATATATCTAAAGGGAAGGAAATGCAAATTCCCCACCTCCAGTTATGCAAAAACCTTGCCTTTAGAAGCTACCCCCTGAGGCGGGAGCCATTGTCTGCTGATTACCTATCACATGAGGCCAAGATCACAGGCCCAAGCTGTATAAAGGAAAGATTGAACTAGTCATGATTGTTCTGATTTAGAGTCTGAGATAGTTATGAACGTGTAACCATGGGGAAAACACAGTTGTGGGTTTAGACCAGAGCCTGAGAGTGACCTTTGATAAGCTTTTCAGCATGCCTGTAGGTTCTTTCTATTGTTTCTAACATGTGTTCTCTGTAATGCATTCAACTTACACATAAATGTGCTAGCTTATTTGGCTGTGAGGGTAAATTATAACTGCGGGCTGTTATATTACTCAGAACCTCTGGAGAGAAAGCAATGCACAGAAGCTGGCCTATTTAGACAGTCTGGCTTTCTGGGTATATCACAGTGTAGGAAGGGAACTGTGCAGCCTGGAAAAACCCCGGTCAAGATGGAGAGAGACGTGCATCTCTTTCCAAGAGAGGTGGTGGCTGAAGGGCTAGGAGCCTAGAGTGGGTACCCTGAAGGGACCACAGAGAACAGGAATACAGGTGCAGTTGTACCTGAATTGTGACACTTATATCTTTAATAAAGGCACTTGCATACAGTAGGTGTAGGAAGGTATATACCAGGAATGCCATGCTATGGTGTGCAATTTTTACTTAATAGGTGAAACAATCCTTATGGCATTATTGTTTGTTTTTCTTTATTCTTCATCCACCATCTTCTGACTGTAATATACCCAGTGTATATCTGTTATCACACTAACCACTTATGTTTGTTATTTGATCATGTGTAAGAGTATGTCTGTCCCATGAAATGATAGGTATACTACGTGTGGTTAGTTACTGATCAGCCAATGGGTGTATAAATGTCATACTGCAAGCTATGCTTATGAGTAGTACCATTCAAAAATTCCACCTTTTAATTAAGTAGATTCATACATAATGCTTGCAACAAAATAGAATCACTTGGCATCCAGCAGAGGACATGTTTTCAGTGTCAGTGATTCATTGCACAGAAACATGGGTCACTAAAACTGCAGGACCCAATATTTTTTTTCAGCTAACTCTTGACAGAAGCAAATAGCCAATATTCGGTCCCAACATCTCTCAGGTTTCTTTGTTCTACTTTGCAAAATGATGTTGTAAACTGCACCCGTCAGTCACTCTCCCATGTAGCTTGGTGATTTGTTCTAGGAAAATACCATGCCTGCTTTACAGTTTTGAAGGAAGAAAATTGCCATATTTTACAAGAGAGCTGAGAAAAACATACATCTCTATCGGGGAAAGGCTGTATGTTCCTTTCCACTGTATGTATTCAAGCAGCAACTTTAGAAATGCTATATTCTCTGGGCATTCTGAGATGCGATATTATCTGCAATTGTGTCTTAATAAATACCTGCACTGAAAACAGACTGAAGTTGCCAAGAGATCCAATTGGAAGGAAGCATGAGGCTTGTTGAGACCAACAGGATTCCATACAATCCATAATAGACAATTCTATAAACTGCACATAGGCAACTGATGCTCCAAAATCTCCATTTGTTTATTTTACTGAGGGCAAATGAAATACAAACGTGCTTAAGAACCCAAGAAGGCATTCATTTTTCTTATAATCCAATTTATTCTATTACTAAATAGTGCCAAAGGTAATGTTGAAGTGATCAGGTTAAAATTTATGTAAGCTGAAGCAAAGAGGTGGCTTAATTGAATAAGTGCACTTAAGTCATTAACCTTGTGCTGCTAGGACTAATCAGTATGAACCCCATATTGCTAATAATCACAAAGGCAGCAAAGTTCTGCTTCTTACTTATGCCCTGAAAAAAGAGAAGGGGAAAAACAGGGAGAATTGAGGAGAGAGAGAAAGAGAGTATTATCGGTTTAGGAGTGAAGGAATGGGCTACACATGAAGTAAGCACTTCTAACAGAAAATCTTGCACTAATACAAAGCTGCTTTTTCCTTCCACTCCGAACAGAAGTTATTAGTTAAGAAGCAGAGTGGACAGCTGCTGCTTTTGTTGTCATGAATTATGGGAATGTGGGAAAGATTTGGCAATTTCAAACAAGAAGGAAGCAGTACTGTAGATCAAAGACCCATGACCCTGTTTGAATTGCCTTGATATAATGAGGCATGGCTAAAGAGTGGTGTCACAACAATCTTGGTTCCCAACGTTGTTCAGGATGGAGGGGCAAGTAGAACAGGCTATCCTTAAATGTCTGGAACTCCCGAGAATGGGATTAGTGATCTACATAGCAGGTTTGAAGCACCTAGGAGTCCTGGATCTGCTAATTCAAATGCCGATGGAGCCAATTCAGTTCTTAATCCTTGTGGAGTAGAGAAATTGAGTTCTGTGAACACCTGAAAAAATGATGCCATCTTTATTTGGCCTGGACAGGACATTAAAGATTCTGTGGCACATTTCATAAGAGGAGCGATTTGCTCTGGTGTCCAAAGCCAAAAAAGTGGGAGCATTTCAGTGGTGCTATATGCATAAACTTTATAAAGCACGATCGTATCCTTAGAGATGAAAGACGCTATTAAAATCATACATTTTAAAATATGTTACAGCAGGAACAGGAGCATCTGTTGGAGCTAAGGTTGCATAATGCTTGCCATTCTAGTCTCTCAGCTATTCATATAAAATAATAACAGTATTACCTCCCAGCTGTCCCAAGGCCTAAATGACATCAATGTCTGCAGGAAGACTACAAGCTGAAGCTAAACCTAGGCAAGATGGACAGGATGTTAGTGTGAAGACTCATCACTGCTGTCACTCTAGGGGTTCTACCCTCAGAACCTTAAATCTGTAGCCTGCTGGCCATAGTGATCCTGGCATTTGTCACCTCCAGCCTTGCACTCTACCTGGCAGTTGCAACAACAGCTCCTAAAAATCTTGATTCATTATGATGCACTCAAATGCTAAGCAACACAGAACAATCTGCAAAAATCATGCTACTGCTCTGGATAATATAAGGGCTCCCTATAGAGTGCCTTATTAAATCCCAAGTTCTGGTCCTAATCTTCAGTACCCGGCCTAAGCCAGGGAAGCTAATGATCCAACCAGCGGACCATATTCGGTGATGAACCCTGGTCATGTGTCACATGAGGCACCGTTGCACATACGCTACAAAGAAGTGGATTGAACCGAGACAACTTTACAGACAGCTTGTCTCTCCATGACCATGGTCTTTTATGACAGCTTTGAACCCCAGGTAAAATGGAGTGAGCAATTGCAACAATGAGACTAATGAGATCAGGTATCAGAGCTTTCCTGGTGGCTTCCTTTTGGCATCCCATGACCCAGGAACTCCCTTCCATGACAGATTAAATTGGTCACCATCCTCACTGCTTTCATGGTGAAATGGAAAACGAATCCGTTCATCATAGCTTATTAATAGTAACAGCAGTAGTAAAAATAATACTATTTTAAAAATAAACCTAACTTCACATCTAGGCAGAGAGGAGTGAGACTACAAGATGGACCCATTTGAATTTTGGAAGGTGTTCATACAGTAACATTTTAAAAGTGATATAAATGTATATCTTCATATATAGATACAATATGTATACAAAAGTCAGTATATCAAACGATGCAGTACAGCATATTTCTAGTCAATGGCTTTCAAGCAACATTTATTATAAACTCAAACAGGGGAGGGGAATGGCATTTTTTTACAGTTTATACTTAATAGGTACTGTATCTTTAATGCATATTAGCAATTGAAAATATGGAATGTGATCATTCCCTATTTATTAGGAGATGCACATTACTGGCAAGTGCTGAGCCCTATTTCCAATTGGAGCATCTAAATAGATGAATGCATATCTCCAAACTGAGTCCAGATAGATATAGTTGCATTTTAATATTTTAAAGTGAAACATGACATTATTTATTTAGTATTTTAATATTGAAGTATGCCCAGTAAATCCTTCAATAAATCCATTTTTTACTCTAAGACTGGTGTGTTTAAAGATAGTCAGCTGTGGCCAATGTCAGTAAGTGTGTTAATAGGGTGGTTGACAGCTCCTGTGGAAAAGTTTGGGTTAGCTGCGTTATTCGTTCATGAAGTATTTCTTCAAATATTATGGGTTATAACAAACTTGGAAATGGTGCAAAAAAGGCGCTTCCAATCCATGAAGATAGCTCTCGTTTGACCCAGACTGTTATGCAATTAACCAGCACTCCTCCTGTACTGGAACTGCATGTTACATTCTTGAACTGTCTTGCTGGGAAGTTAGGTACACTGCTTCTTATTACCAAAACAATCTGACTTGAAATTGTTAGATGTTTTCTTTGCACAGTGTCAGGCGTTAAGCCTGGTGGTGGGAGGACAGGATGGCAAAGGAGATAGATTGGAAGGGGGTTGAGAGATTGGGGCATGGAGAAAAGAGTCATAGAGGGATAATTACTGTTTTCTCCCACCTTATTCTTTACTCTAAAGTAACCTAATTTTTCCTAAGAGTCTGAGTCACTTTTGCCAGAGTGATAGGCACTTACACAGCCTGTTCATTAGGACAGGAATGTTAAAATCAGAGACTGGGAATGGTTGGATCATTACATTAACTGAATCTATTTCTCTGTGTTAAGTTCTCCTCACACCTTCTATGGGTCATCTTAATTATCACTTCAGAAGTTTTTTTTCTCCTGCTGATGATAGCTCATCTCAATTTATTAGACTCTTCCTGTTGGTATGCATACTTCCACCTTTTCATGTTCTCTGTATGTATAAATATCTCCTGTCTGTGTGTTCCATTCTATGCATCCGAAGAAGTGAGCTGTAGCTCATGAAAGCTCATGCTGAAATAAATTTGTTAGTCTCTAAGGTGCCACAAGTACTTCTGTTCTTTTTAGTAGCCTGTAAGGTCCATGTGTATAGTAGGAGTATGTGTGACTTAATAATGTACTTTAGTACCATATGTGTTCTAAAGATAAGGGAAAAGCAAATACCATAGAATCAAGTGTGATTTACAGCCAAGTTAGGGTCACATCTCCTGAGGGTACTGCTATACTCAGAGGACAAGTAAGATGCTTTAAAGATTGCCTGGCCCTTTATTTTTCCTGCAAAGTACCAGAAAGTTCATTTAAGGTTGGAGATGGTTGACTAGAAATTTTCAGCTTTCCAGTTTGCTCTTTTCTTTTGCGGCAGGGGAGGGTGGCAATGCCTGGAAGAGGAAGGTTGCCAGAGGCCCAAAATCAGGTGACAAAAGAAAAAAAGAAAAGGTGAATAAATACCATCCAGGGCTGTAGATTATATCAGTTTAAATAAAACAGATAATCTGTGCCCTGAGAGTTGACCTTTACCTTATAAAGGAAGGTTATATTTCAGACCTTATTGCCTCATATTGCTTCCCTGTGTTTATTTGTGTTGAAAGTAATATGGTTAATGCTCTACAACAAACAGCCAGCATTTATTCCATTTCTCTGCATGCAACTGCTCTCAAATACCACTGTGATACTTAAAGCAGTTTAACTTATCATTCCCTTTTAAAGTTGTCATTCTGTCACAGAGCTTAAAAGAAGTAGGCACTCAGGTCTTGCATTTTGCATTCTCCTTTTACCACCCAAACAGAGTATTTGTGGGGAAAGGGGACTGTGAAAAAAGCTGCCTGTGCCACTGTATCTGACCCATGCCTTGGCTGAACTGAGCTCCAAGTCAGGTTTTCCATTTTGTGGTTTAGAAATTATCAGGTCTGGGGTTTTAGGTGGCTTCTCCCTTCGGTTTCAAAAATAATGTTTACCATAAGCTTTATATATACTTTCTATTGAGTGAGGAGTCATTGTTCTGTTAGACCTTGTTGTGTTAAATCCTAGTGCTTAAGGCTAGAAGGGACCACCAGATCACCTAGTCTGACCTCCTGTATATCACAGACCAACAGCACCTGCACACTAATGCTCAAAACTGAAATTAGGCCAAAGTATTACAGCTCACAAGAGACAAACAATTATGTGCTAAACAGAATCAGCAGAATCAAGATGCACCAATGCCCAAGGCCCCTGAAATAGCAGTAAACTGATTAAGTGATATACCCAGATAATCTTGGCAAGTGACCCACAACCATATGCTGCAGAAGAAGAAGGTAAAAAAAAAAGCTCAGTTCACTGCAAATCTAACTTGAGGAGAAATTCCTTCCAAACCCACATATGGCAATTAGTTGGACCCTGATCATGTAAGCATGAACCAACAGCTAAGCACCTGAAACAGAGAATGCCTGATCCCACCTTATAGCCCTGGCCCTCCTCCTCCAATGTCCAACCTCCAGCCCTGGCCTTTCCTGATGCTTCAGAGGAATGAGGTTAAAAAAGCCCTCCCAGAATACATTGGAGGGAAAATAAAAACCCCTCCCTGACTCCTACAGGTGGTCAGCTGAAAACCTGAAACATGAGTTTCAATTATTACAACAGTCCCCCTTCTTGGGGCTTGGTATGGTCCTGTGCCTCTGTGGTGTATTGTCCGAAACTGGATCCAGACAAGAAATTAGATGTTCAGGCCAATTCGGTATGCAGTACACTGCTCTAGCAACATGAAACAAACCAGCTGTGAATTCACCTGGTGTCTCTGAATCCTCTCTCAGTGCAGAGCCAACAGTCACCTCTATGCTACCATCCCTTCCTTCTGCAGCCTCTAATAAGGGAGCATGGCTAGGGATAGGTGAGTGAGTGTCTGGAGTAGAGCTGGGTAGCAATGTTTTTTTCCGTCCCATGCAAATTTTCAAGATTTTGTAATTTTTGCTTGAATCAGGATGAAAAGTGGAAATCTTGAAAATGTTGCAGACTGATCACCTGAAAAACAGTAGGACCAGGTGAATCAAAATATTCATTTAGATCATTTCTAAGCATTTTTCTTTTATTACAATCTTTGTTTTTTTAAAAAAAACCTTTTAATATAAATTATCAAAAATTTCAAAATGAAAAGTCATTTTGAACAACAAAAGAAAACTAATTGTTTTGAAAATGTCAAAACAGGGTATGTTAAACAATTTCAAAACTTCAAAAAAGTTTGGGAATTGGCGGATTTGTCAAAATCATCTCTTTCTTGTGAACCGTTTCAATCTCAATGAATCAGCATTTCCTGACATATAAAAGTCAAAAATGTATCAATGGAAAATTCCCAAGAAGCCCTAGTCTGGAGTATCTCTAAACTCCAGTGACCTCTGCCTGCCAACACGGCATCTTGGCCACTGTTACAGTTGATGCAACTTAGAGCAGATGTAGAAGTGCTCTTCCAATTGCCTGGCAGATAAGGATCACGTACTGCAAAGTTGGCTCATAACATTTCTGGGTGTCAGTTGGACAGTCCTGAGGATCTGGCCCATGGACTTCAAGTTTTTACCTATTCCATCACTTGGCTTTTCTAGTCCATGCAGGTTCTTAATCTGCCCACATCCCCATAGTATCTGAGCACCTTGCAATCACATGACTAACATCTGTCACATATGGTTTGTTCCCTTTTTCATCCTCTCCCCAGAGGGAAAATTGTGTGTGCAATGTAGTGTTTTGATTTGGAACATCATTTTAACACATCCGTCATCATGTATCACTTTGCCTTTTTAGTAGCCAAAGCAGCAGTAGCTTTTATCGTGTAAGATGCCATCTTCCCTCGAAATTACTGTGAATACCTTTGGTTTCCAAGCACACCCCTCTCAGCAGCATTCCCGTCCGAGTAGGTCCTGAGCCCTGGTTATCCACCTGGCAGTGCATTTTCTTGCTGCAGGCCAGGAGGCCAATCTAATGTAAGCTTATGAGAATTCTCTGTGGAGATGGCAACATGCAAGACATTCACTAAGTGACTGGGCACCTCTGTTGCTAATTAATTGGCTAAACCATGAAAAGAGCAGAGCTTTTACCACTGAGGCTATTGTGGTGCCCTCTAGACATAGCCCCGTCTCATCGGATGCTTTCAATATTGCATCTGATTTGAGTGAGGCTAATCCCACTGCTGTTCATCTAGGTCACAGGTACACACACCTCTTCCAACATAAACAGCCGCTGAAATGGCCTGTGAAGTAATTACTGACCCTCAAGGGGGGAGAGAGGCCCTGCTGGGTTGTTCATGTTTCTTCATAACATATTATATGTGCCCCACTAACTTCCTTTCTGTAGACAGCAACATAATGAACCTCCTGGATGAATTTTCAACACTGCAATAACAACAGATTTAGTGATTTTTTTCCCCTTTAAAGCTCTCACACACAAAAACTAGACACTAGACTGATGAAAAGAGTTGTTCTTCATTAGGAGCCTCACTCAGAATAAATAGTACCTGACGTAAGTATTTCCATTAAAGTCAATGACATTACTCATGGATTAGGGGGTATAATCATTATTTATTATTTCTATTACAGTAGAGCCTAAAGGCTTCAACCAAGACAGGCAAAGGGTGGAAGGGGAAACAGGGTCATAGAGAGGTGATGAGACTGGCCCAAAGTCGCAAAGCAGGTCAGTGGCAGAGGCAAGTTTCCTGACTGACACCAACTCTAGTGCCCTATCTACTGGCTATGCTGCTCTTACACCAGAATTAGGGTAACAGATTCTGGCCCTAGATCAATGCAGGAGCTCAATATGGAAGCATAAGAGAACAGAGCAGAATGCATTGTGTTTTCAAATACATTTCTAAAGTCTTTTTGTCAGGATCAACTGAAAGTCTTTAAGGTGTTTGGAGATTTTTAGTATAGAATATGTTACTATATCTGTGACAGATCTGCTTTAGTAGAGGTAGGGATCAGAGCTAGGCAAAATGTCCACAGTGAAACCCCAAATCATATGAAATACATCTATTTTCATGTTTTATTCAAAATTTAGAGCTCAGATCCATTGGAAGGCTTCTTTAAGGGTCTTGATTTCGACAAAGCCTGGGCCCCAGTTTCTAATGAATCGTTGACAAGTTATATTTTTGCAAAGAAACCATGTGAAATTTGTACCAGGAAAATATTTGTTAATAGTTTTCTTTGTTTGAAACAACCAAAGGTTAGAAAAGGTGAAGCCAAAAAGAGAGGTAGTTAGTCCAGAAAATGCCTGGAGCAGAGTATAAACCAGGTAGTAAAATTGGTACCATGGAGATCAAACATAATCTCTAAAAATATGCTACTTTGCTACTTAAGAGACTGCAGTAGCATCATAGATCTTTTGACAATATATCTGATCTGTCCCATGATGAGAGAAGAATGTTGGAATTAGGTTTGGTAGATTGTGTATCAACCTTTATATGCTTGTTGCTACTTGTGGGCTGGGGCTTTGTCAGGGAAAGAAGGAATGAAAATATCATCCCTTGTTCTGGGCACTTCATAGATGAGGGAACCTACTTCTGTGGGTGGTTAGAAGCTGACTTATTATTAGTTGGACTTGCTGAAGACAAGGTGGGGGGCAAGGCAGATTTCCACTGGTTTCAATAAGCTTTGGATCAGAGACAGAGAGAGAGAGAGAGCTGAGAATGTACAGGTGGGAGGGTTAGGTAGCTTCTGAATAGGATGGGAGTGGGATGTGATTTTTGCCTGCTGTTAAGTGCCAGGCTAAAATTCTGCCCATTCAGTCTACTGCCATTGCAATTATTAATGTTTGTGTGGTGTAAATAAAGCTACTGCCTTGACTTTCTGGTAATGAGTTGCACACCTGACCCATTGAAGCCTATACAGAACCATCAGTGTGTGCTCCAAAGCTATGCAGTCCTACAGTCAGAGCTGTCCCTTGGGTAGGAGGAATCGGGGCAACCGCTCCGGGCCCCGTGCTTTGGGGATCCCGAGGGCCGGTGCGATTGGCCAGCACGGTCGGTCCTGGAAGAGACAAATCCATCACTTCCACCTGAGGCCCCGCACCGGCCTACAGATGGCCCTGCCTACAGTACACCATGGAGATCGACAACTTCTGACAATTGCAAAAAATTCTTCTAATAGGGAAAAGTCCAAGCCTCCCTGCCAGACTTTCTTTTGAACTCAGCTACATTTCATCAATGGATAGATTTGTGGTAAAGGTCTGTGCTCTGACCTCTGAACAAACGAATCCCTCTTCCTAGTGATTCTCTCCTCCTTCTTTGACTCTTCTAAACTTAGTTTTAAAAGAAGATGATAAAATGGAGGAGGTGTGGAAAAGCTTACACATGAGCTTCCAGTATTCTGTGGCCATAAGGGCTAATGCAATCCTTGGATTTACAAAAAGGGTGCAATTCTGGCCCCATTTAAGTCAGTGGTATAACTCTGACTTCAGTGAAGACAGGTTTTCACACACACGCACACATACACACACACACACATACACAATGTAGTTTCACCTTGGGGGTAGAATGCTGTGGGGTTACTAGTTTAAAAATAAAGGGATTCCCAATTAGACCTGGCCTGCTGAATAAATCCACTGCAGCTCTAATTTATAAGGAAAAAAAACAGGATGTATTTTCAAAATGAAAACCCCAAAATAAGGGTCCTTCTGGAACGGATGTGAAAGTCATGCTGCATTCAGCCACTTTTGCACAAACTAATTTTAAGTATTTTTCTTCTGAGCAAAGGAGGAAAAAAAACCCTAATACAATATCTGGCCCTGTGTTTTAAAAGGCTTATCACCAAAAGCTCTTAAGCAAAGAAAGCAGTCATGGAGTAAGAGGGAAGGTCCTCTCATGGCTCAGTAGCTGGTTAAAAGATAGGAAACAAAGGGTAGGAATAAATGGTCAGTTTTCACAATGGAGAGAGGTAAATAGCAGGGCCTCCCAAAGGATCTCTACTGTGACAAGTGCTGTTCAATATATTCATAAGTTATCTGGAAAAAAGGATAAACGGTGAGGTGGCAAAGTTTGCAGATGATACAAAATTACTCAAAACTGACTGCGAAGAGTTACAAAGGAGTCACAAAACTGGGTGACTAGACAACAAAATGGCAGATGAAATTCAGTGTTGGTAAATGCAAAGTAATGTGCATTGGAGAACATAATCGCAGCTATACATACAAAATGATGGGGTCTAAATGAGTTGTTACCACTCAAGAAAGAGATCTTGGAGTCATCATGGATAGTTCTCAAAAAACATCTGCTCAATGTGCAGCGGCAGTCAAAAAAGCTAACAGAATGTTAGGAACCATTAAGAAAGGGACAGATAATAAAACAGAAAAATATCATCATGCCACTATATAAATCCATGGTACATCCACACTTTGAATATTGCACACAGTTCTGGTCACCCCATCTCAAAAAAAAATATATTTGAATTGGAAAAGGTACAGAGAACTGCAGCCAAAATGATTAGGGGTATGGAACAGCTTCCATATGAGGAGAAATTAAAAAGACTGGGACTTTTCATCTTAGAAAAGAGATAACTAAGAAGGGATTTGATAGAGATCTAGAAAATCATGAATGTTGTGGAAAATGTGAATAAGAAAGTGTTATTTACCCCTTCACATAACCCAGGAACCAGGGGCTACCCAATCAAATTAATCAGCAGCAGGTTTAAAACAGACATAAGAAGTACCTCTTCATACAACACAGAGTCAACCTGTGGAACTTGTTGTCAGGGGATGTTGTGAAGGCCAAAAGTATAACTGGGTTCAAAAAAAGAACTAGATAAATTAATGGAGAATAGGTCCATCAGTGGCTAGTAGCCAAGATGGTCTAGGACACAACAACATGCTTTGGGTGTCCCTAAACCTCTGACTGCTAAAAGCTGGAAGTGGATGACAGGGGATGGATCACTCAATAATTGCCCTGTTCTGTTTATTGCCTCTGAACCATCTGACACTGGCCACTGTCGGATGACAGGATACTGGGCTAGGTGGACCATTAGTCATACCCAGTATGGCCATTCTTACATTCTTATAAGTTAGTAAATTAAAAGAAAGAATTTTATAAGAAAATGAACAAACTTTAAATTTTAAATTATTTTATGTTGCCAGGCAAATGCATTGGGATTTTATTTTATTTTATTTTTGGGGGGGGTGTAAGACACCAGGGATCTGTAAAGTCTGGCAGTAAAACCGATATAATTTCTAATATATTTTAATTTGATTCAATGCTGTATATATAAAATAGTGTATTTTTATGTCTCATTAAAAGATAAGAAAGACTATGAAAGCTGCTTCTTTACTTACTATAAAATTAATGCTTGCTGGACATAGCTTGTTTAGGTGGAGCAGTTGAGAAAAATAAACAAAATTTAGCTCAAATTTTCAAACCTGAAGACTGTTCCCTGGAACATAGTGTTGTGAGGCAATGGATAGCAACAACCACAGAAATCTTAGGGTCAGATTTGGGTTATTCTTCTAATTGCACACTCGTAGAACAAAAATGTAATCTCCACACTTGACGGACCAAACTGCATGGTGAAATATGATGAAGCAGGTTCTTTATTCCACTCCAATAATATAAAAGGAGGGTGAAGGGGACTCAATGTTCCCTGCAGAATGCCTCCATTGCAATGGCTTATGTAGTGGTTGTATACTGTCTCCCCTCCCCGCCCTGGTGTGGTAGGGTGTATCAAAGATGGGCTAGGTTGGGGAGGGAATAAGATGCAGGGCTCACTGCACTTCAGCTATTTAACATTAGTGTAAAGGCCCATAGAGAGGGCTGTTACAAGCCAGAGCAATTTGGGGCACCTTTGGGACCTCAGGACGTCAGCCAGTCCAACCCTCTACTCAAAGCAGGACCAATCCCCAACCAAATCATCCCAGCCAGAATTCCATCACCTCCCTAGGTAACCCATTCCAGTGCTTCACCACCCTCCTAGTGAAAAAGTTTTTCCTAATATCCAACCTAAACCTCTCCCACTGCAACTTGAGACCATTACTTCTTGTTCTGTCATCTGGTACCACTGAGAACAGTCTAGATCCATTCTCTTTGGAACCCTCTTTCAGGTAGTTGAAAGCAGCTGTCAAATTCCCCCCTCATTCTTCTCTTCTCCAGACTAAACAATCCCAGTTCCCTCAGCCTCTCCTCATCAGTCATGTGCTCCAGACCCCTAATCATTTTTGTTGCCCTCCGCTGGACTCTTTCCAATTTTTCCACATCCTTCTTGTAGTATGGGGCCCAAAACTGGACACAGTACTCCAGATGAGGCCTCACCAATGCCAAATAAAGGGGAATGATCATGTCCCTCGATCTGCTGGCAATGCTCCTATTTATACAGCCCAAAATGCCATTAGCCTTCTTGGTAAAAATTGCACACTGTTGACTCATATCCAGCTTCTCATTCACTGTAACCCCTAAGTCCTTTTCTGCAGAACTGCTGCCTAGCCATTCTGTCCTTAGTCTGTAGCAGTGCATAGGATTCTTCCATCCTAAGTGCAGGACTCTGCACTTGTCCTTGTTGAACCTCATCAGATCTCTTTTGCCCAATCATCTAATTTGTCTAGGTCCCTCTGTATGCTATCCCTACCTTCCAGCATACCTACCATTCCTCCCAGTTTAGTGTCATCTGCAGACTTGCTGAGGGTGCAGTCCATGCCATCCTCCAGATCATTAATGAAGATATTGAACAAAACTGGCCCCAAGACTGACCCTTGGGGCACTCTGCTTGATACTGGTGGCCAGCTAGACATGGAGCCATAGATCACTACCCGCTGAGCCCAATGATCTAGCCAGCTTTCTATCCACTTTTAGTGCATTCATCCAGCCCATACTTCTTTAACTTGCTGGCAAGAATACTGTGGGAGACCATATCAAAAGCTTTGCTGAAGTCCAGGAATAACACATCCACTGCTTTCTCCTCATCCAAAGAGCCAGTTATCTTGTCATAGCAGGCAATTAGGTTAATCAGGTATGACTTGCCCTTGGTGAATCCATGCTGACTGTTCCTGATCACTTTCCTCTCCTCTAAGTGCTTCAGAATTGATTCCCTGAGGACTTGCTCCATGATTTTCCCGGGGACTGAGGTGAGGCTGACTGGCCTGTAGTTCCTCAGATCCTCCTTCTTCCCTTTTTTAAAGATGGGCACTACATTAGCCTTTTTCCAGACATCTGGGACCTCCCCCGATCGCCATGAGTTTTCAAAGATAAGGGCTCTGCAATCACATCAGCCAACTCCTTTAGCAATCTAGGATGCAGCGCATCCAGACCCATGGACTTGTGCTCTTCCAGCTTTTCTAAATAGTTCTGAACTACTTCTTTCTCCACACAGGGCTGGTCGCCTCCTCCCCATCCTGTGCTGCCCAGTGCAGTAGTCTGGAAGGTGACCTTGTTCATGAAGACAGAGGCAAAAAAGCATTGAGTACATTAGCTTTTTCAACATCCTCTGTCACTACGTTGCCTCTCTCATCCAGTAAGGGGCCCACACTTTCTCTGACCACCTTCTTGTTGCTAACATATCTGAAGAAACCCTTCTTGTTACTCTTAAAATCCCTTGCTAGCTGCAACTCCAAGTGTAATTTGGCCTTCCTGATTTCACTCCTGCATGCCTGAGTAATATTTTTATACTTCTCACTGGTCATTTGTCCAATCTTCCACTTCTTGTAAGCTTCTTTTTTGTGTTTAAGATCAGCAAGAATTTCACTGTTAAGTCACGCTGGTCGTCTGCCATATTTATTATTCTTTCTACACATCAAGATGGTTTGTTCCTGCAACCTCAATAAGGCTTCTTTAAAATACAGCCAGCTCTCCTGGACTCCTTTCCTCCTCATGTTATTCTCCCAGGGGATCTTGCCCATCAGTTCCCTGAGGGAGTCAAAGTCTGCTTTTCTGAAGTCCAGGGTCCCGTATTCTGCTGCTCTCCTTTCTTCCTTGCGTCAGGATCCTGAACTCAACCATTTCATGGTCACTGCGTCCCAGGTTCCCATCCACTTTTGCCTCCCCTACTAATTCTTCCCTGTTTGTGAGCAGCAAGTCAAGAAGAGCTCTGCCCCTAGTTGATTCCTCCAGCACTCGCATCAGGAAATTGTCCCCTACACTTTCCAAAAACTTCCTGGAGATGTGAACTGTTGCTCCACATGTCAGTTGCCTTGGACATTATAAGTTGGACTGTCCGTTTATGATGAGATCAGTTACTGATACATTGTATTTCAAGCAAGCCTTTAATGTTGTAAACTCACACCAATGTCAAATCAGAAAAGCAACGTGTGAACCATTCTATTAAAGTACCAAGACTTTAAAAAGGATTAAACAAACCAACCAACTGTGATAATTATTTTGAGAACAGGAGCAGAAGAAAGTCAGAAGGTAAAGAAGAATTGAATGAGAAAAGCCTTTTTATGGAGTTAAGAGGGGAGGAGGGGCTTTGAATGTACCAAGGTATTTGGAAAATAGTAACCACTGCACAAGGGAAAGAAAACAAATAGTTTTAACAACAAACATCATAGCAAGATATACACATAAGAATACTTACGGCTTGAACATATAGCTCTGCTGGGAAATTACATGTTGCAGTTGTTGCCGATAATGCCCTCTCCTGGTGATGCTATTGCAAATAAGTCTGCGTGTCAGTCATCTCTGGGACCTGCATTTACAGCGTGCAGGGTTAATTTACTGTAGTTTAAGAGAGACTTTTATCTGAGCTAAATGTCACTATTCCCTTTTCTTTTTTCCCCTCTGTTCCAAAGACTAGCTGCAGGTAAATTATTTTAATAAGGTAAGATAGACCACAGAAGAGTTTTTCTTTTTCTTTTTTTTTTTAACCCCAAATAATGCTCTCTATGTCATCTGTATATTTATGATAGCTCAAAGACATGGGTGTGTGGATCTAATTAAAAATGTGAAAGGGTTTAGCAGCCTGCTGCTTTCCTGTGAGTCTCTTGTTGCCAACTCTTGGCAGCTCTGCTGTCACTGAGCCAAATTTTTAGTCTTCAGCTGAACTGCTGCCAGTGTGCTGCACTGCATGCTGGGACTGTACAGCCAGGAGGTACTGTGTTAAACTCTCTCACATAAGGATGTGCAGTGAGCAGGACTTTGTCTTCAGTCACCCAAAAGAAAAGTGAAGGAGAAAGCCCACTTCCGCCTGGTGAGCCTCAAAGTCTAAGAGGACACAGCGACCAATTCCATCAGGATTTTGTTTAAAGAAGAACAAATAAAAAAAAATGAGGTGGGTTAACCCATGTATTTGTTTAATGTTGCAGGAACATTTATATTCAGCAATGTAGCTGAAATCAGTCTATTTAGGGGACAAATTAAAAATGGACTTTCTGCAGTGAGAGTTTGACCTCTAGGCCACAATTTCTTGCCAAAGGAATGCCTTACCATTCACCTCCATATAATCCTAGCAAGTTTGGGCACTTTGGTCAAATAAGTGTTACAGCCAATAGCAGTAGAGGTAGGTTGATGGAAATATGTTTAACGCTACCCCGTCACCTAACAAATTCAGGTATAATGTGGGAATAGAGAGGGTTATGGGCTAATTTGGCTTGCAGACTTTGATCAATGCATCGACTCACTTGGGACTTAGAGTGAAAGAAGCGCTGGGTCTCACATGTCAGTGATAGGTTTTCAGCTGCTCAGAATTAAATTATCCTTTTAACCATTTTGTGCTGCATTCATTTCTGCAGGGGAAATAAAATTTGCTTACTGATTTTTTTTCTTTCTATTTTTCCATGTCTCCTTTTTCTCCTTCCATCTCCCATTTCCATTCTCTTTTTTTATCTCCATATTGTTTTATTTTCTCTCCTTTGTGTCCATTGCTTTCTGTCTCCTTCTTCATCTTAACCCATCCTCTCCCAGGGTTCCACATTTCCGTCTTCTTTCCTCCTTATCTTTTGCCCTTTCCCCCTACACCCTCCCTGCACTGGCTAGATCACTCCACCTGGGAGAATAAGCCACCTCAGAGGCTGGACCTGAGACCCCTTTAAACCTTTCATGTGCTTGCATTATATTTCTGGAGATATTCAGGTTGCACAGCATTGAAATCAGCTGTGATCAGTCTGGCAATGGAACAATAACTTTATGCTCTTGAATGCAACATTTACTCCAGATTTGAATGCTGGATTTTTAAGAATAAAACAACAACAAAAAGTTGGCACAATATCAAATACTTGTCCACATTCATTCATAACACTGACTTTAAATGAGACACAACACTAAAAGGACAGAGATGGAGGGAAATAAACATTTACACTGATGATCACACATTGTTTATAGAAAAGCATTTAAAGGAGTAGAATCATGGCACAAGTGTGCAACACACCTGAACTCCACCTCTTTGATCTTTCCTCTGGGGTCCATTTTTTTTTTTTTTTTTTTTTTGCAGCAGGCCTGCTCTGGTAAAGAGGTAGGCCTCAGAAGCCTTTTGGCACACAGCCCAGGCTTTGTGGGCCACTGGAGAGATGGATAGCTAGGTGGAGAAGTGCCCTGAGGCAGGTGTTAAAATGTTGTTCCTGGTTCCTTGGTGGTAATCATTGCAAAACAATTCTGTCTGCTCTATTCCTATCAACAAGCTGCTTTCCCTTGCTGGTTGCTAAGAGACAGGACTGTTGCTTACAAGTTGTTTGGTGCTTTAGATTTTCATAATTTATAATTTATTAACTTGCCCTCAAAAACTGTTAGTTTTTTTTTATTATTTTATTTTGCCACACACACAATACATTGTTACATAAAACAAAGGTCACATATCTACCAGTGTATTGGTTGCTCTTATAATACACTTTGCTTGTGTAGAGTTTAAGTTCTATGAAATAAAATGCTATTATAAACTGAAGATGAATATCATTTTTGTCCATTAACTTCTTCATTATATGATTGGTTAGGTCAATGGATTCCCTCAAGATTTCTTCACTATTGAAAACATGTTTCTGTCCAACCAAGAAGGAAATGAATTGAAATGATTCCAATTATCACAAGAAAGACGCCGTCTCTTCTTGCTCTACACTTCAGCACATAATAGTTCAGCTCATCAATCCTACTTTCCTGAAGTTCAGTGCTAGAGATGTTTAACCAATGCCAGAAATTACTCTTGTGCATTAATCTAGCTTTGTGGATACGCAAACCTTACCTTGCTAAAGCATTTTACACTTAACACTAGTTAAATGAGCTCAGTGAGGAGTAATGCCAGAGTGGAAATGAGAATAATTTGCAGAGTTGTTAAGTTGCAAAATAACTCTGTCACAGTTCACCAGTTTAGAGAAAAAAAATGAAGAACTTATTATTATACTCCCTTGTGGAAATTAAGAATACTAACCTAGGGTTAGGATTTAGTTGGCTGTTTAACAGCATAGTCATACAGGAAGCTGGTGGTGCTGCATTCACTAATAGAGATTTTATAATGGTACCAGCACCTTAACATTGACTGCATAACTATTAAAAATCTTTTTGGAAATTGACTACAAAACTAGATATTTCTGCCTGACCAATATTTTTTTTTCTATTAGCTGGTTATAGCAGAGTTCAGAGGATCCAGCCCATATATCCCTCACATTAACTAAACAAAATGGAACATTCAGACTTTTGTTTGTCTAATTTTAGCAAGTAGATGGCAATCCTGGTTGATATTTAATTACTTCTGAATGCTAATGAATAGCTTTAGTGATAGTATTTGATTTTTTATAAAAATGGAGCACTTCATCTACATCAAAATGTGATGTTATGGTACATACCTGTATTCTATAAATACAGAATTTAGGTTATTACCACCACTGGAACTATTCATTTAAGTTTGAAAGTAGATAAAGAGGAGGAATATTATTTATAATTAAAATTCTCCAAATAAAAGTTGTCTACTCTTTATTCCTTCCATGAGTCATACATAGAGCCTCAAGGGGTGGAATGCCTATTTTAGTATCTCCGAACAAGCATTCAGCTGAAGTCTGGGGTCAGGTCCAATGGGGATGCATATTGGCATCCTCACTGCAGAACGAACAGATCTATTGCAAAGAACTCTGACCAGAAATCTTCTTTGAAGCCTATAGATTTTACACTGTTTTATTTGGTGGGAAAAAAATCATTAGGTGAAATGAACCATCCATAATTCCTAAAGGAACATGAGTTGAAAAGTGCATCGGCATTAATATTTTTGCAGTGTGACATTCTGAACGCTCAATTTAAAAACTTTTTTTTTGAGGGGGGAGATTAGTGTGGGGGACGGGGAAGAAGTAGGAGGACTTTTCAGCTTTAACATTCCAACAGCTAATGGAAAACCAACATGTTTATGATCAGCTGCCAGTGCTTTGGGTCTTGCATGAGCAGAGGGCAGCAAAGACATGGGAGTCATTATGACAGGACTCCAGAAAATAAAAATAAAAAAGTTTCTTAAGTGACAAATATACCATCTCTGTGTTTTGAGTAAGCCAGAAGGGGAAAAGGAATCAGAGACATGATCCCATTATTAATTTAGCTGAAGGCCACCTGTGAAAACATAAGAAAGTTCTCTAGGGATTGTCATTGGCTGTGCACTCAGGTGTGTCGAGTCCGTACTCTAATCAGGAGCTTCATCTCTGAGCCTTTGCCAGAAATCTGATAAGTTAATCTACCATTCAAAATCAATGTCTGCTCAACAGGCCAGTTCTTGAGGTCCCAAAAAACAAAGGCTGGTGGATCATTATCTAGAATTCATGCCTCAATAGATACACTTGGATTTTATCAGAACAGAAATAATAACTGAGCAAACAAGCCACGTAGACTGTGATTAGATTAAATAATGAGAAGAAAGGAGTAAAAATCCCCAACGTTTCTAAGAGGCCAGTCTGATACCCCTGAAGCTTTGTTAAAGAGTTAAAAACAAAACAAAACAAAAAACCTAGACCTATCATTCACCTGGTAGACTAAAATCTCATCTTATACAGGAAAGGGCAGGTTGTTCTAAAGGCCTGCAAATCATACACACTGCTGTATAGAGAAAAGTTTTCCTGACAATGTGTGCGTTTTGGGCGAACAAAGTAGATTGGCCCATGTTGCTTCTACATAGTCTACTTTCACGTTATTTACTGAAGCTCAAAAAAACCCTTGCTTAAAAATAAAACCCAGTTTATAAAAGGAAGTGTTTTGGCTGAAGCGCTATGTTTAACACTTCTAATTGCTGAACAGAAAAAAGGCTCATCAAAAATCCTTTGCACAACGGTCTTTATTACATGCTTAATTTTTCTTCACATAATCAAATTTTCCCTACAAGCGGGTAGACCTATAGGCCTCAGGTTGAGCAGCGGGAACTCAGCATTTTATATGTTCTGGCCTCTCTGCAGGGAAATACATGATGAGTACCAGTGAGGGCTCTCTGTTGCTCCTTTCTCTCTGGCAAAATGCCCATTGAATTAAATAGGATTTTTTCATGAGTAAGAGAAGCAGGACTTGGCTCTGGGAGGATATTACACAATTGAATATACTTGATTCCTGGTGCTAGTGTTCCATTGTACTCTGTTATGGGAGAACATGAAGAACTGGAGTGCATTCTATCACTGCCTCTGGCTTACAGAGGATCTTGTAATATCTCATTAGTGTAAACTAAAAAAAGGGAAGCTGATAGAATTAGGATTGGAGATTGTTGTCTGGTTTTTCAATAGTACAGAAAAATAAGTACATGCAATCATTCTATATATGGGCTATTAATATTGTACATTTACATTATGCGTTGTCTTTAATCCAAATGAAGAACAGGTAGATGACCTCTTTCTCAAAGGTGCTGACAGTTCCTACTGACTTCAGTATGTTTTGTGGGTGCTCTAAATGTCTGAAAATAACATCAGTAGAGCCCACGCTGCAAGTTGCTGAATGCGTCCTGTGATGTGTTGAGAGGATAAACTTCCACTGAATTCACTGCAGCTAACAAAGTCATATACAGAGCAGAATTTTCCAAGGTGTCCCCCGATTGTGGTCCCTGAATTAGCTCCCACAGACAGCATTTGTGCCTACAAACAGATGATTTATGCATGCAAGGGCCATTTGCTTACACAAATTCTGGACCAAATCCTCCAGTGTGGTATAGCCACTTTGTCTGAAGAGCCAGTTTGTCTGGCCTTCTGAAGTCACCCCAGTGTAAGCAGGATCATTTAGCAGCACAGAACCATTTGAGAGACTATGGTGCCTTCCACGGGTGCCATATTAGGGTGTGTTGCTGGATGTGAGGTGCCCAAGA
Source organism: Chelonoidis abingdonii (assembly GCF_003597395.2). Lineage (NCBI taxonomy): Eukaryota > Metazoa > Chordata > Testudines > Testudinidae > Chelonoidis > Chelonoidis abingdonii. The sequence continues at coordinate 128,117,237 of NC_133772.1, read as the reverse complement.
AATCCCTAAACTTTGCTGATCCTCTAGTTTTGATCACGTGAAGCCAATGACAACAAGCATAGCATAGACCAACCCGGACACAGCGGTAATTTACACAGTCCTGAACACTATGATCTGAGGATTGCGGATGTGCAAAGGGGATCTTAATGCCACACCAATGGGATACACACATCCACGTTTGACTTGTGCTGGGTTTTCTTCAGCTGTAGCTGAAAATCTGGTTCACTGACTTTTCTCGTTATAAATAATTTTGTTTGCAAGACTGTTGTTGCAAACTTAGAATTTGCCTGAAAGAATACAAATGCAATAAACTGAAGGTTAAAGTAACTTACATATAGTGTATACATGATATATGTTTGTGTGTGTGCGTACACATCTATAATACTACAGTAAATCGAAATATAGCAATTACTTCATATGTAATAGATATACAGTAGTACAAAAAAGTAACAGAAAAAATACCAAGTGCTAATGTTATTATTTAATAACAGTTTAGCAGCTGGTGCATTGAAAACTCTACTTTCAAGGGCTGCTTCCTTTTCTTCTAAAAGATTGCCAATGTATGTATAATGCACGATATGACCATTTATTTAACATATTCCTATTTCTGATGCTAGTTATCTACATTTTAGTCACACTTATAGAGAAGAAGTAAAATGCATTAAGATATATCTGTATATGGGTAGTAATATAGACCCATAAATATACTTGGATAATTTTTTCATAGTTTCTTAATATCCAGTTGCCACTGAGAAAGAGAATAATTGATGTTTGATATGAATGACTGCTATATTTGTGCCTAAACAGAAGAAGTGCATCTGCCTTCGATGGAACTCTAATTTTAATGTTTCATCCTGCAAGAAATGCACGTTAATAGCAGCTTCTTCCCTGAGGAAGGTTTTGAACTGGAGTGCTTGAGAAGAAACTTACAACAGAGCAGCCTAGAGTGCCACCCCGTCCCTTTTAATTAGCACACGTAAGTCCCCCTGCATCCAAGATATGATTGAGAATTTCTGCCATTTCATTTTAATATCAGCGTTCTATGCTGACATTTGTCAGACTAAGCTAAAAAGCCACTTCTTTTTATGTTGTTCCCACATGCCGAGCAGACCTCTTACATTTTTGTTGGCTGTTAACGTACTAAGCGTTTTTTTGGCAGAGTGCGGTTCTGGATCGAAGCCATTCATGCAACTCTTACAGAGTAAGTATGGCCCAAAGGATTAGAGATCAATGGATTTAGTTATCTGGTGAAGTTTCCCTGCCTCTCTGGTGCCATTAAAAGGTTTTTCTATTGTAAAAGACACCCGAACTTTTCATTTTAAAATACCCAGTTGAGTGTAAGTAAGAAGTTACTGCTGCTGGACTTGTGCAAGCTTTCTGCTTTACTTACACTCATGCCACTGAAATGTGAATTTATGCAAAACTCTGAAAAGATTTTGTACTGGTTTAAAAACAAAAATTATGTCTAGAGGAAAAAAAACTCCGATATATTTTTCTCTCATAGGGAAAATTGCCTTCTAATCAATACAGGCTAAAATCCTGAGGTGTGGGGCAAAGCCTGTGTAAAAAAGATTTGCTCTGTGGAAAATGCTCTGAAGCACCACAAGCCTGAGGAAAGGAATCCTTGCTCCCAAAAGCATTCAAAGCCACAAACAGGGCCTCTAGCTATCTCATCTCAGGGCACTGAAGGAGGGGTAGTGGACATCGCCCATTACTCTCCAGTACTTCTCTGGCATTTGTGCTTTCATGCTCTTTTCAAAGACACTGGCTAGGGCCCCAAAATATCGGTGTCTTACCAACTCCCTCCATGGGGTAATGTGGGCAGCTGCCACAGAGGTTTTCTGTACAATGCACGTGTGGATGTTTGGGTGTCCTCAGGCAGCAGAAATGTGTCATATAGCCCTTCATGATTTGGCTTATATTGTGTGTGAATATCTTGGCTCTTAAGGCTGTGGGACTAAGCAGTTTTTTTATTTCATTTTTTAACCATGAAACTTCCTGGGGAAAAAATCCCATTGGGTTTAACATTGTGTGTGTTAAGGTCACCAGAATAAACCACTGCAGGCTTTTTCTTCCCAATGGACTCAGAATAGCCAGGTAAACATAAGTCAAGTTTGTGCTTGTCCCTGTGTGTAGAGTGAAGGAGGCCACATGCAGCCTCTTCCTTCCCATTTTCTTACCCATGCAGGGGCCAGGTACAACTGCAGTCTTTGTACTAATGTAGCCACAAATGCTACATGGGGCTAGTCACTCTGTAGACATGCAGACTCACCCCTGTGGCACCTCCTGCTGCTTTCTCAGGGAATTAGCTTGATTTCCAGCCCAGAGCACCCTCTGCAGGCCGGTAATCCACTTTACCGCTTGCGGTTGGTCCCCCTGTCCCTCCCTGGACCCGGTGCCCCTTCTACCTGGGGTGTTGGCCCCTGGCAGTAACCCCTTTCTCGCAGGGTCTCCCCCCCGGGAACGTCCACCCACTATCCCCACCTCGCCTCAGTTTAAGGCTACTGCCAGTCATCATCTAGCCCCCACGTCCTGGGGCCGACTGCAGTATCAGCCTACTCGTCACTGGCAAGGTTGGGTTTGGACCTGCTGCCTTTGCCTACCCCTGGGCTGCCCTCTGCAACCCCCAGTAACTAGTGGCCTTCTGCTAGGCTGCAGCCTGGGGCTTTCCAGGCTGGAGCTCCCTAGCTCCCCTGCCTTTCCTCTGCCCTGCTCCACTCAGGTACCCTGCCTCTCACTCCCTGCAGCCAGCCCCTTCTCCCTCTACAAGCAGAGGGAGACTCCCTGTCTGACTCTGGCTTCTCTGCCTTTATAGGGCCAGCTGAGTCTGTTTGGGGCATGGCCCCAGCTGCCGCCACTTCCCCCAATCAGCCTAAAAGCTGTTTTCTCCAGCCACAGCCCCCTCCCAGGGCTGTTTTTAACCCCTCTGGACCTGATCAGGGTGACTACCCTGCTACACACTCCAAGTAGGGACAAGAAAGGAAGGAAGAGCATGAGAAAATCACCTGTCCCTTCCCTTTGTATTGGACAGTGTGGCAGCCTGCTAGCTTCATAGAATGGCACATGTTGCATCTTAAGGTTGGATGTCCAGACAAAATAAGAAGCATCTCAGATATCAGTCCAGATACTAACCTGGCTCAGTTTAGCCTTATTAACTTCATTATCTTTTAGAACCATTTCACCCTCAGGAATGCAATATGTTCTGTACTGTGTTGTTATTAAGTTCTTTGCCGTAGAAGTGACCAAATAACCAGCAAAATCACCCCTTACCACTGAAAAAAATTTACTCTAAAAACTTCCACATGCTTGATATTCAGCTTGACTCTGCAGTTTGCATATGTAATGTTCCAAAGTGAAAGAGGATAAAAAGATGGAAAAAGGTTGAAACCACTTTTAAACAGAGTTTCAAAAGATCAGGAACTAGAAAAGAACACAAGTCCTCAATACTTGGACTGACTTTGGTAAAAAGCCCTTTGCTGACTTTGGAGTTTTCTCACTTGTGTAAAAAGTTTTCTGTGCTGAATTGCAAACTCTCCTGAAAAACTCTGTGGGCATGCCAAAGAAAGAAAGACCATCATGCCACCCTGATCTCCAGGGAAGCCCCAGAGTTTTCAGCTGTATAGAATGAATTCTAAGGGCATTCTTCATAAGGGTGGCCAAATAAGATACAGACTGGTCCGAATACCAAAATAAACCCAATCGTTCGTTCATAAAGCTCAAGCTTCAGGGTCTTAGCTGGCCATTAGCAGCTAAGGTCAGGAAGAGATTTTTTCCCTGTAGTGCATTCTGGGAGGATTTTTTGTTTGTTTGTTTTACCTCCTTCTTCTGAAGCAGAAGGGATGGCCATGGCTGGAAATGGCACATTGAGTGGGGTGGAATAAGGCTTGGAGGTAGAACTAAGCATTCTTTCTCAGGTACTTGGCTGGCTGGTTCTTACCCACATGCTCAGGTCCAGCTGATGGCCATATGTGGAGTAGGGAAAGAAGTTTCCCCAGGTCAGATTGGCAGTGACCTTGTGCAGGGTTCACCTTCCTCTGTGTATGTGGTTGCAGGTTACTTGCTAGAATTATCTGGGTATATTTCATTTAATTATTTCCCTGCCATTTTGGGGGCCTTGAGCACTGGTGTACCTCGGCCCCTTCTATTCTCTGTCAGTGGCACCCAATAACCTATTCTTCCGGGGTCTGTAATACATTGGTCTCATTTCTGTTGTTGAGTTTAGCTTGTGGGCACTGAGTGGTGTTGGTGGCCTGTGATATACAGGAGGACAGACTAGATGATCTAGTGGTCCCTTCTGGCCTTAAACTCTATGACTCTAACTAATATAAACTCCCTTTAACTCCCTTGATCCAGGCAAAGTCTGGTTTGGCCATAATTCAATTTTCCAACTTTGTTAATATCCCAGCAAGCCTGGAAAGCTCTTCCATGCCTATTTAGTCTTTAAAATCACACATGCTTTGGAGCATCCATTTAGACAAGCTGAAATTTTGGGTTCTTATCTAAACTAAACGTCTGAAACCTCCAAACTTTCGAGGTTTACCCTTCATCAATTTTTAGAAGGTTTCAGATTTGCTTTTTGTTCCTAAACCTACATAAAATATTGGCATTCTTTTTATTCATCTTCTCTCTCCCAGAGATGGTCATTCCTTCCACTCAGCTTTCTCTGAGGTTTGTAAATATTAGCAGACATAAAAGATGTTGAAGTAATTACCCTGGTCTTTTCTGTTGCTGTTTTGAAACTAAAAGAAAATAGTTTAACTTCTTAAATTCTAAATTTATTACTGGAGATGAAGGTAAATGATGCAATTTGAACTGGGATCTCCAGCATTCCCAAAGCTCAACGGTGCTTGGGTCTGCAGTTTTACTTGTGCCTATTGTAGATATAGGAGATAGTCAGATAGATAGGAGACAGCAAAAAACCTCAGGTCAGTATCTGCATCCAGACATCTCCAGTTTCAGAGAAAGTTCAGATCTGGGTTTTCTGTTTGGGTCCATCTCTAATTTCTACCAATAATCTACACCAATGGGACTATTGATTTTAGGAGATTTTTTTCACCAGTCCATCTGTCCATTGGTGAATTGCACCTGAAAATCACTATAGGCTGGTGAGAAATGTTTAGCAGGATCGCATGAAAAAAACTGTAACAATGCCAATGGGGTAACGAGGTGGAATCAATATGAGCCTTTTCTGTTCATTAATAATACTGAGCACTTTGGGCTTGATCCAAAATCCATTCAGGTCAATGGGAGGACTTCCACTGGATCAGGGCCCTATATAGCACCTTCTATTTTCACAGAGCTATAGAAAACTAATGGCCCTATTGTTGCATTATGGGCCACAGCTACCCTAGGAAAAAGGAAGGTTGAGTAGAGGTGTCACTGTACCAAGGAAAGTTCCCCAGAGGCATTGTATCTGTGAAGCATACAAGGATGATATAACGCTTTCAGTGGAGTGGCAGGAGCATGGCCAAAGGTGAGTCCTTCCATGTCTTTTTGGGGAAGTATTGCATGTGCTCTATTCCCATGTCAGCAAATGTGGAAAGAAGACACTTTCGAGTGTCTGGTACTCAAACTCTGTCTCTTCTTGTGCTCATGGAGTGTAAATGTGATTGTCACCATCTTGGCTGACACTCTGGGGACTGAACCAGGGACTTCCAGAGCTAAAGAGTTAAAACTGCTATAGCTTGAGCTAAAGAACCATGCCTTCTTAGCTGTTGCAATTCCTATCCTACGTGGATCAGCACAAACACTCACCAGTGGGTTAATAAAGCACCAGGGCTGTGGCTACCCCTTACCTGCCACGGATGTGCTAAGAGGAGGAGAGCATCTTACACTCTTTTCCATCCATCTGTGGCTAATTAGAACCTATCCTCATAATACCACTGTGAGGTAGGTATTTATCATTCCAGTTTTACAGATTAAGAGACTGAGACACAACAAGTTTAAGAAATATGCCTGAGGCTATTCTGAAAGTCAGTAGCAGAGCCAAACTTAAGATTCCAGCTCCTTTCCTGGCTCCTGGTCCAGCCTTTTATCAGGCAACATTTCACATCAGGGTAAAAATCCCACACCCAGTCTTACGTAATATACACTAACTGAAAATGTCTGCAGGTAAAGCTGACTATATCCATTTGTTTCTTTTATATTAAAGCTCTGTGTGTGTGTGTGTGTGTGTGTGTGTATAGAGACAGATAGATTTAGATATAAAATCCTCTTTCACATGCCCTCCTACTTAAGTGGTTTCCTTCTGCATGTGCATTTACAGAGTTCAAAAATATATATATTCATCTCATTTATTTTTTCCACTTGTCTATTTCATCCTGTTGTTACTGCAGTGATTTTAGAGCACTAAATCATGCAAGGAGGCCTGAGAATCATGCAGCACTCACCTGGGCCTCAGACAATGATGGAGAACAGCTGGCTGGTCAACTAGCAAACATTGCCTGCTCCTGCAGCTCTTACTGCAATGGGAATGTTGCCTGAGTAAGGACTGCAGGATCAAGCTCACAGCTGGTGGTGAAAAGTGAAGTTTTGGCCATAGATAATTGTGTAACCTCAAAGATTGTGTAACCTACCCATCCCATTTGGTTTTATCCTTGTGTGAAAAACTTTATTAGATCCATTTCTAAGAACAGACAAAATATGAACTAACTGTAAAGTATTAAATGAACAGAGCTTCTCTGGTCTTTTAATAAGCTACAACAATTTTCTTTTTCTTTTGTTTCTTTCCCCCTCTTCCTGACAGATAAATAGTATTTAATGTAAAATATCTATCAACATTTGTCTACGAAGACAAAAAACCTGGAAGCCAATGTCCGGAACTGTTTTCTCCTGGTAAGTGAGTCATACTGGTATTATTCTCGGTCCATGTTTATATGTTAATGCACTCATACCTATGTTCTTCCCCACATTTCTTCTTTCACTACTCTTCTTGTAGCACTCCCTAAAGGTTTACCTGTTAGCAGTCCACAGTGACTGATTTATACACTGTAAAGACTCTGAAAGCATAACAATATATAATACATAGCACTACCTCAGTTTAGAACAGGGACACACACAAATTAATTCCCATGATATTTATGGGAACTTAAACATAGAGGGGCAGAGAATGAAAAACAGGGATGTTCCTTAGCAGGCAGGGAAACTGCTGGCAAATATGCACCCTTGGACGAAAACACACCAGGAAAGCGTTTGGAGCCTAGACCTAGTCGACACAGGCCAAGTCTTTCATTCTGGTACTGAGCTATACACACCAGTCCAAGCTGTGGCAGTGTGTGACTCAGCCAGACCTCACACAGCTGAACCAAGCTGGAAGCCTCTGCCTATGAATTCCTGGTTTGGTCTTCACTTTCTCTGCCTGGTTTCTATTAGTTCTGTGGGTTTTCAGGCTTTTATGGCAGTCCTCTGACTGATGATTATTGCTGCCCAAGACAGCCCGACTGCCAACAAGGTTGCAAACACAGAAGATCTTTTTCAGTTATTCTGTGGGGCATGAAAGGTTGGTTCTTTTCAAACTCTTCATTAAATGTCAATTTGTGAAATCTGAAACATTGATTTCCATACACTTCTCTCTGTCTCACTCACTCTTTAAAGCTAACAGTAAGAATTCAGGCAAAGGGAGACTGAGGCAAATATCTTTTTCATATAAGTCTGCTGAAGTCAGGAGACTTGCTCCAGTCACAATTTATTTTCCTCTGTTTATTTTCTCATTCTGGTTTACTTAATTTCATGCCATTTAAAATTATATTTAATTGCAGCAGTTCTCTCTTTGGTTTTCAGTCTCACTTCTTTCCCAGCATGTTACTGAAGACACTGGAAAAAATACAAGGGCTGAATCAATTTGGAAAACTGTGGATTCTTCTGAACACTTGGACACTGCTAGCTTCCCATGTGTGGGAGGAATATTTTACTGCCCATCAACCCACTGCTTGAACAATTTAATCAGGTTGTTAAAACAATTTAACCCTGGAGAAGATTAGCTCAGAAGAAGATAACTTTTCTGCCTCAAAAACTACACCTATTGTCCCATAATTTCTCTCTCTCAGTCTCATACACAAAAGTGTAATAAAATGGATCCTTGCCCATGTGAAAGAGCCTGTAGGGCATAGGAGCAAGTGCCCAAAACCACTCTTGAGACTGAATATGAATTTAGAGCAACTCCCTTCACTCCTACTGGTTTCAAAAGTACCAACGAAAGCTCGTGGTCCGTGGTATCAAAGGTTGCTGACAGCTCTGTTAAAATTAGCTATTTTCATCCATTCATTAGCCAATGCAGTTTCTACCCCAAACTCATGTCTAAAGCCCAAATGACTAGAATTGATCCAAATAGCTGTTGGCAATGATTCTAAGTAACATGACTAAGGATGTGGCAAGATGGAATCTTTTGTTAGTGGATGATGACAAATTAAAGTACCCATGCTACACATAGATATTTGAGAGGACAGGCAGAGCAGAGCATAGTTCTAGTGCCCAGGAACTCCAACATTCTAATCCCAGCTCTGATGCTTACTCCTCCCTCAGTAGCCTTACAAAGCTCTTCTGCCTCAGTTTCCCCATCTCCAAAATGGGGATAATACAAATTATGGTACATCACATCAGGTTTCTAAAGTGCTTTGAAAATGAATTATTATTGTTTACTTCATGGTTTTCTGAACTCTTTTGGTCCATCCCTAACTCTGATGTATCAAATGTTAAAATAATGGGTGTTACTAAAAGTCCAATTGACCGATTTAGACTCTAAAGCTGGAGGTTCTAAGGCTTGGCCTATATAAGGCATATGTTTAATGCAGGGTGAATATTTTGAAAAAATGCTCACAGATATTCACTGACATTCTTCAGTACAATCTCTTTGGCTATTCTCACACCCACTCTTGTGTTCAGATTCTGCAAACATTCACACACCTGAGCTTTAGTAGCATGAATGTGGGAAATGAATTTCAAAGTCCCATGCATCTATTTGCATGCATAAGTACGCATAACTAGGAAATGCTTGCCTGTTCATTGAGAAACAATACTAGGTGACGTATCTAAGCAATCATAACAAAGTCATACATCTTGAATCCTTAATTGTGACTTTGGGGGAAATTATTTATAATCAACCCAGAGAGAGCTAAAGAATGTTCACCTTCTTCATTTTGGCCTTGACTCAGCAAGATATTTAGGCTCAGACATAACTTTGAACATGGGATTGTTTCCATTGAGTTCAGTGGGATCCCTGACATGCTGCAAACTGTGCATGTGCTTGCTTGCTGTACATTGTGCATTCTCTGAAGATCTTATGCTCTAAGAAAGCAGCTTTATAATAGGCAGGACAAAGTGAGAAGCCCACTTAATTACAGTGTTTTAGTTGTATCTTGGACTCAATTCTTGTGGGCAAAAGGAAAGAAAAAGAGTCTGAAGAAGGGATTTGAGTGAGAAGAGACTAGTGGCTTCATGGGTAGGACTTAGGAGGTCCTTCCATGCATGGAGCTGGGGGCTTGTCAAAGGATGCAGTTGTGGAAAAGTGGATGAACAAGGCATTGAGGCTGGCATTACTGGAGAAGTGGAGGGCATGAGGGGCTATGTGATAAGAAGTCTGAGATGAATAATTTTTAATAACAAAAATCTTTGTGAAAATTGAGTTTTGCTTGTTGATATTTCATGAGCCAAAAAAGATTGAATAAGTTCATTGGATGATTTATTTGTTGCAAATGATTTGTTCCACTTTCTACAAAATGATCTGATACACTGCAGAAATGCAGATTGCATCTATTTTACTATCATGTAGCTTTGAGGATACATGCAAAAATGACTTTGCTTAATGCTATATTCATGTGTCCTATGGGAGAAAATCTATTTTTTGTCCTTTTTTTTTGCATTTGTATGTTCATTAAACATCCAGAGAAACGGTGTTGAACTGTGAAGAGATCCCCAAAAGCGAAGCAAGCTGAGTTTGAATGTGCTTTTGAGTTTGTTTACAAACCCATGACAATGAACAGGCCTTAAAAACGATGCAGTTGGGTGAGACTACAAAGTTTTTAGAAAGTTCTTTGAACACATATAAACATGATGTGCGTAGGCAAATGTTTAACTTGCTTTTTTTTTTGGTTTTACTTCCACAAATTATATTATGAAATCAGATGTTTGTGACTTCTTAGGAATGTCAAATCAATGTATTCCTTCCAAAGAGATAATTGCAGGGAACTGCTCTGCCTCTCAGCTTCTATAGTTTTGATTGTTCCATTTTCAGACTGAAAATGATCAGACGCTTCAGTTGTTTTAGCAGGTCATTTGCATAATACAGGTAGTTTTGGAAACATCACCTGCAGACCCAAATATGGTGTGTTATACAGTGCACTCTGTGAAAAGAAAGATGCAAACACATTCAGTTTATGAAGCTAGAGGACACAGACAAGTCTATTGCTTTCATTCCCTGCCCTTTGATCACAGGGCCCTATGTTTTAATCCATCCCAAGCAGAATCACAGAAAGTGTATTTGATCTGATAGCTGTATCAGCACTATTTTAATACTCTTCTCTCTGAGACCCAGGATTGCAGCATCTAGATTTAAAATGTCCTTCTGGTGCCAACAGAGATTGAATTTCCAGATTAGGATTTATGAGTACTGCTAACATGAAGCAGAGGTCATCTGATATGGTCATTGCTATATTACTCCTATGAGAGTGCATGATAGTAGTTTGGAAGCAGAGATATGTAAGATAGAGTGTATGCATCAATATCATACAAACAATTAGGATCTTATTATGAGACAGTTTCTATTAACATCATATTAGGGCCAGCAACTTAAGTGATACAAAGTCAACGGAACCATTAGAATATGTACCATACTGTACAAACTCCTTCTGAAACTCACGAAACATTGAGAGCCAACCATATGATGCCCTGAGGGTCTATTCTCCCTTTGATTCATATGCATAAATCTCATTAATGTTAATAGCAGTTACATGTGAATAGTTAGGGGAGAATAGACCCTCTGTTTAATATGAAAGCATGTTCTCAAATGATTGCACGGGAGCTTTGGGATCCAATACAATGTCAAAGAAGCTAGTACAATCCATGCACTAGTGTTCAAATGGCCAGTGAAGTCAAAGGGATATTGTGTACTATACATGCTGTATGTAAGAAATGTACTGCTCTAAGAAATGTAATTTACACTTTAAGAATATAAATCTATCAAGGACACTTTTATACAGCCCACTGCCTTGTGATAGTATCTGACCAGCTCACATTTTTAAATGTATTTATACTCACAACACTCTGTGAGGCAGGGAATTCTGTTATCCCCATTCTATAGATGGGGAACTGACTCACTGAGAGACAAAGTGACTTGCCCGAGGTCACAGAGGACTATTTGGCAGAGCAGAAAATTGAACCCACATATCCTAAGTTCTAACACAGTTTGCTAGTCATTGGAATAGCTGTATTCGCCTGTCTCCTTATAAGTCCATGTCTGTTGAAGAAAGGGTGTTCATTATATGGGAACTCAGTGTTATTCAATGGAATTTACCATGTAGGGCAGGATATTCTCTATAGGATTAATGCAGCATTAAAATTGAAGACAATTTTAGGCACTAATTTAAGTATATTTTTAATCATCAATATTTCATATAACCATCATAAAACAATGCTTGAAAATTTTGACTTAAGAACTATGAATGGGATTTTCAGAAGTGCTTAGCACTGGGCAAACTGCTCCAATTTAAATCAATTAAAACTCCCATTGACTTCAACAGGGAGCAGAGTTAGGACAATGCTGAGAACTTCTGAAAATTCCCTAAATATGCAAGGTGTTTGGGACATACACTGAGCTTTTGCATTCACAACTCACCATCCCATTTCAAAGGAGATCAAATTCAGCATGTCAGGATCCATTCCTGCCAATAGGGATGGTGGAAAAGGTGTGTCCTGACAGATGCAACCACAAAGGAATTTTCAAAAGGCAATAACTAGGGGTCAGTGGGTACTGCATCCCCAAAACTTTGTGCCATAAATCACTACTGTTAACGTCAACACCAAATCAGCCAGTTTGTGCTGAATACTGTATCTTCCTTCATTGCACACAGGACCTAGACACAAAGACCTAAGCTAGTTTTGAACTTACATGAGAGGTACTTTATTGTCAATCCTCTGTTCTATCCAACCCCATATCTGGGGGCTTTCAGTTCACTGGACTATCTCCATGGCCTCCAGAAGACCAATCTATAATCAATTATCTTTCCTTAATCCACTCTCTGACTCACTCTGCTCCCTGAACTGCACCCAGAATGCAGTGCTGCTTGTGAAGTGTGGAGCAGTAATCAGCCTAGGTATACTTTTGTTCTGAAAGTAAAATGTACCATCTATGGGCCAGATCCTCTTATTGTCAAATGTTGTGCTTACTGCTGGGTGCAGTCGTAATGGGATAGTAGTAAGCCCTATACTCGCTGGAGTTTGTGGGGTTGCTTCCTTCATCATTACAATAGCTATTAGAATCTGTAATGTGACTGTATATACTATGTAAATTTTACCCTATTTTTACCTCTCTGCCACTTTTCCTTTGCACTCTGTCATTCAAATACGTATTTACACATCTGTTAAAACACAGTCTATTTACCCGACAGACTGTAGTGACTGGGATGGAGAATTAATACTCTAGACACAAACATTCCCACTGCAGTTAAAAAAAGAAAGCTGTGGTTTGTTGTTTCTCAATACTTAATGTCATCATATTCCTTGTGCAAGACTAAAATCATATGCAAGACTAAAATCCCTCTGAAGAAGAGTAACTTGGAGAAGGAAGACAAAGGAATAGCTATGTGTGAGTGTGTTATGTATATTTTATGTATGTGTATTCATCTGCATAGAATCATCTATAAAATGTTTGTGTGGTGTGTATTTACATGCGTGTGTGTGTACATATAACTCTCTGCGTATAACTATACGTGTATATGTAGATATACACAGTGCATGCATGTATGTATAATGCATTTGATTAAAAAATAAAGCCTTCTATTCATTTCTGCCTTGATAAATGCATAAACGTACAGACAGGTTTTTGGCCACAACTACTGCATGCTTGACAGTTATGGTCACCTCATACCAGACCTCACCTAGACCTGGGGCAAAGACAAATCCAGTTTGATTGATTGGGATATTGTGTATTCATTCATTAGTCCAGGTTTTGGCAGACAAGACCTGGCAGGTATTTTCTTGTAAGCAGACAGCTTTCCTGGTGTGGTCTTGGCTTTTCTGGCAGCTTAGCTGTGAAATTTTATACACTTATGTACCGGGGATTAAGGATATCAGGGCTCCAAGATTTCTCATATATTAGACAGCATATGCCAACCCAACCCTCCCTGCAGTGTTCTCTTTCCCCAAGAAAAAGGAGTTTACCTTGTTGTTGTTGGGCTTTTCTATGAGTGGGCCCTGGGCCTACTTATCAGTGTTCTGTTTTATGCAGAAAGCAGATGGAATAAGTAGTAACTTTAGTATAACATTCATCCTCCAGTTGCTGCCAGCACAGCCCCCAAAAACCAAACTGGGTTTTAATCTTCTCTCCAGGGAGAGAGGTAAAGTGAAAAAGGGAACGGAAAAGATAACCAGAAACCAAACTAGCATTTTCAGTGGTAATGCATTGTTGACAAGCCAATTATATATAGGAAGTTTGGATTCTCAGGCCTGGAGATACCTCACCTCTAATGTTGGTATTAATACATGTGTAAGCTGAAGGATTTTGGCCATTGAAGCAGACAGCAGAGGGAAAGTACTGCTCCTATGGACCTTGTGGATTTCTTTTTCATTCATCATTTTCCCTCTGTCATAAATCCACCACTTTGTCTTTAAATTCACCAAGAAAAATATAGAGCAGATCACATTAAAATAAGTGGGCCTGATCCTCATTTACAGTAAGGCCACCTTATACCACTTTATAAATAAACAAAGCTAAATAGAAATCAAAGATCCATCTCTCCTTGTTCTCCACCAAGCACAGAATCTCTAATGATAGCAATGATGGTCTTTTATCTTCAACGATTTTATAAACATTAATGTCTCATGTGCAAAGGAGCAATATAAGTCTTCCTCACTTTGTGAATGCATGAAGGGGCCAGACAAAACAAAGTATAGCATGCAAGGACTGCTACATATCTGTGCTGTTGCCAATGCTACAGTGTTCTGGGAGTTGGGGGCAGGGCCAGGGCATTGATCAGCATAGCAGCTACATACACAACACACTCTCCAAGGGTTGCACAGCAACTTGCCCTCCCAGAGCTCCCAGAAGCACAATGCCCCCAGGCGCTCCTCTGAACTCTCTGTTCAACAGACTGTGGATTAATGCCACAATTGACCCCTAACTAATTAATCTTCACAACACCCCTGTGCTGTAGGTAAGTATAATTAACTCTATTTTACAGATGGTGAAAAAGAAATAGAGAGATCAAGTGATTTGCCCAGAGCCACAGAGAAAGCCAGTATCTGAGCTGGGATTAGAATTGAGTAGCTCCTGATTCTCAGTTATTCAGGACATCTTTCCCTCAAACAGCTTTTTAATTTTGGATAGCTTTTGAAACTTGGATAGTTTAAGTTCACCCCTTTTACAAAACTGTGACAAATTTTGTACAAAATATGCACTGTGAGATATCATTTGAAAACATGTAATTTGCTGATCATTATTGTCCTGATAAACTTATATGTGGCAACATTGCATGTGACATTATAAAATTCTACTGTATGACATTACTGAGATATGTTCCAAGTTTAGAAAAGCAGGCACAAACCAATTCCTCAGACAAAAGGCAAACTGATGCCTTAGCCAGGTATCAACAAAATCAAGTGGACTACCACCTGGTTAAGAGGCCATTATTTGGCAGGAAAAAGGCTGTGAGTGCGAAATGTACAGTTTGGCAAAGAAACATCTGAAGGTTCCTGTCTCCCCGTGCTGGCTGCCTCCTCAGCTAGAGATGACTTTCAAAGAAAAGAGAACTATAAGAAAGGGGAAACGATGCCCCGAAATAATCCTTCCTTACTCTTTACCCATGTCACCAACAACACCTGAAGGACAAGGAAATTAACATTGAAGTGGGAGACGGGTCCTGGCTGAAAGGGTTTCAGCCAGAAAGACTGCTAAAGCATATGAGAGAGAAACCTCTGCTTTGAATTCATTTAGCTTGTTAAGTTAGATATTAATTGTGTTTTACTTTTTATTTTCTTATAAGCAATTCTGAGTTTATGCCTCATTATTTGTAATCACCAAAATTCATTTTTCTGTTATAAATAAACTCATTTTATTGTTTTATTTACGCTTGTGTGTGTTTGTTTAGGAAACTCCATTTGAGAAAACGGAATTTATGCTCATCATTGTTTGTTAATAAAATGACAAGACTTTATATGAGCTTGTATTGTCTAGGAGAGGGCTGGGCAGTACCAGACACACATTTTTGGGGGAAAGTCTAGGACTGGGAATATCCTGGTGTTGCTCTGCAATGTAATTCAAGGATGGCTGGTTGCTTGTAATACTCTTGCAGTATAGCTGGGAATAATTTAGATGCTGGAGGCTATGTATGAGCAGGCCAGAAATGGTTGTTCTCACAGCGAAGCAGTATAAAAGGCACCCCAGGTTGGAGAACTGAGGGGATAAAGCTGTTCAACAGTCCAGCTTCTACCCTGGGGAATGTCCTAAGAGCACTCTGCTGTTTTAGTTTCATTCTGACCTGGTGCTTTTTTGCATTTCACTTTCTGTTGATATTTTCCAATCAGATGGAAAACAAAGCTTTGGAAATCTGGACCAAGGAAACTTCATACAGCAACATGATGTTACTGACATCAGTAAAACTGAGGGACCATGACAGGATTCCCAAAGCATCGTGACCAAAAAGAAATTTTAACTTCCAACATCAAAATGCAATTCTGGACACACAGACCCTCAGGCCAGAAGGGACCACTGTGATCATCTAGTCTGACCTCCTGTACATCACAGGCCATCGGACTTCCCTGAATTAATTCCTGTTTGAACTGAATCAATAGGAACTGTGTAGTTTTGCACAAATGAGATGCACTGTGGCATACACACTACCCCATTACATTCTCTCTGGAATTGTTTTCCTGTACAGAGTTTTGGGATTTTAAAAAAATCCACCCAGTTGTGAGGATATAGGGGCAAAGTTGTTCCCCAGGGATTCCAGATGGAGAGGAATCTTTTTTAGAGAATGATAGTTCACGTTTTATTTTGACAAAAAGATATTTTTACAGGACTAGGAGTGTAGCGAGTTATTTTTAGGAAACAGCAGCATACACCAATATTTGTCTGAGTGCTTCGTGTCGTTATGAGGCCTTCTAAAGGGGTTCAGCGTAAGCACAGGATGGTGCAGGACTCTGGGGATTAGGTGTAAAAAAATATATGTGAATGATTATTTTTTTAGTAAAGCACAAATCAACAGACTTTTAATGAGCCCAGGACTTCTGGGGAAAAGTATGAGGAAGTTCAATGATTTTCCTCTAATAGACTTCACTGAAGGGCTCGCCCTTGCAAAAGACTTTCTAAATTCAGAGTCTCTTACAGTGCTCTTTTCTCTTTCAACAGACTAGAACACTTCAGCCCCGATTCAGCCCAGTCCTTCAGCGCTTTGAATATGTGAGTAGTCCCACTGTTTAAGAACTTTGCTTAATCGGGTTCTAGGAACTGAAGATAAAGAGAACAGTGAGAAAAAACAAAACAAAAGATGATAGCCAAAAAGAAGGAAGGCTACGAAGCAAGTCCAGCGCTAGCATATCACTTTAAAACTGGGTGAAATTTTACATTAGCAATCTTTTTATTTCCTGGACAAAAAAAAATAAATGTCCTTTTGGGAGACGTTATACATTTCTGAGTTGAACCTAAATCAGAAATCTCTCCATGGTCCAGGTACAGTTGGTTTGTCCAAAACATTCTGCATCCTTAAGGCTTATTTTCTTGGGAAACAAGGATGGGGAATGGGAACCTTTACTTGAAGTTTAATGTGAAATTTTTAAAAGAACAAATTCCCTTTGCCTCTGTTCATATGTGCATTATATTTTCCACTATTACTTGTGTGCACAAATGACAGCATTTGCCTATGCAACCTACTTGCACAAGTCAAGGGCAAACTGAACAACAACATAGTTTTTGTATGTGAATCTAGAGGAGTATGTGACAATGCCCAACAAAAATCTATGGCGGAACGAATTATTCCAGGGAAAATCTGAATTTTAGAATGGTTTTAGCTTCCCAGGCTTGTGTTCCCAGACATAAGTTGGTAGATAATAGGTCTTCAATAATGTTGCCTGAGATGTTTCCAAAAATAAAATATGAGGAACCCTACGAAAAAGCTAATTAGAATAAAAAGTTCAGGGAAAAAATGTTCATTAATTGTGCACTGGTACAGAGGATCTGATTCAACAACGTATTTAAGCACTTGCCTAACTTTAAGCATGAGTATTTCCATTAAATTCAATATTCTTTGCTGAATAAGGGTGAATGTATTTCTACAATTTCTTTTTTGAGGCAGCCTAAGAAGGAAACATATTGAAATTCATGTTTGTCTGCACACAAGGCTGTCATTAATTTCACATTGGAAGGCTACAGTGTATTTAATTAATAGAAGATTATATTACCAAAGGTAAGAATGAAAATTATAGCCCTCCGTTTAACTTTCACATTCACACCTGACCAGGACCACAGGGCATACTCAACTGCACATCACTTCACATGATATTCACAGAATCAGAAGATAAAACAAATATTTGATCAGATGAGTATGAAATGTGCTTACTAAAACATAGTTGCAAGATTTTAGGAACAACCAATGGACATTAAAGACACCAGTACAGAGTCTCTACCTTCTAATTTTACAGAGCACTCTAATCTAGTGGTTAGAGACAAATGAATTTGCACCAGTACTTTGTGTAGAAAATTGTAATTGCCATAACTTTTAGGCAACTTTGCATTGGTAGCACCTGTGAGTAAAGCATGTTCTGTGTATATGCATACCAGGTTGACCAAAATCTGCCTGGGCAGTGAGGGGACAGGACAGATCTGACTCCATTCTTCATATAAAACCAACTATACTTCTCCTGTGAAGCTTTTAAATTAAATATGTGGTATTGTTTGAATCAAATGTGATTTATAGATTGCAAACTTAAGCCTTGTCTAAATACAAACTTGTAGTGGTTGAATAAACCCATCTTAATTAAACTGGTGAAAACCCCTATCTAGACACTCTTCAGTTTTATTCAGTTTAGCTTAAACTGTTCTTAACAGACTTAATTTAATCCAAAATAAGCCCGGTTTAAACCGAAAATATGAGATTCCACACATAGCCTTTTGCCACAGTTTACCCAAATGGTTTTAAAATTCACGTAGATCTTAGATACAGGAGGGAATTTCAGAGAAGGTCCAAAGAACGAAGATCCACCAGATGTCTATAATTAATAGCAAGTACAGAGTATTATGATCCTTACAGGATAAACATTCCCCCCCTATAGAACATAAAATCAAATTAACAGTAATAGTGGTACTGAAATGTTAAAGAAATACTTTCAAAATGAGTGCAATAAAATGTCAATGGTAGATAGAGTTTGAGGGTAATAAATGAGTAAATTAAATATATGATGACTAAAAGCAAAATTAGGTGTCACTGGACTTTTTGTTGCCCTATGTCTCCTTTTAATATCCACTTTCAGCCAAATCCCAGGCAGTGATGAGTGGGAATGTGGGGATGCCAGTCCCTGACTTAGTTTCTAGTCTTCTCTATTGATATATTAGGACTCACAAGGAAGGGGAATCTGAAATGAAAGCAGCAGATGCCAGTCTGAGTATTTCCTACACTTCCACCCTTTTCTGCTAGTGAGTAGAGCAACAACAGCACCTGATCAGGGAAGAAGATAGAGTCTTCTACGGACTTCCTATCCTCTGAAGGAAGACTTCACCCTGTGCTAGCTCCCACTCCCGCAAGGAGTTGGGGAAGAGAGATATAAAACATGTAATACACATTATGCATAAAGTCTGTCTGGAAGATCCTAAAATCTTGGAGGAGATTATATCAGGTATTTCAAAATTCTCTGAGAGAGGATCCCCTGGCCTCCATCATTACATCAATGTAGATTCTCTGTACTGATAGAAATTGGAATGAGAGTACTAAGAACATGCCCCTATGTGGGCATGCAAGTGTCTGCCCAAAGGCATCCTTGGAGACACGACCCATTTTCAGATAAATTTTATCACTGGTCTTCATTCTCTTCCCCTACCTGATTCCCATCATTGCAAACTGCTGTAATGCTGCATCAATATGTGACGTTAAAACTGGCGATAAATAAAAGGATTGGTACACTTCCTCATCTAGCTCCATTCACTTTAGCCACTAGTTTCAAGTACCTTGTGTGAGATCCCAAGTGCTATCACTCCCATAGCCTTCAGAGGGAGTTGAGGGGACTTTGAACCTTGCACAATCAAGCCATAAAAGAGAAACAAGTGTATATATTGTTTCAAGCAGGTTCATGCCATAGAACAGGATGATCTCTAGGCTGACCAGTGCTGTGATAAGATCTTTCCAAGCCATTGTAAAGCAGAATCCAACCTGTTGGGTACTCCTGATAGTTATCATCAGAGTTATCTCATCTAGTTTTCATGGAATCTTTTCCATGTGTACATACATTTAATTTCAACCCATAACCATTGTTAAATTGAAAAGCAATGTGCCTCGTACTTGAAATCATCCTTGTTTCCTCAGTTTACCTCACTACAGAAATGCCAGTCAAATTGCAAAAGCATTAAGGACTGATTCAGAAAAGCACATAAGCATGTGATTAACTCCATCCCTATTCAGGATGCTATTTAAGTATTTCCTAAAAGTAAAACAAATGCTTAACTATTGTCTCTAAATATAAATGTTTTCCTGAATTAGAGCTTAGAACAGAAGTGCCAGTACTACCCATGGACGTGTTTCTATAGTCACTAACAACATCCCATAGATAGCTGCTGTACAATGATTGAAAAGACATATTGGTTAATTAGAATTGAGAGTTGTCTGTCAGACAAGCAATACTGTAGTGAAGGTTGCTTTTTTTTTAATGTAGTTGATTAGCTTTACAAATTGAAAAACACGTTGAGATCCACATGAAACCAGACCTTGATGCTCTATTCCTTGCCCTAACATAATTTATTTATTTGATGGCTTAGCCCACTAGGGAATAGATACTAAAATACATATTCTGTTGGAGTCAGAAGCAAAGAGAAAAAATTAACCCAACCTTTGCAAGTATTTGGTTTTCTTTTCTTAAGCAACAAGGAAAGCATAATCAAATCCTATCATTGTATTGACCTTAACAATAAATGTGCCAGTGTATTTGTGTATTCCTCGCATATAATGAATAGTAGAGTATCCTGCTTTAAATAGATAAACAGGTAATGGTTAGTACTGTCTCCAGAAAGCCATATGTTATACAAATACCCTCATAAAACAATGTCGTATGCTTTATTTTAATGAAGTATAACACTGGGACATATGCACTCCTCTTTTATCAAGACTCTGTTTCTTTCTGTCTTAGACAACAGAGATTTTTGTGCTTCGAAGAAACGGAGAAAGAAAATAATGAATTGGGGAACAAAGTCTGTGATCACCATACAGGTTAAGGTATGTTAACTACTAGAAATCTGAATGTCAACATATGGGACTTAAAGTGTTGTATAGAGCAGTGATACAGTTCATACCTGTACCTGGGCCTGAATCCAAGCCCTGGATCCAAATACCCCAAACTCTGGGAAATTTCAGATCCAAATCTCTAATACCAACTTGTTTATTGCCAATACAACCCATCTGTAAACATCCAGATTTGAAAGAGGCCTTTTAATGCACTGGCCAGGGAGAAGGATACCTGCATTTTGTGCTTGGTTTAGAAAGAAATACAAGCTTTGTAGTGTACAGAGGCATATACAAAACCTGCAAGTCAGTTGTAGGGAAAAAGACGCACTGGCACACATCTTTTTGACCACAGGGATATATGGCCACAGCCAATCCAGTCTTCCTTTGGCCAAAAGTGTTGCACCTCTGCAGCCAGAATGGCAGTGAGACTGCTGAACCCAGCCAGGGCTGAGACCAGGATTGTGTGAGCCTTAGAGGAATAGGCAAGGAAATGCAAGGTGATATTTTTGTTGTTTTGGTGGAATATTTGACCACTCGAGACTTGGGTTCCGAGCTTCGCCTGAAGCAACTGGTAGCTTTCCAAAACAACAAGATCGAACACAGTCTATCCTGCTGACCAATATTATCTCACTATTTTCTTGCATTCCTTTGTCTGTAACCATCTGTTCTCTCATCTTCTATGTAGAGTGGTATTCTTTGGGGCAGAGACTGTCTTTTTGTCCGGTATTTGCACCTAGCAGACCAGGGGGCCCTGATCTATAACTAAGGCTCCTATACCCCATTTTCTGTTCAATACATTGATGTAAATACAAATAATAATCAATAATAATATTAACTATGTTCAAGTATTGAGAGATATGGTGAGGTCCAGTCCTCTGAGGAGCTGAGTGGTTTGTGCAAGGTGCTGACTTCAGTGGGAATTGAGGGTTCTTAAAACTTGGCAGGAGGCACTGAGTTCCTTGCAGGAAGCCCTCAGTTCCTTGCAGGAAGGGGCCCAGAGGGAGGAAACCATTTTTCGCTATTTCACTTTAAAAGTGAGTCATTTGCCTATTTCAGGCATGATTCAGCTCCCTCTGATGTCAAGGGGAGTTTTGCCACTTAAGTTGCAGGGAGCAGGGTCTAGCCCATGTAGCACAATGTATCTTGTTAACCTTTTCATTGGCTTTTCATATAGCCTATGAAATGTTTTAGTGGTGGTGAAAGCACTAGAGGACACTTCTGTTGACAGATTTTTATCACTTCAGTAATTTGGGGCCATTAAGGCACTGGGGTAGTGTGAAATCCAGCACAAAGCTCCAGTGCTTTAATAGCTCCAAATTACTAAAGGTGGAGTTATATTCACTATTATTCCCCTCAAGAGGAACCTCCATAGCTAGCTGGCTCTGCTTGACCTCCCTGCCCCTTTTTGGGTGATTTGAGCTATAGGCCAGGATCAGTCTTGCCACTCAAGGGACTGGGGAGTATAGACTGTGGTTGGACCTCGGGCAAGTGGGGCTGAGTGTGTGTTAGAAGAGAGTTACCTGCCCTCCAAAGCAGAGCAGGGGCCCTGTGGATAGTGCTTTGGGATCTTTTGGAACTAAAGGTGCTGTAGAAATGTAAGAGTATTATTAACATTTCCACTCTCCCTTTTCCAAAGGGGGTGCAGAGAATGTGATGGACCATTAGGGGAACCGAGGAAGGGAGAATGGTAGATCCCCTGGGGAAGCTAGTAGATAAGATTGTGCCTGAGATAACACAAATTTTGCCACAATTATCATTTTATCCCAATGTGGGTCCTTATCCACTCAGTTTTACAATATGTACGTGGTGTCACTGAAAGACAAACTTCCTCCAAGGTCAAATGAGGTCTTTGATTTTAGTGGGAGTTTGCCAGAGGAAGATTACAGTAAAAACTAAATACAAAGTGAGTAAGGACCTCAGAATGTTACCCACAGCTAACAAAGCCTTCTCCTTGGGTGAGAACAGAGCTCTCACTTCTCAAGGTGCTGGGAGGGATGCTTAGAGCAGTGACAGTTGTTTCCCAGGCAGAAAGGTTCGGCAGGAAGCCAGTATTTAATCACGTAGCCACAACACATCATTTCAGAGCGTCACTCAGTGCAACCACTTGATGCACTGCACTGCACCTCTGTAGCATAATGCTGGCTTCCTGCCAGTAATTTAGAGAAAGCTGCTATCAGTATATATAATTGCTTCCCTTGATGAAATCACCCAGCGAAATGGCAGGGCTAGACCAGGGAGGAAAGGGAGAGTTATGAGACCACAAAGTTCTCAGACTTCCAAGTTGTACCTATTAACCAGCAATTAAATTACTGGCCAGCTTCAAAAGTCCACCACAATTGGCACTAATTGTCAGCCCTGCTGGCAGTCTCAGCAGGATTAAATGTACGGGAAGACTGAGTTACTCTCTGAATCCTAGAGATGATGCCTCCAGGTCAGGTTTGAGGCACATCGGCAGAGCACTGTGAGGAAGTTTACACTGCTGCTGCCTGGGCTGTACCTGTTCTGCAGATAGACTGAGGACTTTGCACATCAGAGTTCTCAAGACAGCAGCTGAGGTACGTAGTGCACACTCTAAGAAGAAGACTGTTGCTGTGCATGCTGGTAAGGGGGTGCCAAACTGCATGAGGTCTGCCAGTTGCCAAGTAAGCACAAAATAAGTGACTTACAGTGCATAAGTAAGGGCACATTGACTTATATACCCCATATTCTGTTCAATATACTGATGTTCTTTTCAAAGGAAATATAGATTTCCAGTTATCTCTGCCCTGTTGCTCAGCCATTCAGCACTCCTGAGCATGGAGATGTGGTTATATGGAAACAGAAACAAAGGGTGGGTGGCTGGGTGGAAGGATGGCTTTGTGATTAAGGCATTGAATTGTCATTAAGGAGATCTAGGTTCAATGTTAGGCTCTGCCACAGACCATATTTGTGACTTGGGAAAGTCACTTAATCCCTCTGTAACAGATCCTGATCTGTAGAAGAAGGTAATAATTAGAGCTGAATGGAAAATAATAGTTCTGTTTTGTGAAAACTTTTGAGGTTTCAAAATTTATTTTTGTTCCATATGGGACAAAACAAAATCCTTAGAAAGTTTTTGTGAAATAGCATTAATGATGAAGTCCATTTGCAGATAAAAAAGATCAGGCTTTTGGTTTGAGTCTCTCTTTTTCTGTTTCTTATCCACACTGAACCTACAAAAGTGTCTCATCAAAAATTTAGTCAAAATCAATTTTTTCCACAGTACATGTTGGTTTCAAAGAAAAGTAACAACGGCATATTTGCATAAGGGGGCCTCAATCTCATTTGAGGCATCTAAGTATCACTGAAACAAAAAATAATAATAATAATTAGAGGGCTGAAACTCTATTTTTCTGTAACTTATTTTGTAGTTTGTGATTGTTTCATAACTTAAATAGGAATTGCAAGAACGTGCTATGTTCCTCTCTGGGTAATGGTGCCCAATTCAGACTATGTGACATTTACAGAACATCGCTGTGATTCCCAGAAGAAAGGAGAGGATCATCCCAAATAGATTTTGGAGGATAGAAAAGGCTAAAAACTAGTATTGTGTGGAGATATATTTCCTGAGGAATGTGAGTGAATGCCAAATAAAACTGATGCTGATCTTCTAAAGTTTCTGTAGAAATATTGCAAGAGGGAGAGTCTTCTTATTTGCTCACAAGCAATCCATCTGCAGTCACATATCCTCTGTTATATACTGCAGCTATTACAGTGTCCAGTTCTTTCTTAGGATATTAATAACAATAAGAAAAATCTAGATTTGTTGATCATAGATTGTTCCTTAATTCATCTCTGTTGACATGTTAACCTGAGGGGACATTGCATCTACTCTGGCCTTCAAAGACATAATGCAGGCTGCAGACTCACACCATCCTGAACACCCAGTATGCTGAGCAGACAGAACTCAGAAAAATGGAGAGGAAGAGAGAATGCCTCCTCCCTTATACAATTGACGCCATCTAGTGGCAACAACTAAAGAGACCTCCAGGAAGATGTAAATACAGCAGTTATTAACAGTCTTCTGAGCACATTAATAACACCAAGTAAAACTCGATAATTTATGTAAAGAATGAAGTGCCTAAACATTCTGTCCCCTCTATCTTTTTGCATGTTGCAGAACGAGATATAGCATCAATTAAGTAAGCATGGCTTTATGTCTATTCCTTCTACAATCATAAGCAACAGAGACATATTTGAGGTTCCGGTGTGATCACTGAAAGCCTTCCTACAAATGCCT
Organism: Chelonoidis abingdonii; assembly: GCF_003597395.2. Classification (NCBI taxonomy): domain Eukaryota; kingdom Metazoa; phylum Chordata; order Testudines; family Testudinidae; genus Chelonoidis; species Chelonoidis abingdonii. The sequence continues at coordinate 128,092,349 of NC_133772.1, read as the reverse complement.
TGTTGCCATTCATTTTCAATATTGGCACTAGGTCAGAATTACAGTACACGCTACTCACATACTGAGCTGTGTAACCAGTCCTCAAGGCACTAGAAGGTATGTGTAAATGTACGGTAAAAGTAAAAGATATTAACGGAGCCCTTAGAAAATTTAGAGGCATGCACCCTGTTGAGTGTCTTCTGCACTGTTCTACTAAGGTGCACAAAATAGTATTCATCATGGGACATAAATGTGTCTTTTTAGGATATTGGACTCTCCAAGATCAGTTAAAAAGTAGATTTAATGGACAAATATGAATTCTGATCCACAATGAAGACTATCTCTTCTATCTAGGGGCAACTGTGAGACGTGATGGTACATAACAATCTCTGTAGGGTCATATTACTCACTGTTGCCTTTGAAAATTACAGGTACAATAGATGCTGAGCTAATGTTTTTCTTAGTGAATTCTTTGTTTTCTCCTTACACTGAACTCTCTGAATGAAAACTGCCAGAGTAGCAATAAGAGGGGAGGTTTATGCTTTCTCATACACTAAAACTGACATTATGACTTTTCTAAAGCTTGCTTCACCCATACGACAATCTTCTCCCCTCAGTTACATGGATGTGACTCCACTGAAATAATCAGAGTTTGGGCCAAAAACTCCACTTTTATATCATCTTAAAATTATTTTTTCTTATCTCAAACTAGCACAGGAATTAAAAGGCACGGTATCCTATTTTCCATACACTTTAAGGTGCAGTACATTTTGAGCATTTTCCTTGAATTTACTGCATGAATAAATGATATATATCTTTTGCTGCTATTGAGCTCCACATTCACAATCACTGAAAGAGCTTGTTTCCATATACAATTTTAACACACAGTAAATGTGTACCTTGCATAATCTGGATTTCACTTCCCCCTCTGATTGTATCACCTTTCAGACAAGTTATTTATTTATAGGAGGTAAACCCAGGAAATCACCCACTTTTAAACTGGGCCAGATCTTGAGAGGGGAGAAATCATGTTACACTAGCTGAGGATCTGGCTTAATATTCCTTGGTTCAAATATTCAATATATTCTCAAGTAGGGATTTTAGCCTTCTCCATCCATATATAGAATTTACTGTGGTTTGCTAAATAAACTACCACATGCTAGATATACCTTTATCCACAACTTGGAGACTTTTGTGCACCTTCTCACTAGGAAAATTACAGCACACAGTATAATTAGGATGGTAGAATGCTCTAGCGCAGCTCACAGCAGAAGAAGTGCATAGAAGAGCCACAGGCTTAGGGCAATGCAAGTGAGAGCTTTAAAGCCAGCTTTGCCTGCCACCACTGATCTGGCCCATACCTCTCAAATGTAGCTCAGTTTGAGTCACTCATTCACTTATTTCCATCCCAAAGTTCCCTACATTCTACACAAATTTGTCATCCCTTCATTTTTACTGTTGAAACAGTATTTACATCTGAAATAAAGAACCGGGAAGCACAGGTCATAGAAAGAGTCACTTGTGCAAAAGGAAAGAACCTTGCATCATTTTAAGTTTGCTGCATAAATAAAAAAATGTTGTGTGTGTTCTTAATTTTGCATATTTATCACACATTGTAATCCCATGTTTGGTCCTTGCAGGTTGAGAGGCATGATCTGGCCCAGGAGCTTCACCAGAATTGAGAGGAAAGATTTTCAAATGCATAAAACGGAGTCACATTGACATTCATACCCTTTAATACCAGGGTTTCTTCCTTTTATACATTTGTATCATTCTGTCTATTGTGTATAATCAGGATTATTTAAAAAAAAAAAAGTAGAAGAGACACCCGAGGGCTCCAAGGCTTGAAACCAAGTGTGAAAAATAGATATCCTGCTTGACATTGGACCAGAATAAATTTAGTCTCTATTGATTTCTGGATTCAGAGGCCTGATCTTCCTCATTCAGTTCTCCCACATAAATGGGAGCTAATATTCCTCTTCTGCATAAAAAATGAAATTAAAGTATTAATCAGAATCATATAAATGAGGCAAAAACTCAACCCTGCCCTTGTGCCTAACTAATTATTTTGAACAGCTCTGGTCTGTTCACCTCTGTGCTGAGTTGGTAATGTATCCCCCTTCGGTCGATTCAAGATCTCTAGCAACACCTATGGGAGAATCTTTAATTAATCCTCTGTTACTGTTGTAATTGCAGTACCCTGAGGGAAAGGCTGAGTAGCCAGGAATATTATTTTAAACATATACTGTAAACAACATTTGTCCTCGGGAGAGTTCAGTTAATACAACAGTTTTGACCCTTTCACTGCTGCGTGTTTAACAGTTTATTTTCCTAAACCAATAAAAAGGGCTTATTTCCTTTCATGTGGTCTTATTTAGACTTCATGCTAAAAAAACACAACTGAGTGCAATTACATATGAACCCACCCAATAAAATAATTGCTTACAGGTTGCTTAAAATATTTCCATGTAAATGAAGAAAGCCCTGACATTTCACTCCCTTCCACCCTACTGTCTCATTATTAAATGCAGGTCTCTATGAAAACAGATTTCTCTGACAGGGGCATAATCTCTAACTCTGCAGTATCCTTCATATTTGCTGTAAACAGGATCTGCTCTTTTTGCTTATTTCTCTTAGATAGTCTATATAAAAGCAGCATTATCCAGTGGATGGAGCAAGGGAACAAGGATTCCTGTATCCTGTTTCCAGTTCTGGCCAGAGTGAGGTGAATTTTTCTAATTGTAAAAAGTTAATTACATTTCAAATTTAGATTTTTTTTTAAATGTGACCAACTGTAGAGCTGGTGTGAAATTTTTCAAATTTAAAATGTTGACAAAAAGATTCCTAAAGGATTTTAAAAAAAAACAACAACAACAATTTCTTCCCCCTTTTTGAGCAGCTGTACTGTGCCATGGACTCACTATGTGTTATTAGGTAAGTTATGTGAAACTTTTTATGCCATCTACCTATCTGCATTATGGGTAGAATAAAGCATATTGATTTCACCAGGTTGCTCTCATGGTAAGCTATTATATAAGTCCAATGCATTTTTATAGCGAATACAAATAAGAAAGCAAAAGTAACACTACCATTTTTTTAAAAGTTCTCTCTCTCTCTCCCTCTCTCTCTCTCCTCTCTCTCTCCTCAAAAATAAAATTCCACTTGCTCACATTCAGAGATGCTCAGAAAGCAGGGTGATGAACACACTAGAAAAATATAAACATTAAATTAGATAGATGCACCTTGATTATGCTAGGTCTGAACTTGGCCCAGTTACTACATCTTCCTCTTGTTTTAGACATTATCCAGAGCTAAAGCTGTTTGCCCAGACCATAATCGCCCTTACTTGCTTGTTGATTTCCCAGGATGATTTTAACAACCACGTCTGGTTGCTGGCTAATGCACACTCCCCTTCTTTAATTTTTTCTTTCTTTCCTCCCCAAGTGGCTATGCCTATGGAGATGGAAGCTCCCTGGTACAATAGTTGTGCCAGCGTTTTGAATCCACTACTACTTCTACACTTTAGAATCTCAGCCCATCCCAGGATCTGAAGAACTTTTTAACTTGCATATTGGGATAAACTTTCAGGCAAAGCAACAATCCCTTCAGATTCCTCCTCTCTTTTCTCTCTCTCTCGTCCCGCCAGAATGTCTCAATATCCTGCTCTCTAGCACAAACTTCAGAATGAATATTGTTTGCAGGACAAATACAAAGAAGTAAATCTTCTCACAGGGCCAGTCTGGGAAATTAAACATTGATTGGATTACACCCAGAAAAGCATGAGGAAAAAATACAAATAGAAACAAACAAAACAGCCAGGGCACAAACTAATTTACCTGCAATGGACGGATTAAAGGTTCTGAGACTCAACAGGCCTAAGCTGAGCCTTCTTCATGACATTCATCACACTGGTATTATCAGGCCAAGAAAGAGAAAAACAATGATAAAATGTAAACACTTTTGGAGACTTGTATATTGCCAGAAAGATGCAGACTATAGGGGGTGGGCTGGGGGACAGAAGGCAGAGAGGAGGAAGAAAAGCCATTTTGTAGTGAAATCATGTTTTCCACAGTGTGAAAAAGGATCATGACCACAGTTAAATCACATAGGATTAGGCCGTAATGTACAAAGAACCTTTCTACAAACAGAACTTTATTCTCTGAATTTAGTAGAAGGTTCAACTGTAATTAATTTGTAAAAGGAAAAAGCAAGCAATACGTTTCTTAAACTAACAGTCCTGAGAATATAATACGTGTATCTCTCTTCTGGAAAATGTATTAAGCATTAGTTTAAAAAAAAAGAGAGCGAGAGAGACCAAACTGAATCTCTCTGTTCTTGCCAGTTTCTGCGGCTGTGGTGAATTATCGCAAACTTCATAAATGTAAGTAAAAATGGAACCCTTGAAGTCTCAGTCACTTTATTTCAACAGAATGTAACCATATTCCAATTTGCACTTGAATTAATGGGAGAGTACATAGCTTTGAAAGTCTTAAAGAGCATATCACACCTATTATAACACATTTTATTAATCAGTGCCTTACATTGAGAGACCATCCAGCCAAGCTTCCTGCAACTCTTTCAAAAGAAGAAAAAAAAAGAAAGAAAAAAATGCATTTGTCCTTTGCATGCAGTAGTTCAGCGAAATCACAAACCAATTCTGTTAAGCAGACACATTAGGAGATTCATCATAACTGTGCAGAACATTCAGCGTCACTTAAAACACCTTCACTGATAGTTAATACTATTGCTATATTTTTTTAATGAACACTAAATGTTAATGCTCTGATATCAAGGGTTTATTTCCTTCCATTTTCCCCCCATATCATTTTGCATGTCCGACCTCCATCAGAGCAAACACTTACTATCTCCCTTTGATGTTGTCAAATATTAGGACTGCCTTTAGGACTGCCTTTTGACAATGTTGATACAGCACTGTTAGTCAATATTCATAGGTGTAACCTGAAATGCTCAAGAAGCAATCATAATGATTCATAGTGGGAAGAATGGTGAGGTACAATATGTAAAAAAGAAAAAAATACTAGCTTTTCATATGCAGCTCAGTTCAGTGTAGACCTCCACAGTTCAGGTTCTATGATATTGGTAAATCTTGATAATAAAGAGAAACATTAACTATGATTTCCCTTTTTTCTTCATGTGGAAAAAATGGTACAGGTAGGGGAAGCGGCAAAAGTGGTAACTGCTGTGCAAATAAATAATAATTAATAATAAATAATTAATCCTTAATCATTAATAAAAGTAAACCAGATATATTTGATCTATAATATATTAACTGTAAGATTGAATGTATGTTAATTATAATAAATTTATAATTCATAAATAAACTTTAGTCAGAAAAATTTGTTTTTTCTGGCTTTTGGTAGGAGTATTTGACCTTCCAGAAGGAAAACAGTAGCAGAAAATGCTTCACATTGGTAATGGGGCTGAGTCTGGGAATATTTATGCATGTGAGACACACCTAATAATGTTACCAGTCTATAAAGCTATTCAGAAACACTTTACATGCCTTCCAAATGGAAAAAATAAATATGTGTTCCATTATTGAATATTAGGTGCAGTTGGAGCAATGTTAAGTGCTACACAACACCCTTTTTGATTATTCTTTCTAAAATGCCTCAGCATTGTCAATTTATATATTCACCTGTTATTTCATCATGTAATTACAGGGTCAAGTTCCACCCTCACAAGTACATGTGAGTGGCCTGGATCTGGGTTCAGAATATGGCCTGCAGAAATTAGAGGAGGAAAGGGTTTATTTGCCTATTTACCCTAACATCCTGGCAGTGCAGGATTGTTCTTGATATAATATGTTGGAGTGCTTTGTCCAGTTCAGTTTTGAATGAAGGAAGCAACAAGACTTCTAGCATTTCATTTTGGGGCCTTTTGAAACCATAGTTGCATAGATCTCACAATTAGGCAAGATTTCCTAAACATTTTTATTTTCAATTTCATTTCATCCCCCCTTGTGCAGTGCCAATAAACAAATAATGTGCAAAGAACCTGACCTCCCAACATCATAATTTATAGCACTTTCCAGAACGCAGTATGCCACACAAACAGGCAGGCTATACAGACAGCAATAGATGGTTTTAATTTTGTTTATTATTAATTTGTTAGTTCTAAGACAGCTCACATAATCTGTGTGGCTGACCTCAAATTAAAATACATTGCCACTCTATTTATGTTTTTGTGATAAACAGAAGAATACAGAGCATGACATTTTCAGCATCTTTGCTACCTCTGTATGTAACATAAATGGAACCATTTCTTATTGCTTTTTATGCAACACTGATATGCTGTTGAAGTCTCTTGTATCAGACAAATTGACTTCATTATACAACAGAACACTTCATAAGTGCAAACTTTTTGGGATGTCAAAAACCCACAGAATTCTCTACTTTACTTTCCACCAAAGCTGCCAAAATTGCCTGGGTTTGGCAGTCTTACTAACAAAATTCTGTTAGTGGAGGCAGAAAATCTAAGCCTGGGTCCAGTCACTGCCAGTCTGCCACACACACACATAATAGAGCTCAACTTTCCACATCTGATCATTATTTGAAGGGCCAGTTAAAAGCTTAAATGCACGAGACTTTCCGTCTATAACTGGAGCATTTACTCCCATTGATATCCAACCCATTCTGAAAGAGACATGTGTTATGTGTATGACAAAGTCACTTCCAATTAGGTTGATATGCTGTTTCATGTCAATGGTTGAAAAGTAGGGGGCCCGATCCTACAAGGTGCCAGGCACCCTCAAGTTTGAGGGCTGTGCACACTCTACAAGAGACATTTACCACCTTAAAATGCTATTAAAAATGTTTAACATGTTAAACATACAGAATCCTGTGCACTTTAAACAGTTGCTCATTTTCCAGCAAAATATTCAACAGAGATTCACTATAGTTTATAGCAAATAAGTTGTATAATTTAACTTTGATTGCAAAATTGAAGTTAGTAGGATTAGAGATGTGTATTGGTATAACCAAGATCATGCGACAGCTATATACAAGATATTCAGACGCCCGCTGCTCACTCCTTGGCTGTAACATATGGGCCGTGATTAGCCTCCATCATCATGTCCCTGGCGAGGTCAGATGCTATGCATGTATGCACAAGCATCAGTAGATGGTTTTATAAGTTATAAAGTGATGCATGTCAAAAGACAGAAAGGCAATTTTACTGTATATCAGGAATATAGACTTATGAAGAGAAAAGAGGTCTTTTATTTGTTATTATACAGACCACTTAACAGTGATTTGCTTTTTGATGGTGCCTTAGAAAAGCTGATCCTTTCTAGGGAATGGATGTCTCTCATACGTGTCTCAGGGAAGAGTCACTAGATGTAGCTGTCCAGAGAACTGAACTGCTAGCTAAGGACCTGTCTTCACTGTTTTTGTATTTGGTTTATGATAGTCTTCTTTGAATGAGTTACACAAAACATAGCTCAGTTATACCCATATACCAGCTTTTTTCACAACACAGTCATCTGTCAGGTATGTATCTCTGTTCACACTTACCATGCTGCTAGCAACCACGTTGTATGTGAATATGAACCATGTTTCGAGTTAATCATGCCATTAATGAGGTTCAAGCTCATTTATATATTGTAGTCTAGGTAGGGTCTATAAAGGTTGATAGTTGGAGATGAAGGCAGGTAGGAGGAATTCCAGAATAAAAAATAAATCCTGAGGTGTCTGCAGGCTAAACAGACACAGAGTCTCAAATCAGGAATGGACTGGAATAAAAATTGAAAACAGCGTTTAAGATAAATATTTATAATATCACAGAAAACACTCCATAGCATATTCAAATTCAGATCTTAAAGTTTCTGATCAAGGTCCATTTGTTCTTCCTTTTTCACCTACCTGTATTTAAAAATCTCTTACCAGCTAATTAAGCAGAGAAAGATAGAGAACAATCTAGTTCTTTAAACACCTGAAAGGTATAAGTAACAAAGATCAGGAGTTTAAACATAAAGAGGCTAATGTATTAACCTAGCTTCTCTCAGTCTATTTATGTATAGATAAAGAAGAGGCCAGTTTCCAATTGTTTAAGGTTCAAGTAAACGGGGTCTTCCGGAACCTTCATCATCTCTGTGTTCTGATGGATCACACAGGCTCATTTTAGTTGGGTTTGAGAAAGGATTAATGTATTTTTCAATCTTTATAATATGCTGGAATTTGTGTAAGATTCTTCCCTATTTAAGACTGTATAAAAAATCATCCTCTCTTTCCCTATCCAGAGCACACACACAAAAATAGGATACACATAAAATCTCAGGTTTTAGACTTCATAAAATACTTCTATTTAAATGCAGATTTCTGGGAAAATGTCCTAGAAAATTCACACCCAGCATGCAAATCTGTGCTACATGGAGAATTTCCAGTAGGAGCTTTTTAAAAAAGAATGAGACATGCCTTATGTTTTGATTTGAGTGCCCAAGAGAAGTGAGAAATATCCTGTTCTCTAGTTATCCAGGGCTCAGGTTCATTGCAACCAGCATTATGCTTTTCTATGCTAACTTTGGTTTAGATATAAATTAGTGTTATTCTTATCACAAGGATAATTCAGCTTCCATACTTACCACCATACTAAAAAAACCAACCCCAGAGCTATTAGTCATAAAAAAGTTCTAGTAAAAGATCATCCGGGATGTAACTCTATTGACTTCAATGGACTTACACTACATTTGCAGTTGAGCCAGTATACTTTAATATTTAATATTAACCAGTCTTGACATGCTCTTTAGTTCTTTAAAAAGCTACTTTTTTGGGTGACAAAACAAGATATGGCAATTTTTAAAACCATTGGCTGTGTGGCATACTTATTGTCATGATATTACCCAGAATGCCTTTCCTGATGATAACTGTTTCGAAGGTCTGCAGCTTTGAGTTGCCAGTATGTGATACAGCACTTTCTTCAGTCTGAGTGCTTCAAAAGCACGATTTGTGGGAAGCTTGCAATACTTGTATTCCTCACTAATGTATTTAGATGTTGTCTATTGGTCTGAACACGAGCATGGAAACAAGAAATGTCTTGAATTCCTTGTCCAGCTCTCAGATCTATGATTTATTTATTTAAAAAATCCAAAACCCACAGTCACCGGTCACAACCTCTCAGCTTGATGACAGCTTAATTTCAAGGGGCTGCTCTTGCCAATGTAAAATGCACATATGCCAGTTGATAGCATAATCCACCACTGCAAAACAACATAACCTGGTCTCCATGCTCAAATCCTTCCCTATGTCCCCCCCAAAAATGCCTGAGAGAAAAAGATGGACCTTGAAGCATTCTCAGAAGTTAACAAGCACAGCTTCTGGATGGAGAACATATTCCAAAAATGAGGCATCCCCATGAAGAATGTTCTCAAAGATATCTTTGATGTTCTTCAGTGATTGGCCTTATGGGCCTGTTTACTCTGTATAAATATTTTGAACCAATTATAAAATTGGTTCAGCTAAACTGACTTCAGGGAACCATAGTTCAGAGGTGGTTTAAGGTGGCCTGACCCACTGTAACTTAGCTGATCTCATGTACACCTCAACTCACCTTAAATCTAGGTCAAGAGTACACACTAAGCAGTTTTAAAATCAGTTTGCCTGAATGAGTTTTGTAATGATTAGAAAATGTCTGTAGCATACACAGGCCCATCAAGGTTAGCAGCCAGCGCTGACACCATGAAATATGCCTTAGGTACAGCACACAGCTATATTAGCCAGATCAGCTGCAACCACAGTAGCTGGTTGGAGTCATTTTTTTTTAACTAAGGTTTGGATAATGGACCAATAATAATTTGTAAATTCTAGGAGAGTGGGGATTCATAACAGTGTCTGTAACCTTTAGCTTTCTCGTTTATGATCTTTCTATAATATTCTTCGTGAAATTGAAACATGCTTGAACTTTCTTACAGAACTATTAGTTGTAAATACTAGTTGAAGACAGAACACATGGCAGAGTTGGGATGACTATGGACTTGTCTACATGGTGATTTAGCATCCAACAAGCCAGAGTGTGAATCTACAGCATACTAGCATGCCACACACCAACTCACCATGTAGACAAGTCGTAGGGATGTCTCTGAGATATGGTGAACATTCACGTAAAATAAAATGTGCAAAACTGAAAGCATACAGAAGTGCCTTTGGTTTGGGTTGATGAGCATTAAGGTTCCAATTCAGCGAGCTTAAACATGACTTCAGTGGGGCTTAAGTGATTTTGCTGAATTGAGGCATAAAATACGTGTCTAATGTTATTAGACAAAGCTCTCCAACAATAACAACATTTACATTTTTTTCTTTCTCTTCTTTCCCTTTAATTTAAGGTTTTAGCCATCTCAGCTTGTGGCATTACAAGCTCCTGGTATATCTTGATTTTAGTAAAGCTTTTGATATTGTCCTGCATGAGCTTCTCATAAATAAACTAAGGAAATGCAAACTAGATGGAGCTACTACAAGGTAGGTATAAAACTGGTTGGAAAACCGTTCCCAGAGAGTAGTTATCAGTTGTTCAGAGTCATGCTGGAAGGGCATAACAAGTGTGGTCCTTCAGGGATCTGTTCTGGGTCCAGTTCTGTTCAATATCTTCATCAACAATTTAGATAATGGCATACAGAGTACTCTTATAAAGTTTGCAGATGATATCAAGCTGGGAGGGGTTGCTTTGGAGGATAGGATTAAAATAAAATATGATCTGAACAAACTGGAGAAATGGTCTGAAGTAAATAGGATGAAATTCCACATGGACAAATGCAAAACACTCCACTTAGGAAGAAACAATCAGTTGCACACATACAAAATTGGAAATGACTGCCTAGGAAGGAGGAGTGTGGAAAGGGATCTTGAGGTCGTAGTGGACCACAAGCTAAATATGAGTCAACAATGTGATGTGTGGCAAAAAGCGAACATCATTCTGGATGTATTAGCAGGGTGTTGTAAGCAAGACACGAGAAGATTCTTCTGCTTATTCGCTTCTGATTAGGCCTCAACTGGATAGTATGTTGTCTAGTTCTGGGGGTGTCATGTTTCAGGAAGGTGTGGACATTGGAGAGAGTCGCAGGAAGAGCAACACAACACATATAAGTCTAGAAAACTTTGATCTGTAAGGGAAGTGAAAAACATTGGGTTGTTTAGTCTGGTAAAGAGAAGACTGAGAGGGACAGATTCAAGTTTTCAAGTATCAAGAGGTTTGTTACAGAGAGAAGGGAAATAATTTTTATAATTCTGAGGTATGAGCAGAAGCATTGGGCTTAAATGCAGCAAGAGAGGTTTTAGGATTGGACATTAGGAAAACTTCCTAACTGGTCGGTGATTAAGCATTGGAATAATTTGCTCTCAGGGAGGTGTGGAAATCTCATCATTGGAGATTGTTTAGGGAAAAGGTTTAGAGGTTGACAACTATTGTCAGAATGAGTTATGACATAATTAGTCTGCCACGAGTGGCAGGGGCCTTGGAGCCTAGATGATTTGAAGGTCCATTTCGTGTCCATATTCTTGATGGTTACAGTGATATAAATATGCCTAATGGCACAATAAGCTTGCAATTTTCTGCTTTGAGTGTGAAATTGTTCACAACTTTCCGGTCTACTGTCACGAACCTGCCTGGTGCAATCACCCCATTCAGCGCTCTTTGCGTGCTGTTTCTTCCCAGTTTCCCTGCTGTTTTCTTATATTCTGGCTACAAAATGGAGCTGGATCCAGCTGCTATTCCAATGCTCCCTTTCGCCTCAGTCAGAACAAAACAGCACAACCCAAGTTCAGCTTCAGATTTAGATCCATCAATTAGAGAAGATGTCAAAGTTCCAGAGCTGAAATTATCAATTTCCTGATGAAAGAGCGAGGCTGGATCCTCTCTCTGGCTTTCCTTGATTCAATAGGAACATGCATCAAGGACCAAAATATTGTCTCTTACGAGTTCAAATAAATTTACTAGATCAGGACAATTCCCAGCTCCTGAGGGGCTTTCTACTGTGCCTGTCATAGATGGTACTTCAGATGACACACAGATCGGCGATGGGTTTTCACTAAAACTTCTTGACGATGTAGCCCTTGCATGCCATAAATCTTTTACCACTACGAGTAGATTGACTATTGTGATGGGCTAAGGCCAGGGATGGCTACAGTAAATACTGAGAAACAGGTGATGTTAGCCCCAGGCTAAACAACCAGTACCTGGTAACAAATGCGTTGCTCCAGGTTAATGCCAAGGCACTGGAGTCCCATTAAGATCTTCTAGAAGGGCAGTAGAGAGTAGCTACTTTAATTAGGAACACCTGTCATTCTCAGGCAGGCTAATCAGAGGCACCTGGCGTTTAAAATAGGAGCTTACTCATAAGGCAGGGATGAAGTCAGAGGAGAAGGAGTGTGTGAGGAGCTGGGTAGCAAGAGGGCAAGGAAGCTGAGGTGAGGAGTGTACTGCTGGAGGATTGAGGAGACAACGCGTATCAGACACCAGGAGGAGTCCTGTGGTGAGATAAAGAAGGTGTTTAGAGGCATGGGGAAGAGCCCAGGGAGTGTAGCTGTCATGAGCTGTTAAGGCGGCACTATAGACACTGCGAACACGGGCCCTGGGCTGGAGACCGGAGTATGTAGGGCGGGCCCAGTGTTCCCCCCCCACTCTTGATCAGAACACAGAATGAGCTGCCCAGACTGTGGTTCACAAAAGTGGAAGATCTGAGTGGTGAACAAATCGCCAATTAAGTGCAGGACCACAAGGTAGAGGAGGAACTTTGTTTCACACTATTGTAAATGGCAGCTGCAGTAAATTTTATATTACCTATCATTCCAAGAGATCTCCTTTTAAACATTATAAACAGATTATATTTATTTCGTTGTTCTTATAGTTCTACAATACAGAGCTATACTTACGTTTTTTAAATGATGCTCACATACATTCCTAATTAGTACCTCCCTTCAGCTCCTTTTTCTTCGTACAATTACTTACATTCACACACACCACACTCTGCTCTCAGCCTATTAGTATCCACCAGCGTGTTTGTTTACTCTAAAAGGATACTCTGCAATGACTGTCACAAAGTTACATAAGTGGAAGGAAACAAATAAAGTCTAGATGCTTGTTCTACTATTGGAGTAGACAAGGGTAGCAACAGTGGGGTTATGAAAAATATTCGTCAAGGATGTCAAACTTCAATAACTCATGCAACAAAAAGACATGAGATCTGTCCTCCTGTTCAAATGGAATATTTTTAAGATCCAGTTATAATTTTCTACAACAATTTTTAAACTTTTTAAACCCTGCCCCTTCCCTCTTCTGGCTTGTTGGTTTCTCTGCTTTAGTTTCCTCTGGAACCTCCCCCTGGAAACTCCCACTGAAACTCCCCTGTTAGCAGCTCTGTTTGCTGGCTCCTGTGCCGCTGCAGCTGTCTGTCGCACCAAAATGCTCAAATATAGGTTTGGGAAAGGGCATACTAATCCTTTAAATGATGCAGTGATGCCATGCTCACTGTTATTGTTTATGTGCCAATTGTAAACTGAGGGACTAACTGAAATCACTGCCCAATTGTGTTAGGTGCTGTCCATACACATAGCAAGAGGCAGTCCTTTCCCTGAAGAGTTTAGTCTAAACTGATAGGAAAGTCAAAGAAACAGAACAAACATGTCTTACCCAGGTCACACATCAGGCCAGTGGAGAAACTGAGACTAGAACCCTAGGAAGTGGGATTCCAGAATCCTAGTCTAGTGCCCTATTCACTTGCCATGCTTACTTGCAGCTAATTTTGGTATATAATATGCAGCAGAAATATGGATTTGTACAGTTCCTAGCACAATGGAGCCTCTACTGTAATGAAAATAGTAAAAAATAAGAAGAAGAATAACCTGGCATTACTGAGTTTTGCTGTCCACGTTCTATACACAGGCCTAGGTGCTATTGGAAATGTCATATCTATACTGGAATCCTTCTGACTAATTATCAGAAGTAACTCCACTGAAATCAATGGAGTTGCACCAGTGTAAAACCAGTGTGAGACCTGAATCAGGTCTTATATGTGGTAAATCAGGACCTGCTCTTAAACCTACTGGAGTCCATGGGAGTGCCTCCATTGTCTTCAATGGAGTTTGGATTAGGACCTAATCCATTGTCCACTCTGGGACCAAATGTTTAACTAATGGGTCTTATTTATTCACTGGAAAAAAATGTGTGTAATTTTAGTGATCAAAGGGTTCTAACAATGTGCCTCTATTATCCTTTGGCCCATGATTACAACCTATATCAGATTCTAAGACTATGTTTTTTCTGTTTACCTCCCTCACTATTATGCTACTGTAGTCTCTTGCAGTCCCACACAGTGACTCTCTTCGTGAGTCTAATGGCTACTTTAAATTTTTGTAGTGGCTGAAGATTTGTATATTATATCTATTGGAAGCCTAACTATTACTATACAGTACGCTGTGCTGCACAAAGGACTATAAAACTGTTCAGACCATACCAGTTAAGTTATAGTTAGTATGTTTATATTTATATTATACTGGTTATATTTATTATAATTTCTTAAGAAACCAGAAAACCCAAGAGGCAAAGAAAAGGCAAACAGAAATGGCAGGAAAAGCTATTGACCACTGGTTCTGAGCCTAGGGATCACAAGTCAAAGGAGGTTCATGAACAAGTTTCAGGGGATCATTGTGATCACCTTCCTTTCTCTTTTAAGCTTACATTGGAAAGTAGGTTCCAAAACTCTCTCTGTTGTAAATATTTGCATATAAAATTATCATGAAGGAGGTGGAGGGTAGAAATATACAATTTCTTAATTTTCTAACAAAAACCCAAAGCCTTTTGTTATTGTCGAGTTGGTCTTATACAAAGCCTGCCAAACCCAGCCTTACCTAGCATACTACACAATTTACTTGGGACATGACAGATTCTCCATGACTTGAAATCTTTACATCAAGACAGGATTTTTTTAAAGAAAAGACATAATATATTTCAAACAGAAGTTATGGGCTTACCGGAAAAATTATTGGAAGAGGTTCTTTGGCTTGTCTTATGCAGGAAGTCAGACTAGATGGTCATAATGATTTCTTCGGCTTTAAAATCTATGAAGCTATGAACTTTCACCTATCTAACACTTAGGGTTTGATGTTCTTAGGTGTGGGACGTAAATAAGGGAAATCGGTAATTGCATAGCTTCTTATTCCTTTTTATGTGTGACTATTATAATTGAAGAGCAACCTCTTAGGCTGACCTGGAATCAAGAATAAAAGAGGTTCCTCTCCAGCGACCCAGGCAGAAGATGACATCTAAACCAGCTATATATTTTAAATGGCAGCATAAATTATATATGGTGACCTGCAAGAATTGCTCACCATCCTCAAATATGGTGCAATTTCTGCCAACCTATCATGGCTGTTTTCATTAAGTGCAAATGGCAGTTGTCTCCAGTAAGTTACAAAAGTAGGTTACTTTTAAAATATATTAATGGCTCTGAGTTATCTCGTGAAATGTGTGTCACCTCTGAACACTCACATGGCACCCTGTTTTGGGACATATGGTATGGTATGCATTCATGAGGCAACAGTGGACTAATTAAACTGAGTCTTTAATAGTAATTCATTTGCAAGGGTTTCATGGTATTTAAGTATACTTTAGGTTTTGTGAGCAGAGAATATATTTTCCTAACTAGGTTCCACACTGGTACGTTCATGTTTCTGACCATGCATTTTGGTAGGCTTCTCAGAAAAATTAGGTGTTAGTTTTTAGAAACAATTATGATGATGACCTTGATGATTAAGTATGATAATTAAAAGACGTTGTGAGTAATATGTTTTATATCATAAACATTCCTTTGTGATTTGCTTACTGAGAAAAAAATGCCATTTTAGAAAAGAAATGAGTATTTTTTAATGTGATTAGCAAGCCATCTGTTGACATTTCAGTACAATCTCTTATGAAAGTCCCCAGCTTACTGCTTCAGCGTTAGCAGAGGAAGAACCCAAAATAGTAATGCCTTTTACAGTTACATCAGCATAAGGTGATTCAGAAAGGGCAGACTTTAGAGAACAATAAAATACATATTTACTAGAGCTATGCAAAACTTTCATAATGAAGCCTGAAGGCAAAGGAAAATCACCTGGGTTTGTGTTTTATTATTAACCCAAAACTTGGGCCAAGTTCGCAAAATGTTTAGCTGAAGCTTGAGGACATGCTGACAAATCTCTTCTGCATTTTGAGCCAACCTAGATCAGTTTCAAATGAACCAAGGCAGATTGGGGTGGAAACCATGGACAATTAGGTCACTAAAAATAGACAAAATTGGTGGGCCTGATTCATCCCACAGTTATACACCAGCATAATTCCAGTGAAATCAAGCCTCGTTCATCACTGGGTTACCCCAATTATAGCTCCATTCAAGATCATGCAGCCTAAAGGATTCATCTGAATTTTGCTTTAAGAGCTGGAGTTTGTTTGAACCTGAAACTCAAAACTAAAGTCACTGGGGTGGTGATAATGGTGCATGTGGCACAGTTGTGCTAGGGCACATGAGGTTATGGGGACCCAAACAGTCCTGAAGCTGAGCCACGCTGCAGCATAGAGAGGCCACTGGGAACGAATGAAACCCATTGCACCCCCTTCTCCCCAGGGGATGAAAGGGATCCTCGACAAAGGTGACTTAGGGCTCCAGCTGTAAGCAAACGGCAACAATGTGTGGAGAAGACACAAGAGGGTCGCAGCCAGGGCCGGCTCTACAGTTTTCGCTGCCCCAAGCAGCTTACCGAATTGCCTTTGTGGACAGCGGGGGCAGTCCGTGTGCCCTTAGGGCGGCAGGCGCGTTTCCGAAGCAGCAGCAATTCGGTGGCAGCTTCTATGTTTAGCTGAAGCCGCCCTGGACAGCTAAACATAGAAGCTGCCGCTGAATTGCCGCCACCGCACGGACGGCAATTCGGCGCTCTGCTTGGGGGCAAAACAGCAAGGACTGCCGCCCCTTGCAGAATGCTGCCCCAAGCACCTGCTTGGAATACTGGTGCCTCGAGCTGGCCCTGGTCGCAGCACCTGGGGAGTGTGGGCTGGAGACAGGGAGTTGGGGCAGAGCTGGAGGGAAATGAAGAGGGAAGCTGGGGGAAGCCTTTTGGGGGCCTGAAATGTGGCTGGGGGTGGATCAAGGAAATGGGGGCAGGAGAGAATCTAAAAGGGCCTGGAGGGTTGATTGGATAAGGGATGGAGAAGCTGAGGGCTGGAACAAATGAGGCTGGAAGGGGTTTGAGTAAGATCTGGGAGTTGATTCAAAACTGGAGGTTGGTGAAAGGACTATAGAGAGAGCTTGAGCATCTGTGGAGGGGCCCTTAGGAAGCTAGCAAGGAGATGTTGAATGGTAGGGCTGGATTGGGGCTATGGGGGATCTGAGGGAGCAGGAGAGGCTAGGCATGAGCAATGGGAGGGGACAGCTGGATTGGCACTGTGGAGGTGTTAGAGGGGCTCGGGGGCTGGACTGGGGCTGAGGGATTGATTTCAGAATCAGAAAGGGGAACCGTAGCCCATTCTTGCACTAGGACCCTCTGGGCCCTTGTTACGCCACTGACTAGACTATGAAGGGGTATGTGTAACACAAACTAAGTTTACACAAACCTCTGCAAATGTAGAATTTCACACAGTTCCAGTATTTGCCATTTAACAGACTGAAGAGCTCTGGCAAAATTGAGGAACACGAAGCAAATCCATGTAATGAACTGCCCTGTGCCATATTACTAAGGACAAATATTCTTAGCTCTTGTAAAGAGAGGTATTGTTTCATATAGATTTCAGTTTGTTACACAAAGATGGGTAAGTATAATTGCCCCCATTTCAGAGATGAGAGAACTGAGGTGAAGAGAAGTATTTTTAACAAGATCCAACAGCTAGCCTGTGGCAAAGATGAGCGTAGAACCATCATCTCATGAAGTCAATACTTCAGTCTCAGCTACTAGACCATATCACCTCCATTCTGTGGCTTCCAAAAACTTAAAATAATGCACCTCATTGATACTGTCTCTAGTCTTGAAATAGTCAGTAGCTTACATTATGCATCCATTTTCAATTCCCTGTCAGTTTGCATACTATTTGTTTCCCTCCTGTTTATGGGAAGTTATGCAGGAAGCAAAAGGAAAACAATGAAAACAGCAAGCTAAGAACTGGGACAAGAAAACAAAAGGAGGAATTGGGGGGGGGTGCAGGGGTTGGTTTTCTTTTCAGTTACTTGTTCTAATTTTCCTCATAAGTGTCAGCTGAGGCAAGCTTCTCAAAGACACTGTTGACTTCTGTTGTTGTCTGAGAGACTTTTGCAGATAGAGAATAGCCACAGGGCTACTCTAATCTCTTCAAGCCACCCAATTAGCATTCGACCCATTGTGAGAAGCACTGTGCATTTAATTTTAAGTCACCTGGGCCTGGCGGACATCTGCGAATGATGAATGTTTGCTTGTTCTCAAGATACAGGGGTCCTGAACAAGTGGACAGCATATGTACCGTAATTTTCAGGCTAAACGCTGCAGTTCCTTACTAATTACTAAAGATGCAGATGCTTACTTTGTCTCTCTTTCTCTCTATCTCTCGCTCTCTCTTTCTTTCTTTGTTCTGAGTAACAGCTCGAGCAATGGAAGAATGGCAGTTTAGATGCCAGAATGTCTTCTTTGCTTGAAGTGGGTTAAGTACAATATCCTTTCATTCTGTTATATTTACAAACCCCAGAACAGCTGAACTCTACATCAAAAAAGCATCCAAAGCATTTTTTCTGTCACTTCACAGGCTACATATCTCACCAATATCTGCTTGTGTAAATAAAGTAAGCAATTAAGATTTTGTGGAACTCCCCTAAAATACAAATACCTCCACTTGCACATGAACCTCACTAAGATCTCATCTTCTTAATCTAACCATTTTTTAAATCTTCAACTAATTAAACTTGATTTATTCCAGATCACATTAGTTATTGAATGAACCTGGGTTAAATGAGATTTAGAAAAATGTTAGACATACCAGAGCAAAGGGGTGAAAGGACTTTGACCCAATGAGTCATTTCAGTCATGTCCTGCTTTTAACCCTTTCCTCTATGCTCATTTACAAACAAGTAATACATCCCAAGATATAATATGAGCGAGATATTAAGAGCTCAGTTGGGAGCCTTAATGCACAGCAATACATGGGAACAAGAGGGTGTAAGATACCCTCTTGTGGCCTACCTGCATCATAGGGGGCTACAGAATGAGAGGAGGTGAGACTGAGAGTAGCTGTTGCTGGGCATCTACATCCTGCCCCATGTGAGTGTGCAGGTAGTGGAAGGGGCCTTGATTCAGTCCCCAAAGGAACCTCCCCCTCAGCCCCAATACCAGAGCCAGGATACAGGGATCAGGGGTGGCTCCAGGCCCAAGCATGCCAAGCACGGGACCAGTGGACCGTGGGACCAGCGGACCCTCCACAGGCAATCCTGTGGAAGGTCCACTGGAGCCGCCTGCCGCCCTCCTGGTGACCGGCAGAGCACTCCCCGCTGCATGCCGCCCTGCTTGGGGCGGCGAAATGTCTAGAGCCACCCCTGACAGGGATAAATTATCTCTACGCTTGAAATAGCTGGCACATATTACCTCCTTCTGAAGAAAGGGGAAAATAGCTACTAGGATGTCACTCTGAGTCACAATCTGGTTCCTGTCCTTCTCCTGGGACAGTGCAGCAAACTCAGACTAGATTGCCAGCTAACAGGCTTATACTATACATTCCTGGGGTGGGAACTACGTTTGCATCAAATCTCTTTTTTAGAAAAACGTACTCCCTGACCCAACAATGAGCTCTCTTATTTTTTGAAAAATACTAGCTCATTGCTTAAACCTGGCATCTAGACAGATCCATCCCTTAGCATATTCCACATGCACACCAATGGTTTAGAACCCAGAAGACTTTAAGAGAGTGAATTCCACTCCTGATCATTTACTCCTTTTAATGTAGTCTTAAATCTGGGATCAGAAGTAATGCACTCCGTCTAGAAAATATTTTAAATGCTTTCCATGTTCATTGTGAAATAACAATGCCCTCTGATTAAAAAGCCATATCAAAGCTGAAGGGGTGGATAGAGTGGCTTTCTCTATAGGATGTTTCAATTAAATTTGAAATGGCATCAATAAACAAAAAGAAATGGACTGCATTCAGAATGTTTTCTCTGTGCCTGATCGTTTACTGATCCTTATGCTTTTGAAGTTACACACACCGAGGAAACTTTTTTCTAAGTATCATGTAAGACTGATCTTTTTTTATGCAAGATTGTGCCATATAACAACTTAGCCAAAGACTGATCTTCCTTGTGGTATTTAAAAGATTGAACTTTTCTATTTAAATGAGTATCTAAAATTATACACAGAACTTTTAGGAGATCTGACAGCACATTCTGCTGTTGAAACAATAACTTTCTAAAGAAAATGTTCAAGTGCCTTTCCCCATAACTGTAGCAGAATGCTAATAGCTAGAGCTGAAGCGAGCAGGATTGATGCAGGTGAGTAAGGGCACAATTATCATTGCTACTACAAAAACTCATTGAGATGTCTTTCACCTTAAAACTGGGCTATACAAGCATTGGATCAATAATGAAGCAGATTTGTTTACATGTCTATCTAGTTACTCGTATGGTCCTAATCACTGTAGTCTCTAAGCAGCACAATGGCACGAAACAGGACTGGCCAGGAAAAAAAAATCCATTTTGTGCAAAATTTCGAGGTTCCACATTAAGACCTTTCAAAATGTTCTGAGAGATAATGAGCTCCATCCCAGAGTAATTAATAGCCAGTGGTTAGGGCACTCGTCTGGGATGTGGGGGTGACCCAGGTTTGGGTGCCTGCTTTTCCTCATTTGGAACAGGGGCTTGAACTTGGCTTGCCCACCTCTCATGTAAATACACTAACACCCAGGGTATTGACTATTGTGAATGGTTGGAGCTTTGTATCACTAGTTTCATATCATTGGGCCAGAGACTGACGCCATAGCCCGCTGGTAGGGTACAATGAGGCAGAGAAGGGACTTGCACCTCAGTTGCCCACATCCCACCTGAGTGCTGAGCTGCAGGGCTAAATGCTATTCTGGGGTTGCTACTCTGGTCTGACCAGCAATTCCATGCTTCCTGGCAAAAGTTTCATTGAAATTGATACGTTTCTGTGAAAAGTTACGGTGTTGATGGATTGGCATTCACCAATGAAAAAAACATATCTTCAGAAAATTCCCAACCTTTTTATTTCCATCCTGCATCCTTCCTCTGTTCTCCCATTCATTTTGGCATGGGAACTGCTTGAGCCTTTCCTGTTATCATTTGCCCTTGAATCTGTGGAGGAGTGAGGAGACCTTTCAGAGGCCTGGTCTGTTGTCAGTGCCAGACTCTGGCAAGAAAATGGATAGGAACAACATACAGAAAGGTCTGTCCTAGGGCTCCACTGTACAATTAATCCATTCAGTCTGCCTAAAATTAACAACCTAGAATCCATCTATGAGCATAATACTCTCTGAAAAAACACATGATAGTAATTTGGCTTTAAAAATGTCTCCAGGAACCAACTATCAAACTATGGATTCTGTTTGTCTGGGGATTATTACAGTTTATTAAAATATTTTGCTTTGCTGTATATCAGACACTCCCATAAGTCCACCTTTGTTTAGAATCTTTGCCTTTTTTTTAAGATGACATTGCAGGTTATTGCTGGGTGATGCAGTTGGAGTTGGCGTTTTAAAATATTCATTTCAGATCAGAAGTGATGTATTTGCTTGAGACGTGAGTGGTTTATAACTGCCAGCATTGACTTTAAATTTAATGACACAAAGAATGTCACGTACATGTGACACAGTCATCATTCCCTTCATTGTAATGCAACTTTGTGGCACAGACAACATCATTTGTATGCGAGTTTCCATGCAAATAATGTCATTTGAATCCTTTTAACAGAAGATAATGATACAAAATTCCAGGAGTACAGGGAACAGGCCATGAAATAAGGACTTTAAAGTGACAAATGGCAAGTTACCTTCCTTATTTACATTTCTCTAATTTTTCTCTTTTTTCTTATTGCTCGAGGCCTGTGGCACCCAAAGGAATGGTCAGGTGGGGAAGTAGGGCTACAAACGCCTTTATGTCCCCACTAATACACAGTCTGAATGGAAGGGCACTCCCACTGGGTGGCACTCAAAAGTTGCTCTGTGTTTTTTTATTCCATTCTAGGTTAAAAAAAAAAAAAGAGAGAGAGAAAAAAGCCTTCATGCCTTTCACAACAAAATTATCACTCCCTTAACAGTACGATGAAATCTATCTATATCTATATAAAAACTAATTGCATAACACACTTGGACCATGCACGAGTCACCCAACCTACTGCATGATTTTATAATCCTTATCCTTCGTGGCTTCTCCCTGTCTTTGTTATCTCATCTTTTATACAGGGGGCCAAAGTCCAATATGCACATGGAACACCATGTCATTCCATGAGTGATTCCTGTGATTTCACTGTGAGTAAAAGTGACTTTAAGAGCCTGATCACGGGTTCATTTCAGTTTTAAGCAATGGAAGGGAGAAGGTGAATCAGGCCCTAAGTTCTTCAGCACAAAAATTCCAGCCCAAATAAATAAATAACTATAATCTCCTGGACTCTCAACCCCTGGTATTCAAAAGAAAGGCGCTCAGTGCTGCATAGCTATCATGCTTAGTTTTGATGCACAGACACTGCCTTGTAGATAGACTGAGTTCAGTTAGTCCTTGTTTATTGATTCAAGCTTGCCTCTTTATTTCTGAGTGAACTGAAGTGCATCATTAAGTGAATGATAAAATAACACATAAAAGCACAGCTTTTTTTTCCCCTCCTGTGTAATTTTACAAGCTTTATGCAGGATGGTTTGCAACAAACACTACTGAATAGAAGCCCCATTCTGGATCCCTCACCCCAATTTATGCATGTCCATCTTTCTTTCCTTGGCTGTCTTTGAGAAGAAGGCCAGGTGTATTTGACGTCCCATATTTTATATTGGAAGCTGGAATTTGCCATACAGAATCAGACTGTTCATCCATTAAGCCCAGTATCCTGTTTCTAGCAGTGGCTGATGTTCCAGTGGGTGCTATCTCACAAGAAAGTGAGGATGTTTGCTCTCCCTTGTTTTGTCTAATGGTTGCGTATTTTAATACAAATCTCCTAGACAGAGATATAAATGCCCCCAATAAGGGGCCAAATAGGGCAAGTCTCAGCACACTATGCACAGTTTGCACAGTTTTCTGGGATAAAAAGTAGCACCATCAATGGATAGCTCACAGGAACTACAAGGGAAAAGAATGTTGCTTACTAACTGGCAGAGGCTGACGCTGCTGTTTCTGGTGCCTTTAAAAGCTTTGGACACCACACCTTCAGACATGATCAGCAACTCAACCTCTCAGAGCCAGTGACACGGAGCAATGCTGGATCTTCACATGACAAAGGGAGAATGAATCATTTCCAACTGAGACTTTTTGCAGGCCTGTCTCTGCTTTTAAAATTATGCAAAGTTGGAACGATTACAGATATTTACACTATTTTTGGTGATTTTTTGAAAATATTATTTTTTTAAAGAAGCATTTAATATACACCATTTAAATACACATTGTTACGTGTAGTTCCCCAGGGTGCTTAGCATAATAATGACTGAGCAAGTTCTCAGTCCTACTCCACTCAGAAACTGCACCTGGAGTGTAGCGTCAGCATAGCCAACTCCTATGCCACCTCCCCTGCAGCTTAGGTGGGGTGATGGGGAAGAAAGGAGTGTGGCCAGAATGCATGGTGCTCCATTTATTCCAGCTGGCAGTGTCTCAGCTGGTGTAGGCTAGAGCTAGAGCCAGTGCTGGGGCAGAGAATCAGGAGCTGTAACCAGCTTCCTAACGTCACCTGTCTCTGCTGTGCTGACAGGATCTCAGGCACAGCTGAGGGCCTAGCCCAATGAGCACAAATCAAGTTTAAATTAGAGAAGCATGAAATATGTAGGATTCAATACAATGCATTATATTTCAGTAGTTGATTTGTAGCACTGGGGTAACTGTTTACTGTTACAAAGCTAAGTTGCCTATGAAATTGATACCTTTTCTCTGAGGCAGAGACAGCAATGCAAGGCCGGGTGTACATGACAAATTACGGCAGCACAAGGGAAGCTGATCCTTTACCTGTAAGATTCTAGGAGTTCCCCCAGCTGCTGGATTCACTAGCCTACAAGCAGAGGTTTCTCACCAAACTGCCATTAAAAGTGCCCTTTTTGAGGTCTGTGTGAAACAAAGATATATACTGCCTCTCAATTTTTTCCAGACTTTGGGGTCAGACGGTGACCAGGCAGGCAAATAAGAGTCAGATTTATACAGGAAGTTGTCAAAAGGGTCCTAGTACAGGCAGAAATGACTTTTGACCTTTGTAAGTGTCAAAGGTCTGGTTCAAGTTTCTTTATAGTAATCTGTAGCTATGGCAACAAAAACAGGCCCTTTGAATGAATCGGTTTGTAGATTTTGCTTTGAAAGTTTTCTTTAACTTTCATAATTGAACTGAAATTTAATTTAAAAAAATTGCTTAAAGCTATAACCTTAGAAAGACTTTATTTACAATATAAAAAGAACAAAGGTGGTAGCTGTAGTGGTGGGCTCAGGGAAAAAAAAGATTATTCCTCCTCCCACTAAAATTAGTCTCAGGTGGATTTTTTTTCCCTTTTCTTTCTTTATTATCAATATGACTTAGAGAAGTGGTTACCTTCCCCACACTTGCAGCAAGTCTAAAAGCATTTTGAGAGCCAAAAGTAGCCTCTGAGAAAGTAAGGGGGATGTGCTGACAGTGTCTTCACAGACAGTCAGAGAGAAAACCAAAGGCAATTTAAAATGGTTTGCAAGGACCAAACCAAAACAAAAACAAACAAGCAAACAAAAAGCCTATTTTTTTCCCATTTGCACAGTATCTTCCATTGCCAATCGTCATAACAAGAGCCACCCTTGTGTTTTTGCAGATCTATTAATGCAAACACAGGAAAAGATTAAAAGTGTTTAGATTATGGCACAACTTTGATAGTGGTGCCTGACAGCAATATTATCACCTCATTGATATAAACCCTGAGCTTCGGTGATTTTAAAAGTGTGACTGTTTAAAGCAACATAAATAGTGGCCCTGGCACTAATGCTGTCAAGCATAAATCTGAGGCCTTGACAGTATCATGGGAACCCAGCCTCTGAGTGGCCTGAAACCTTCCATTTATCCCTGCTTGGGAATATGCCTACTGCTGTTCTTTACTGTAGACTGCAAACATATTTTTGTCTATTTAACGTGGATTGTATCATTGTTTTGATACACCTGTATGTAGTTCTTTGTATTTTATCTACCTGTTTTATTTTTAAGGGAAAAGACCCATAAGTGCCCTCCTCTTGTAGTAGTTGCATTGTCCTGAAACTGATGTTTTATGGAGAACTCTTAGAGAGGGTTAGATATACCATGTTTTGTAATAATCATGGCAATTTATAGAGAGACCCACAACTGCATCCACAACATGTGAGTTTGGAATAGAGGAGTAAAGATAGAGAGACTCGTTTTCTATGATATCATCCAAACTACACAAAAATATATTAAAGCAAAGTCTGTTCTGTATTTCCCATTCCTTATAAGATTGGGTTAAGGTCCCACAGCTTATCACATTCGCCATCCAAAGATAGTCAAATAATTGAATCATGCAGACAGATTACAACAAATACTGTGACACAGAAAAATACTGTTACTGTTACAACAAATAATATATTACAAATAGTACTGTTACAACAAAGAATACTATACTATTACAACAAATACTGTGATACAGAAGAAATGCCATTCCAGAGTTTGCTCATGCTAATAAGAGGGGAAATGATCTCTTAAAGACGCATATACATAGAGTAGGTTCCTCTCAGTGGGCAAATGCCAGCAGATAAGTGAGCAGGCAAAATATGCATTTGTGGATGCGAAGTGTTCAGTTCCACATGAAACAGAGAGCAGTCGCTTTGCATTTACAGTGTATAGCACCTTCTGTTTCAAGCTCTCAATGTGCCTTTCCCACAGGAATTAATTAGATTCCCAACACCCCTGTGAGATAGGTGTTGTTATCCCCATTTTGCACTGGGGACCGTATTCAGCTCTCCATGACACTGGCATAACTCCACTGATTTCAAGGGAGTAAGTAAGCCAGACAGCACGTCTTGAAGGTCCCTAGATCTGTGTCAAAGCACAAAGGAAGTTCCAGCGCCCCTAGTAGACCTCTCAAGAATGTCCTTGCTCCCTCCCAATTAAAGACGATAGCTCATGTACCTCAGATGGTCACTCAGTAACTTATAGGGAGAAAAGTGGTCTCTGACGTGGAAGGAATCTAAGTTATGAGGGCTTTGGAGGTCAAAATGATCACCTCAAGCTTCTAGAAATAAGCTGGTAATAAGTGTACATCATAGGGCATAGATATATCATGGGAGAACAGCATAACAATCAGGCTGCCTGAGTTTTAGTGTTAGTTTTTGTGTGTTGAATGGATACTTTTTGTGATTTTGCATTTTCTAAAAACAATGTCTGAGCAGGAAGGGTTGAAATTTTACAGACGATCATTTTTTTTTTTTTTGAGTACCCAGCTATCATTGTAAAGGTTTCAGTCAATGAGACAATTTCTGCCTTTATTTAGAAGGTACTCCAGATTGTTTTTCCACACTTGCTTTGTGGGTTTTATTCTGCTCTCATTTTCATGAGTGTGTGTCTGGAGCTAGCTTCATTAAAGTCAAGTGAGTTGCTTCAGTATGAAACTTATGTGGGAGGAGAACCAGGACCCTCGTATTCATTCATTCGTGTTATTTTTGATATCTCCAGATTTGGGGACTAACATAAATATTTCACAGTGTGATTTTAACAACTGAGAGCAATCCTGCCTCAGAATTAAATTACTATGGTTATTTTTTCTTCATGGTTCTCTGTTCTAGTCATCAAGTCCTGGCCCTTTTGCAATTGCAATGTGTTATCTATCCTCCTCAGGTTGGGAACATTAAACTAGCACTTGTTTGAGAACATGGAGAGAGATAGGAATAGAAAGCAAATATTGTTTGTTGTTGTTGCTTGTTTGTTGTTTTTCATGTACAGTGATTAACTGTAGTTTTGGCAAGCACTGTGTGATGGGACAGACCTTGTATAAAGTGCCCCAAACAGGCTGGCACTAAGCAAATAGTAATTGGGCTGCAAGGAAACATTTTTCCTTCCTGCGCCAAAATAGAGACCTGATCTTGCACAACTAATCAGAGGTACTAAACAGTGTGTGGCCTGGTGGATTTGTCTGGTTCTGTTGAGAGCTGTCAAGTGCAAACTAGACTGCAACAACTGCAAGAATCATCCTTTGAAAGGCTGGTTAAATCCGAACATACACTGATTGAGGTCAGGCAGAAAGCCTAGTTCCCCAAAGTACTGATTTTATAACTTGAGGTGTAGAGGTGGTGCTGTGTGCAGTTCCTGCAACGTGGAGGATAAAGGGAAGCCCTTTAATTTCAAACTTAAATAAAACTTAGCATCAGAAATGTGTATCTCTCCTTTCATCCTTTTAAGAATCTGCAATTTGCATTAAGAATCTGCAATTTGCAGGCACTGCTTGCAGGTGTCAAACTGCTCAGATCTAAGAGAATAATATCAGGAGAAGCATACCCTAAACTATCCACCCTAATCAAGTAAACCACAGTCATTTCTTTTTATTCTTGGACTCACAGAGACCGGCAAGTAAAATGCCAATGAAATTATGGGAGAGAATAAAAAATCAATTAGAAATGAAATCTCAATTCTGTATTTCCATTTGAACCTGGGAAAATCTTTCAATTTTTTTGGTTTGTCTGATATCACAAATATGGTAGGGAAACAAATTGCATTTGAAAGAGGTGATAGATTAGATCAGAGGGATTTCTGGTTTTCTTGCAACTCCATTTGCAACTGTCTGTATCCTTCCCCTTTCTCTACTACCAGGGAGTATTGTAAGTGAACCTCTTCTTCCTCTGTGATAGCAAAATGCTCATTTGAATCCTGATCTTGCATCACTGAAGCCAATGGCAGTTTTGCCAATGACTTCCATGCAAGCAAGATTGGGGGACTTTGGAGCTGATCTAAAGACTGTTGAAGCTAGTTGAAGTATTTGCAGTGAACTTTGATGGGAGCAGGAATGGGCCCTAAGAAAGTCACACTTGAATGATTTGTTTTGTTCCCAGACAGTGGGTACAAAGGGGTGAAATGAGGAAGTAACTTCAAAAGGATGTCTGTTTTCACCCAGCTCCAGTGTCTGATTGTCTCTGTTTTTTTTCCAAACAAATATGCAATTCTACATATGGGAGCTAACAGCACTCCTCTGTCAGCACATCATGTTTTCAATGGCCCTCAACTTGACTGATCACATAGGGCTGGATTAAGTTCCATCCTCATGCCTATACCAGTAGCAGCACACTTGTGTGTGGCCCATCCAGCACACCATATGGTGGGGAGCAGCACAGAGTGGACAGCAACCTCTGAGAAGTCACCATGTGTGTCATTTCCCACCAACCCCATGGATTTGGATGGCAAGTGGGTGGAATAAGATGATAAATGGGCGGAGCTCAATGGGCCAGCCAGCACAGCTGCACTGGTCTGCTGGGGCATGTATGTTGTGTCAGGTATTGGGCATGCCCCACCAGAACCGTGGAGACCAGCTTCTTCTCCATCTTTTTTCAAGCAAGAAACTATCACAGAGTACTTCCACCACAGATGTTACTATAAAAATTACTATATCAATAACATGTCATTACCAGAGCGAGGCTGTCTGTCTCTGAAGGTTTCAAGCCATTTTCAGACCAGATCACATGCATGATTCAGTCCAAATGTTTCTCTTTTTTCTACACCATGGCTTTACCACTATGGTCTATATTATCATTGTAAGTTTTCCAGACCTTTTACTATGCCGCTGTTTTCACTAAGATCTTACTAATCCAAGTTCCAGTCCAGGGCATAATATCTGAATGTGTTATATTATTACACAGAGGAAAGCAAAGGAATTGATTTTCAAGTGGTGCAGGACTTGAGAGAAATAGCTGTGCTCAAAAGATAGAGCCCTGAGGCCCTTATGTAGGTGCATAAATGGAACTGCAGGACAAGATGACCCGTTGTAACACAAAAGGGTGCTTACTGTAAAGTTCTTCCACTTCAGACTTTCTATTAGCATGAAACAATACTCATACTTACTAATAAATATGCAGGGCCAAAATCACGCAGGTGTAAATTAGCATAACTCCACTCAACTCTACCGAGTAGCACCCACTCAAAACAGGGTTGAATTTAGTCCAGAAAGGTTATAAATAGGTGGGTGTCCCTGACAGGAAGACATGAGTTAATTAGGAGCAGTCAAAGCACAGGGTAAATTGGATATCATCCAAGGTAAGGACTAGCAAATCTCAAAACCTTCAGTGGGTGAATCTTAGCTATATTATTCAACCCACTCTGATATGTGAAACTTGATTAGAAATCTCATGAGAGAATAGATTTTATCATTAGTTTCCCAGTGTTTCATTTTTCCATACATCAAAAAAACCCAAACCAATACTTTCAGTCATAATGGTCTTTATTTTAGATTAAGAGAACAGATACAAAAAAGTAACCATGAGAGACAGCTCAGTGTGTCTCCTCTGGGATGGTCTGCACTCAACTGTTCACAAAATGGCTGCCTGGCTTCTCAGAGGCCTTTGCATTTTAAAGGTGTGATACAGAGAAAACAAATCCCATTACATTTACGTGCGTGAATACCTCACATTCCATACTTCCTTTTCCAAACAGGCCAGGAATGCTCACTGGAAGCTAATCCTGACTTTTAAAACAGAATAGGTAAAACAGACATATACAATATGTGAACTTGGAGCCAATTTACGGCTGCAGGTATAGATCATAAAAATGCATATAATTCAAAACAGGGCAGGGTTTCCCCTACCCTGCCTGCACTGAGAAGCCTCCTCTGAAAATACCACAAGAACTGACTATTTTGCAACATTTCAGTACTTTTACTTCCGCTTCCAGCCAGAAATAGCAAGTACAGAGATTCACAACAATGTTGTGATGGTGGAGGGGAAATTTTGATCAACCTTCCAAAAAGTCTGGTTTGAGAGGATAAGCAAAATTTTGCATCTTACTTTATCTGGACTACCCTGCACACAATTAAGTGGAGCTGGGGAGAGGGATTGGTGGGAATCTATGTATGTGAATCCTGTTCTGCAAAAGAGCCAGCTGCATAAAGGGATCCCTGGATTAAAGGTTAAATGTAAACTGTATATTATCTTTTTAAAACAAAAAGAAGAAAGGAAAAATAAAAAAAAATAGTATGAAAGTTTAAAAGTGTGACCTCTGGAACCAGACATGCTGAGACTGGGCAATACTGAAGCCAGAAACAGAAGGGGCTGGATAAAAGGCTTTGTGATATGAATCTCTGTCTCTCCTTCCCTCAGCAGAAAGGCTTAAATATCTCCTTCTTGGACAAACAGATCAATACAAGCTTTTTAACATCTTCAATGAGAGCTCATTAATGCTCTTATGGTGTCCTCCTTTGTGCCCTGATGACCTGGTGGGAGCAGAGGAGGCTGAACTGCTGCTTGGTAATTATCACAGGAATAACACTTCATATCATCTCCTACTGAAAAGTGAATTGTTTTCCTAATTATTCAGGACAGCAGCTAGTGAAAGTGCAAACTAATTGAAAATACATTATGATTTATTTGAGTACATGCAATTGGGCCTATTAGTTTGGGTTAAATGTTAACCAATATGAATATTTGGTTTTGTCTGTTTGAAAAGCTGGATATCATGCTACTGAAGTGCAGGAGCAGAACATTCCATTTTCCCCACATGGTTCTTTCATTACATGTAGTTCATGGCTTTTCTCATGCCAGTGGAGTCATCTGGACAGTACCTATTTAAATGCTGATGTCTTACTTTGGGTGCAGGACTTTGAGAACATTTAAGGATCTGATGAATGGGAGAGGGATGTAGGGTGTTGAATCCTGTTGTGAGAAATTATGTAACAGGTGAGAGAGAGCACTTATTAAAAGATCAATACACTGAATGATTGAATAAATAACATTTAAAATGATTCAACAGTCTATGTAGGATTTTGTAAGACGACTACCCTGTTTGCTTTTCACGAACTGATCTCATTGTTTATATAAAAGACTAAAACCACTCTTTAAATCAGATGTAGACTACTAGGCATTTATAAGTTCCAGTATAATAATTATGATGCTCCAGTAAAGAAAAAAATAAATGATTTTAGTCTAAAATATTTGTATTTAGGTTAATGAAAGCACAGCAAAAAGAAAGAACAAACAGAAATTTCCATGAGAAAGCAGTGTGCCTTTCTTCTCTGTTTTACAAGTTGAATAAAAAAGACACATTGAAAACCAGCCTGCAGAGTTATTTGCCAAATAGCAGACAAATTTAGGACGGTATTTCAAAAATATCATTGTTTTGGTTGACCCAATTTTGGAGAGTCCAACTTGAAATACTTTAAGGGGCCACCTTTTTAGCAAGCACTAGGATTGTCATCTCTGGGATACAAAAACCAGGGCCATCCAGGATGATCTGGAGCCCATAAAACTGGACAGCTGGCAGTGTGCACTGAGCATCTTTACAGATTTCCCATGACAGCTACTGCAACAACAAAAAGGACAATCCTGGGAAAACCTGGAGGGGTGGCAACCCTAGAAAGCACAGAACATCTACCTGGGAAAATCAATCCATTTTCAAATGTCTCGAGCTGAGCACCTGGAAAACTGAAGAATCCAGAAGCACGTGTCCCTTTTGAAAATTTAGGCTACAAAATATAAAATATATATTTAATTTATGCAAGATGTGTGTTCTTTGGAGCACCTGTCGGGAGCAGCTTCGTCTTATTGCCTATACAGGTTACCAGGGTGCCAAGCTGTCACTACAGTACATTAGTCTGAAAATAATGCGAGAGTCACAAAATTGGGAGATTTCTTTTTATCTTGACAATTGGTGTCTAATTTGTTGGGTGACCTATCTATCAGACAGCTACCCAATAGTGAAGTGTGACGCAGCACAAAGCCAGTAGAAACAGTGACAATTTAAAAAAAAAATGCTACACTGCTCTATTTTAGTCATATTTTATAATCCTGTTTTTAGTACAAGAATTTAATTATACATATTTTCATCATTTCTTATATTCTGACATATTAATTAAGGATGCTCTAATTCAATTCCCGTGGCACTATTGGCCTAGTCTGTAAAAACATTTTACTGTTTTTGTACAAATACAAAAATGAAGAGGTAGGTAAAGGCAGCACCTCAGGTTGCTGCCTACACACTGCCGTTCCTTCTTGTCATTGAAATAGCAGGCTAATTATTTTATAAATAATGTGATAGATTCCCCCATCTGTACAGTGCACGGTGGCACTATTGTTTAATAAAAAATATATGGGAGAACTGCATTCTCTAGAAGGTTCTTGGGCTGAAAAGTATGTCTTTCTCTGATGGTAGATGTAGAAGGATTGGAAAAAGCTAGTTTCTAGGACCTCTGAAAATAAAGTGACTCGTGTGATGCTTCTAAGTTTTTAATATTACTTTACATGAGCTTCACCCCCTCTATTATAAGCATAATTCCCAATTCTGAACCTTAGCGTCCAAAATGTGGGTGCCTGCATGAACCCTCCAAGCTTAATTACCAGCTTGGATCTGATAGCGCTGCCACCAGCCAGAAAT
This sequence comes from Chelonoidis abingdonii, assembly GCF_003597395.2. Lineage (NCBI taxonomy): Eukaryota > Metazoa > Chordata > Testudines > Testudinidae > Chelonoidis > Chelonoidis abingdonii. Next base: position 128,059,650 of record NC_133772.1, on the reverse strand, counting down.
TCCAGTGTCTGGATCACTCTGGTCTCCCCAAAACCTTCCCTGGGGGACAGACTCAAAACTCGTGCCTAAGTCACACCACAAAGGGAAAATAACCCCCTTGCTCCTCTTTATTTCTCCCACAGGCTTTTCTCCCTGGATGGCCTGGATGATACCCTATTTCAATTCCTTGAAAATGCTAACAAAGAGATCCAGTTTCTTTCACCTCAGTCAGAGTCCTGCACAAGGTAAGCTTTGCAATCTGACACCAAGAGATTTCCTCCCAGTCTTTTTCCTGAGAAGACATAACCTGGACAGAGATTCCTATCCCCTGAGCCTCAAGTAGAAAGAAAATCAACAAGTTTTAAAAAGAAAGCTTTATATAAAAAGAAAAAGAGAACATAAAAATGATCTCTGTATCAAGGTTGACATATACAGGGTCAATTGCTAAACGAAAAATGAATAAACAGCTTATCCAAAGATATACAATTTAACAACATTCCGTAACTACACACATGGTAAAAATCAACAATATAAGCCTATTGTTTTTCTACCTTTGTACTCACAACTTGGAAACAGAAGATTAGAAAACCTGAAGGTAAAGAGATCCTTTCTCAGAGCCGAGAGAGCACAGAGTTACAGACAAAAGACACACACCCAAAAATTCCCTCCCTGAGCTTTGAAAAATCCGGTTTCCTGATTGGTCCTCTGGTCAGGTGTTTGGTTCCCTTTGTTAACCCTTTATAGGCAAAAGAAATATTAACCCTTAGCTATCCGTTTATGACAAGCTTCGCCACCTCCTCCCCCAATTTGTTACTCTTTGCAAATGTTATGAAGCAGTGAACAGTAACCTAGATGTGGCTAGTTGCTAGAATCCTGCTGTAATTGCTGAGAGGAAACATTGTCTAGTGTTTAGAGTAAGTGACTGAAAGTCCAGGCTTTTGTGCTAATCACCTAGTTCTACTACTGACATCCTGTGATGGGGCATATTCCCCATACTGGCCCTGAGAGGGTGGAATTAGGCCAGGTGGGCCCAGTCAATTAAACAGTGAACTGAGGAGAAATTTAGGCTGTTAGGGGCCACTAATTGGAAGCAGGATCAGCTGGACAGGAACAAGAGGGGCATGTATAAAACATAGGAGCTAGGAGCAAAAAGGGGCTATAGGGAGGTAGACTGCAATCACTTTCTGGATCAAGGGAAGTGTGTTGGGACTATAGAGAGTAATTGATAGTATTCTCTGGGTGTTGGGAGGATGACAACACAGAGAGGGGGGGAAGTCAGAAAAGTAGGAGCAGGCTTAGGGGAAAAGCAGCAAGGAATAGTAGTGCAGAGCTTGGCTGCTGATTAGAGGGCCTCTGAGCTGGAACCTGGAGTTAGAGGTCTGTTTCCCCTACCACTGGAGGAGTAGCAAGGTCAGAGCATTGAAGTGAAGACTGCCATTTCGTATAGCAGGACTGTGATACCACCCTGGAAGCGGGAACCATGTAGTGACCTGGCTGGAGGGCTGAGTCATGAAGAAGAGGCTGCAGTTCCTGGAGTGAGGTGGTCTGTAGGGCAGGAGGATGACAGGAAAGCCACAGCCAGAAGAGGATGCAATGTCTATCTGTAGCTAATTACCTGAGTGAGGAGGAAGCTCTGCTCTGTGACACTTCCCATGAGACTTTAGACAAGTCCCTTAATCTCAGTGCCTCAGTTTATTCAGCCTTCTGTGAAATGGCTTTAATAATGTAAGGCTTAAGTGATTACAAAGTGCTCTGAGACCCTTGAACAAGAGTTACTATAGAAGTGCCCAATACTTTGATTGTCAGAATTTTGTCCTTGAGTTCTAATTCCTATTGTCAATATTTCAGACCCCCAGATTCAAGTTCAAGGCTGACCTATTCTAACTGCCTTATTGAACACTGTTATATAGACATGTTTGTCTAGATTTTCAGGAAGAGGCACATGCAGTTGCATACATGCAAGTGTAATGTCCAATACAGTACAACCAGAAATAGCTGACTGGAGTGTACAAACTGCAGATTTGAACATGAACATGTGCTAATACTGTGTGGGTCTTTGCCCCCCTCTTGTGGCTGGACCATAAGAGGTTTACAAGTCTGCTACTAGGCTAATTTAGTCCTCATGCTTTTAGGTCAAAATGTTCCAGGTTCAATATCCATAGATGAATGTTAGCAATTACTAATATATTAAGGTGACAGTATATGGAGCATGAACAGAAGAGAAGGCACAGTTTGACTTCTATGCTTGGACCTCTTGTCCTGCTTTGACAATTGTGCAGATTTTTTTTTTCTGTTCCTTTAAGCATGGTGAGCAAAATGCATATGGTTACATGTCCAGTAAAGCCAGTGAAGTTATATCAGGAACCAGGGAGGTATCACCAATCAGTGGGGAGCTCAGAACTAGAGCTGGTCAGAAAATTTTCATCTAAGCAGTTTTCAGTTGGAAAAATACCATTTTAATTTAATCTTTTTTTTTTCATGGAATCAGAGAAATTTTGATGAAATTTTCCATGACCCGGGAAATCCTCAGTTTCAATCAGCTCTACAAAGGACAGTGTGGACATTAAAAATAAAAATACTTGGCCAGATGTTGAAAAAACAAAAACAAAAAAACCAAAGAAGAGAAAGTGAGCAAAGATTCTGTGACATGTTCTGATTGGATTGTTCTGTACTGGGGGCTGATCCAACAGCTGTAGAAGTTACTCAAGCTATTTTTACACTAGCAATATCACACACCTGATAAGTATGGCAATGGGGTCCCAAGGCTTCTGCTACAGTCCCTCATTCTTCTTTTAATTCTGAGCAGAGTACTGTGCCTCAGAATGGCACAAACAAGTAACAATCATTTAGCTGTTCCCATTGGAAAGTCACGTACTAGTTGTGAATTATTCCCTCAAGAAATCTTAGTAATCTTGACTATTTTTGAATTTCTGAACATACTTTGATTTAAAGACCAAATTAGGCTTAAGCCAGTGATCATATGTCTTGAACCACTTTTGAAAATAAATGAGATGTGCTGATGCCGAAATGTTGGTAAAAGGGGATTAAGAAGACTAGGCTGCTTTCCACCCCACTGGCTTTGTGTTACTATTAAGAGGGATGGATTAATATCAGATTTCTGGTATCTGGTTCCTCACTGATATTGCTTAATTATCCAGATAAGTAATCAGAGTCCAAGCATGAATGACAACATAAATACAAAGAACATCTTATTTTTTTCGGGGGAGCGGGAGTGTTTATTAGTTTAAGCATCATAACGATACAATTTTAGAGTGACATTAAAGTTAAAATGTAAAGTAGTTTTTAGCTGCTTGATTTTGGTTAGTTGCTTTCTGAAAAGAAAAGTAGTGGTTTAGTTATTCATTAACAGGCACTGCCAAGTGTCTTATACTCCATGGCTTCCAATGACACTAGACTGCATGTTACAGTTTTAAGAGATTTTCCCATCCAATCCCCTTCTCCAATTATTCCATATCCCTCTTTTTCATTCTCAGTACCCCCTGTCTCAGACCTGAAGCCTCAGCATAAGAGGGTGGGCCACTGAGCTTCCCCTGGCTCACATCAGAGGCTGAAAACATCTGGCCTCCCAGCTCAAGCTGTGGAGAGGAGGACCATAAATTCCCAGATGCCATCTGAGCCGAGGTCTTCTGCATAGATGCTTTCTATGCTTGCTGGTAATTTTATCCAGTGATACATCGTGTGTGTGTGTGTGTGTGTGTGTGTGTGTGTGTGTGTGTGTGTGTGTGTGTGTGTGTGTGTGTGTGTGTGTGTGTGTGTGTGTGTGTTATAATAGCCTCTTGATTCTAAGCCTAGAGAGGTGCTTGGAGCGGATGGGAGGTCTGATTATGAGACACCGATTTGGAATCAAAAGCTGGTTCGAGTGGAGTCTTTGGGGTTGCTACACCATCTTTCCATCCTTGGAAGTTTTATTCGTTACTAAATCTCTGTCTCAAAGTCCCACTAGTTGCCACAGGTTCAAATCTAAAAAGCCCCTAGGGGTTGCTCTTGAAATAGGTTAGCAAATCCTTCCTACTGGAAACCCTGACTATTGCATTCTTGATCTTTCTAGCCTGCCATTGGATCAGGGGATTATGCCAGAGGGAGAAAACATACTGAGTTGTAAGATAGAGTATGGAACTTTTCTGTGTGGGTCAAGATAGAAGAATTTGCTTTTCTCAGTTTCATAAAAGGGATGAAGGAAGGAAGACTCCTGGAGCTGTCCCTCCACTGTATGAGGAGGGAAGAAGAGAGAACAATCTGCACCCAGCCACCAGGATAAAAAGAAATAGCTGGTAGGAGGAAGGAGAGAGAAGGACCAGTGCATTTAATAGGTAGCCAAATCTGAATATAACTTGCAACATATCAAGTCCCAGAACTGCTCTGTTCTCCGGCCTTCTCAAACTATATGTAAACTAAATCCAAATATCAATGCCCATGCACATTCCTAGTGGGTATATGATTAAAAAGTTGTAGTTATTTGCTTTGCTTAGTTTAATATTCATTGTACCAGAAACCAGCCAGAGTGCAGCAAACATGCATGATATTGCTCAGCACAATTTGCATTCTTTGTACACAGGAAAAGCACTCGTCTTTCACAAGCTGTATATTTCCTTTTCCTATGTTCCGAATTTCAGCTGATATGCCCATCCAATGCCATAGCTTGCTAGCCCTGCCTTACCAAATAGGTCATGCCAGTTCTAAACCAGCAGCCTAACTTTTAATTAAAGTAGTAATACATAGCTGATCCGGGGGAGGGGCAATGGACATAATGCAGGAAGAAGTAACAGCCCCTCCAGAAGAACAATATAGCTGAGGAAGACTCCAAACCTGAAAGAAACTGGTGACACTAACAGCCCTCTCTCTCTTCTTTCTCCTCCTCCACTAAGCAAACTGCTGAAAGCCTGAGATCAGTTGTAAAGATAAACGAGAACTGAAAGATGTGCAGCAGGTCTTGTACTTGAAAGCACCATACATTATGATTCTACACATGCCTCCCTAGCTCTAACCAGAACAGTTTCTCACATATTTCTGTGGGAGGGGAGATTATCTGACAATGACTCAGAGCTGAGGAGGTGAGAGTCATAATCTTTGTTCAACCACTGAACCTGCCAAGTGAGGAAGACTAGCGCCGGAGGTCTCCCACTTCTCTCAGGGCAACAGTGGGTGACTCCAACCCAGTAAACCAGTTATTTACTATTTTACATGGTGACAACACTAGCAGTCCTCATGGGCAGTGCAATAATTATTGACAGCACACATACAGACTAAAGGCTAGGCAACACGATCATACCACAGTGTTACATATAAACTAAGTAGATGTGTTATTGTTGAACTACTGTATCCCTGACTATACTAATTATTTTACTTAGGGTAGGTTAGGCAAGGTGAATCCTTTATGCCCTTCTCTTTATCATATATTCCCTTCCTACAGTTCTACCACCCGCAGCTGAGTTCTTGCCAGAAAAGCATGACCTATGTCTGATCAACTTGATCGGTTTTCGGATAACAAACATCCAAGTGAAACCTTGCAGTTGCAGTTGTTGTTAATCAGTGGCTTTCCATTCACTCAGTTAATATGGTCTTAGCATGGTGTTAGGGACTTTTCTGTGGTGGGAGGTGATGTCTTTTGGAGGGGACATACAGTAAAACTGAGTCCTGTGCTCACTTGTGGTCATTTAATGATTTTTACATCACATTGTTTTTACAAGAAAAAATGTCAGGTTTCAGCGGCAGCCGTGTTAGTCTGTAAAAGCAAAAAAAATCGACTCCTTGGGGCACCTTAGAGACTAACAAATTTATTTGGGCATAAGCTTTCGTGGGCTAGAGCCCACTTCATCAGATGTATGAAGTAAAAGATACAGGAGCAGGTATATTTCCTTTTCCTATGTTCCATGAAAGGATGTGGGGTGCTTTACCAAGGGTTAAGTCAGTCTAACGAGATAAATCAATTAACAGCAGGATACCAAGGGAGGAGAAATAACTTCTGAAGTTGTAAGAGAGTGGCCCATTACAGGCAGTTGACAAGAAGGTGTAGCTAAATTACAAGTTGGATAACTGTATTCTGCCTATCTCAATGCCCATTTACAGGTTTAGTTTTGCAGGGTATTCTTCCCTTCCTCCCGATCATAAACTGTTGTGCAGTATCTCAATCTGCTATTGTGGACCTACCGTGTTCCACCCAGGGGAGACTGCATTTCAGTGCTAACACAGTATTTCCTGTAAAAAATCTATGAAGAGTTCAGTCCTACCCTTAACAAACTGAGTCATGCAAGGGCAAGAGTGAAACAATGCTGGCCATGTGGCTGAGCCTTCTTGCTGGTGTAGGGGATGGCGGAGGTGTCCCATGCTGCTATGTGCTCTGTAATTCACCCTAATTTTCTGCAAGAGAACAGTATGTCTTCTCTTAAGTACCCTGCTATCCATGTCTCCATAAACACAAAAAGTAATATTACAATTATGATGAAGACAAAGAAGCATTGGCTCCTGTAGGGATTCTTGTACCGTCCTATGAACTGGTTGGTGCTGGCCCCTGTCAGAGATGGGCTAGAAGGCTTGATGAATCACTGGTCTCCTGCACTATTGCAATTCCTATTACTTTTTTTGTAAATAGGGTCACAGGTGTTTCCTTGGGAGTCAGTCTAGTTCACCAGCTCCTCTAATTTGGTGCTTCAGATAGAGGAGGCTGGAATTCTCCCCTTGTGGTATTGGGGAGTGCTGTGGGCAGGAGAAATATGCTGTTTGCACCCACTTTCACCTATTGCACTTGGGCTCTTCAGGTTAGCATTTTTCTCATAGCTTAAAGAATTCTTTAGATTCCTTTGGGATGAAAGGCACCACAGAAATATGAAAGATCATTATAGTTTCTTTCCCTTGTACAGCTAGCTTTTCCTACCCAGGAGCGGTGCCAGGGTTTCTGATGCCCTAGGCAGAACTCGGGGGGCAGCATTTTGTGCACTTCCCACAGGGCGCACGGGAGCTTCCGGTTCCACTCCCATTGCTTCGCCAAAGAAGGACCATTCTGTCAAAATGCTGCAGGCGACAGCAGCAGTCACTGAGGTGCTCAATTGCCTGCCGCTGTTTTCCGCGGCATGTCGGCAGAAGGTCCTTCTTCGGCCGCGGGATGGGAGTGGAACCGGAAGCTCCCGTGCACCCCTGGGAAGCGCACAAAATGCCACTCCCCAAATCCTGGCTCCCTAGGCGACCGCCTAGGGTCCCCTAATGGAAGCGCCGGCCCTGTTCCTACCTGAATATCTCAGCTGGATTTAATTAAGTGCTCTCAGGGGGCTTTGCAAGGTAAGGAACTTTAACCAAAAGTCAGGTAAGATTGGCCAAGTTGTTCCAAAAAGCAGCTTTTGTCTTCAGTGTATCCATGGTCCTAAATTCCTACTGGGGCCTTCATTGCTCTCTAAGAAGAAAGATGGTCCAGGGGTTAGGAAATTAAACTGGGACTGAGGCAACACAGGTTTAATTCCTTGTTCAGACATCAGGTTCTCATGTGATCTTTGACAAATTACTTAGGCCTGGCTTACAACAAAGTTAGGTTGACTTAAGTAACCTTGCATTAACCTAGTTGTGCGTGTTTCTACACTCAATTTTTTCTCTCATCAAAGTAAGCTTCATGTTATCATTATATAGTTACACCAAACAGTGTTGAGTCCTGATAGACATAGTGCAAATGTATCCAGGTGCTGTCCCACCGTGGCCAAAACTGACTGTTCTCATCACGTTTGTGAACTGGAAGCTGCCCACATTGAAAACCCCCATGTTTAAAATGCCTGTTCTTGATCGTCCAGCTTGTCGAGTACACCTTGCAACTCTCCCTTGCCATGTGCAACTGCCCAACCAACCATGCTGGCTACATAGTCTAGAAGTGCTCCTGCCTGGAATAGACAGGAGGTATTGGATTCTTTGGGCCCGTGGGGAGAAAAGACTGTGCAGGCACAGCTACAGAGCAGTTGCAGAAACATGGACACTTATGAGAAGGATTGTACAGGAGATGCAGGTGAATGGGTATGACAAGGATCAGCAAAAGTATCGCATGAAAACGAAGAAACTGTGGTAGGTATACCAGAGGACTGAAGCAGCCAAGAGTCAATCTGGTCCCAAGGCACAGAATTGTCACTTTTATAACAAGCTGCTTCCCACTCTGGGTGAACACTTCATCATCACCCACAGACCACTGTGGATATTCTGAGGAGCCTGAGACACAAGACATCTGCCATGAATAGGGAGGAGGATGTGGGAGATGTAACCGGAGGATGAGGAATGGTCCAGCTGTGCCATGAGCCAGGAGCTGTTTCAGACTCCACTGCAATCTAGTCAGTCCTGGCAGACCAGCGTGGGCAAGGCCAGTGGAGGGGAAGGAATCTCAGATAGGACTGCATTTCCTATTACAATGTTGAAATGTACAGCTGGCACCCAATCCTAATGGAGCAGTAAATGGACACTGACTTTTCATAGAAGAGCTAGTGGTACAACAAAGAGAGCTGGAGTTAGCTGGAGAGGGAGGGGCATGCAAAGCAGTTTATGTAGAAAGAGATTTTCTTTAATCCTCCTGAGAGATCTCAATGAAGCTTTCATGGAGGTGCTATGCAACCCTCATGAAGATTTCTAAGGAAGACAGCCTTATTTTTGCCTCCAGGGTAGGACGCTCTCCCACACCAGTGCACAATGATTTTGGTAGGCATCATTGCAGTAAACAGGCTAGTAGCATATGGGCCCATGCAGCTTTGGAATGCCACCAGCAGCTGTGTTCTCTGTGCCTTTGTTACCCTCCGGAGCGAGATATCCACTAAAATCATCACCCCCCATATAGAAAACCATGCCAATGCTGAGTGCCATTGCACTGCACTCATACTCATGGAAATGGGCTCAAATGTTGTTGTTTCGCGCAACTGAACAATTCCCTTCTTCTTTCTTCCCTCTTCCCACCCCTGTTGAATCATGTTCACCATGGTTGTGGCTGAAGAGCAGTGCTGTGCATAGACATTCCAAGGTAGCATGGGAAGGGAGTTCTGAAACATAACTTTTGCTATCCATCGTGACTATAAATATGATACCTCTGTGTGGTGTTTTTTCTGAAGCTGTTGCAATTGCAGCCTTGAGGTCCCCTCTCTCCAGCAGAACACCTGACCATAATAGGGAGGAGATCCTGCAAGCCAGTGCTGCATCAGATCACGAAGAGGGGGCCTGAAGAGTGAATATTGCAGTCAGTATGGAGAGCGAAAGATTAGAAAGGAAAGAGGCCCAGGACACAGACAGGGGGTTGGACCAGGACATAATGGGGCTTTTCTGACATCGAACACAGATGCTGCAGACTCTTGTTGACCTACAAGATCCACAATCATGGGCTTGTCTCCTTTTGGAGTCAATGGAGACCTCCTTTTCAGTGTATCCCCATTCCTTCCCCCTCCTCCCTATTAGTGCACTTGGCATCAGGGGTTGCCACCCTACTCATACCACTCTATACCAGCTACACATACACTGACCTGTGAGATCCACAACTGATGTGTGCATAGCCAAAATGAACTCAAATGGACATGAATGGTCTTTCCCCTTGTTAAATTCTGTTCCATTCATTTATCTGAGATGTTCTTATTGTATTTGTTTTTAATGGCACATTGAGGTTTTTTTGCACTTGTTTTGGCATGCAGTAAAAACATACATTTTGGTAAATAATTCATCTTTTTTAATTCACATATGCTGCAGAATGCATAGCACTATTGAAAGTACCCACTACTTGTTATTGTATAGGGCAACAGAACTCACAGGATCAGTGACACTGTGTAATAATTATAAATATACAGCAGGCACTGCAAAATTAATAGGTGCATTAATGGACTGAGTTATATTCATAAATGTGCATCAAACATCACACAATTCCCTATAGCCCCCTAAATATGTAATCTGTTTCTTGGGACAGAATGTTCCTTCTTGTTGTTTTCTGGACAGGCCTGTGCTCTTAAAAATGTGAAGATTGTGCACCTTCCCTGAACGGCTAATATTAATGTAAGTAAAGTGTCCTAGTAATTCACCAATGCGTGCATAACAATAGCAAAGTAGCCCTTTCTATTGATGTATTCTGCAAAAAGATGTGTTGATGCCAAAATAGGGATATGCCTTCTGTAGCCCCCCTGCAATTTGGGAACCCCATTTCTGCAAATTCATCCACTATGTCCTGCACATTGCTGAGAGTCACAGTCCTGTGTGGCTCCACACAGTTGCATGACAATGGCCCCCATTGTGAATTTTCCAACTCCAGAATGGTTTCTCACTGACCAGTAGCAATGTGGTGCTGCAGGCTTCCACAGAGTGATTGCCACAGGCTTCTCAGCTGTCAGTAGAGCTTGTATGCTGGTGTCCTTGTACTGAAGAACTGGGGAGAGACCGGTACACAGATCCCGGAATGTGGTCGTTCACATCCAAAACTTCTGCAGCCACTGCTCACTGTTTCAGACATGCATTACAATGTGATCTCACCAGTCAGGGCTCATTTCTCAGGCTCAGAAGGGGCACTCCACTATCTGCAGCTGCTCTATGAATGCCACTAACATTGGTTTTGAATTGGTTTTTACTATATCCCACAGTAATCTGTCTCCCACTAAATCATCATGTCCCCCGCTGCTGCAGTTCTTCCTGCTGCTCTGCAAATACCAGAGGATCATTCATTCTGTGTTTGCAAGGCTCCTGGCAAAAGTGCAGAGCTGTGCAAGCACCACGCTTCTGTCAGATGGCAGACAGCATGAAGTGCCACAGAGGTTTGTGGATTTTTTAAAAGGCAGAAATTGGGGTCCAGGGATGGCATTATGAAATGGAGGATGGGGCATGATGAGAATTTGACCCCTTGCTCCTAGTCACTTCTGCACAACTTGTTTCTGCCCCATCATGCATTGACAAAATTTCTCAAAAAGTGCACTGGACAATGTAACTTGTGTTGGCCAAAGTTTGTAGTGTAGACATGGCCTTAGAATCAGTTTTGCATCTGCAAAATTGGCTAATAGTACTGCCCTGTGTCACGGAGTTGAGGACAAAAATAAAAATGTGACGCACATCATATGATAATGAGGGCCATATAAATATCTAGTATAAATTGAAAGTCAATGGGACTTGACTTAAATCCTACTTAAAACAAGTAAATATAATAATAGTACGAACAAATATAAACAGTAGCCTTTTTAATCCTTTGGGAAGAGCAGATACATCCTGTGCATCATCTGACATGTTGAGCAGCCTATCTGAAATATAAGTACCAAAAGGTTGCCTGAGGAGCACGTTACATATTTGTGAAAGTTCTGGGCCTGATTTTGCTTTCACTTATATGGTGTAAATCAAAAGTAACTCCATGGAGGTCACTGGACTAAAATCAGTGCAAAACAATACAAGAGACATGCAAATACAACTATATTTGTAATGTTTCAGGAAGAATCTTCTAATGAAAACTGCAAAAAAAATCTGAGTGTTTATCATTGTGGAAGAAAAGATTAAATGCATTAGTTTCCCTTCTGAGCAACCTCAGATTAAAAAAAAAAGAGCACTTTCCCTAGTTTATACAGTAATTCCCTTCTTTGTTAATTTTCACTGAGGCCAGAAGTCAGAGTGAAAGTTTACAAGAAATGTCACATAAAGTTGTTTTCAGTTTGTCTTGGGCAATTTTTCAAATAATCAGAATGTCACTTTTGGAAACTTTTGAGGGCCACAAAAGATTCAGAGCTCAGTTTGGAATACTGGACCAGTAATGTTGATTTTCAATAAGTCATGGAGCACTGGGGAAGTTCCAGAAGACCAGAAGAAAGATAATGTGTGTATAGTTAAAAAGGGTAAATGGCATGACCCAGGCAATTATAGGCTTGTCATACTGATATTCATCCCAGGCAGAATAATGGAGAATTGGATACAAGACTCAATTAATAAAAGGAGGGAAATGTAATTAATGCAAATGAAGCCAGGTTTATGGAAAATAGATCCTGTCAAGCTAGCTTGATATTTTTTTTATGAGATTACAAGTTTGATTGATAAAGGTTTTAATGTTAGCATAATATTCCTAGATTTCTGTAAGGTGTTTGATTTGGTACCATACAACGTTTTGATTAAAAAAGTAGAATGATATCAAATTAATATGGCACTTATTAAATGGATTAAAAACTGGCTAACTGATAGGTCTCAAAATGTAACTGTACATGGGGAACCATCATCAAACAGGTGTATTTCCAGTGGGGTCCCACAGGAATCAGTTCTTGTCCCTGTGCTATTTAATATTTGTATAGATGACATGGAAGGAAGCATAAAATCATCACTGATCAAGTTTGCAGATAACACAAAAATTGGGAGAGTAGCAAATAATGAAGAGCTCAAGTAAGGGATTCAGAGTGATCTGGGTCACTTGGTAAACAGGGTGCATCAAATAATATGCATTTTAATATGGCTAAATGTAAATATATCCATCTAGGAACAAGGAACATGTGGCATACTTACAGAATGGGGGACTGTAAAGCAGTGACTGAGTACTGGTGGGTAATGAATCGAACTTGAGTTCCCAGTGTGACATTATGGCCAAAAGAGTTAATATGATGCTAGGATATATACACAGAGGAAGCTCAAGCAGGAGTAGAGAGGTTATTTTACCTCTGTAGTTGGCTCTGGTGTGAACACTGATGAAATACTGTGTCCAGTTCTGGTGCCCACAATTCAAGAAGCATGCTGATAAATTGTAGAGAGAGCAGAGAAGAGCTATGAGAATGATTAAAGGATTAGAAAACACCTCTTATAGTGATAGACTCTAGGAGCTTGATCTATTGAGCTTAACAATGAGAAAGCTAAGGAACGACTTGATTACAGTCTGTAAGTTCCTACATGGAGAACAAGTATGTAATAACAGGCTCTTCAATCTAACAGAGAAAAGCATAACATGATCCAGTGGCTGGAAGTTGAAGCTAGACAAATTCAGACTGGCAAATAAGGTATAATTTTTTAACACTGAGAGTAATTAACCATTGGAACAATTTACCAAAGGTCATGGTGGATTCTCTGTCACTGACCATTTTTAAATCAAGACTGGAAGATTTTTCTAAAAGATCTGCTCTAGGAATTATTTCGGGGAAATTCTATGTCCTGTGTTATACAGAAGATCAGGATCAATGGTCCCTTCTGGCCTTGAAATCTATGAATACACTCACAAGTCTGAGGCTTTTTTATATTTGACACTGAAGTACCATGGCAACCATTTTAGTCAATTTTGGTTTGTGGAGAGAAGACAGGGTGACATAGAATAACCCCTGGCCAGTCCCACATTTACATTTATAAAATAATATATAGAGACATACCAAATCAAGTGATTAAAAGAAATATAGAGCAAGACACTCAGCTGGCAAAATGGAGTAGTGCCAAGCTAAACCAACTAAAGATCTGGTTCATTCCCTCTAGTTCCATAATGAGAAGTAGCTTAGGGATCTGCACTGAGCCCTAAGCTAGCGTCTGGTCAGGGCTGAAGGCCAGTCTGCTGCAGACATATCTGGCAGGTGAAAGTGAAACATCAGGCTCTAGACACTCCCACTCCAACAAGCTGTAGTCCAGAAAAAGAGTGGTCTCCCATCACTTTGCAGCTATAGGCTTTGGGGACAGCATTGAGGGGAAGCTTGCACAGCTAATGCCCATGTATCTATTTTGTGGATAAACACAAGGCTTTGGTCTCCAGGACTATTAACCTAGCAACTTTCACAAGCATTAAATTAACTGTAAAAGAAACTAAAAATAATGAGGAGGGGAGAAAAAGCAGAAATGTATTTCTGTCCCCCAGCTGAGTTCAGAAGGAACTCTAAACGTATCAGGAAAATTTCAGTAAAAGGCAAAGTTGTTCCATACAAAAGCGGTGAGACTTATGTAAAAGCAACAGCAAGAAATCTGGCAAATCTAATCTCTAAGTGTGTTTCCTCATCTTTTATTTCATTTCCACACATAAGGGCCAGATGCTTCACTGGTGTAAAATCAGTGTAAAAATTGGCCTGTGATGATTTACTCCAGTGGAGGATCTGGCTTTGCGTGTGATTAGCTATGGTGGTGTTTCTTTTTATTAGTATACCCATTGAGGTGGGGCTTTGTGGTGCTACAAGCTTTTTTAATTAATAAGGGTGCGATTTATATGGAATTACACCCCCTGAATATGCTGAAGGCTATAAAAGGCTCTTCCCAAACCAGCTTTCCATGGAGATGGAGGGACGGTTGTGCGGTGTAGAAAGCAGACACATTTTTCATTGAACTTAGTTCTAAATAAATGAATCACCACTTAGTCATCCTCCTTGAAAAACAAGAAAGAGTCGGCAAAATGAGTACATCTTTCACCCCTTCTTAAGGGCTTACTTGGTTGTGGGGAAATGTTAAAGGGAAAAGAATAATGTATCAGGCAACCATATTTTTTTAAAAAATAATTCCACTTTATAAATAAATGCAAAGCAGCAGAAGAAAAGCAGCATATTCTGAATAGACACTCTTGACAATAAATTTCAGAAGTCTCTAGAGAGCTTGAGAAAATAACTAGCATGCACTGCATTAAGTGGAAGGAGTTTCCCTAAGGGAATCAAAGGATCAGAGATATCCTGTCTTGGTTAGTCTTTGATAAGTTTGCATCTGTGTCTTTTCACATTTCTGGTAATAAGTTGAGAGCTGCACAGTTACGCCGGGTGAGGGGGGAGGGATGGCAAAATTGTTTCTCAGGCTTTGAATGGCAAAAATGATTGATTGTATTGGGATTACATTAGCACAGTTTCACAGCTCCATTCGAGTTATAATGGGGGAAATGGAACTGGGGGGTTCTCTTTCTCCTCTTCTGTTTGACTTCATCATGTGCACCCTAATAGAAACTCTCAGAACTACTTCGTGGATAAAAGGAATCCATGCCTATGAAGCTAAATATAAAACATGCCTCTTTGCAGATGTCCTATTAATGTTTTTGACAGACCAGGAGATATCACCCAGTTTCTCAAATATATTAAAAACATCTAGAGATATGTCAAGTTATGTTCATAAATCAAAACAAATCAGAAGTCTTGGGAGTAGACAGGGGAAAGGCGGGAAATTAAAAAGTTCCTCTTTAAGTGAATTGCAAGTTCCATTAACTGGCTAGTTGCAAAGGTACAGCCATGTCTGCATTGTCGTTTATAAAAATGTAATATGAAGCCACTTATTTTTATGTATTTATTAATTTATTATGCTATTTTAAACATCTAGAACTATCTGGAAAGTACCAAGTCTCCCTTTTGGAGTTAATTGAAATTATAAAAATGAACATGCTTCCTAAAAACATGTACCAAGTGCAGATATTTCTTCCATTTATTTCAATTTTAAGAAGACTATAGCCACTGGGTTAATTCCCTTCTTTCCTCCTTCCTCCCAGAAATTCATTCAGAAAAACAAAAAGTTTCTTCTCTCAAAAATAAAATCTTTGGAAAGCAAACAAACAACCAAGTCATGATGGGGCTATAGAACCATGTCCAAAATAGAGATTGTAATGAGGCCTTTAATTGGAGAAACATGGAAGAACATAATGGCCCAAAAGTAATGCTACCAGTTAACTCTA
Organism: Chelonoidis abingdonii; assembly: GCF_003597395.2. Taxonomy (NCBI): domain Eukaryota; kingdom Metazoa; phylum Chordata; order Testudines; family Testudinidae; genus Chelonoidis; species Chelonoidis abingdonii. The sequence continues at coordinate 128,044,103 of NC_133772.1, read as the reverse complement.
TGCAAATCCAAAATGAATCTACTGACTTTTATGGATTATGCTAGTTTAAATTATAGCAGAGTTTGACCCTTCTTTTCTAGACTAACCAATAAATTTCTAAACAAAACAAAATAAAACAAGGATAAAACAAAATCCTCTGGAGTGATATTGAAAACAGGGAAGGCAACAGAAAAACATGGTAAATTCAACTGGGCCACAATTCTTTCCAGCATTTTCATTTTTTTCCTCAAACCAGTTATTGTAGCTTGAATTTCCCCTCACTTGCACTGAGGTAAAAGGCTCGGTTTGCAGGTTGAAACATTCTGTTTGACCCTTTTTGGAACAGAATATTTCAATTTTTCATTTCAAAGTGACTTATTGCTTCAATTTTCACATTATATAATATGAAATAACAGAAGTCAAAATCAGAATGAAAAATTTCAATTCTGTCAAACAAAAATGTGCACACTGACCACAATTTTTTCCCTCAGATTTTCATTTCACCGGAAATTTAAATTTTTGTTTTGTTTTAGTTTTCATTCCATTTTGGAATGGAAAAAGATTCAAAATTGTGAAAATTTCGTTGTGTAATGAAAATTCTGGTTCCTGTAAAGGTCTATTCATAGTGTAAACCTGGCATAAATAAGAGGTGAATCAGGATATATAACTCCTCAAATGAAATACTGAGAGAGCAAGGAAACCATTTAAATCCAACCCTTAGAAGGCCCACTTATTTATATGAATCCAAAACCATATAAATAATTTCAATATGTTATAATTTACTAAGAAGCCTAAAGCTATATAAGTAGCAGAGACATGAAAAATGAAACCTCTACAGAACTCTAAGCAGATTAACAACATACTCATATAATAACTGAAGACAGACGCAATATGTTGTTGTGTATGAATTATTTATTTCACCTTATATATAAAATACCACACACAAAAATATTCCCAAGTATTGTATATAGTAAATATGAGAAAGAATATATCATAGGTTTCAGCTATGTCTTGCAAACACTTCTTCACATTGAACATCTTTATTCATATAAGCAATCCTACTGAACTCAATGGAAGTAAACTGGAGAGGGAAAATACTCACTTCCAGAAGGTCCTGTAATTAGCCCTGTATCATACAAACACATTTGAGGTGTTATCAGGCACACACTGATTCAAAAGCTACATGTGTATCTCTCCTTTTCTTTGGTGTGCCTACTCTCACTCTCACTATTCTAGCACTACTGAAGTCAATAGGAAGTTTCGCCATTGACTTAAGAGGGCCAAGATTTCACCCTGGTGTATCTAAGAGACCCAAAACAACAACTACTAATATACCAGAACATAATGCTATCATGGTCCACACCACCATATTTCAAATTTTCTAACATGAACCTTCATACTTTCTCTCATGCCACATCTTGTGGAAGGAAGAAGCTCTTCAAAGCCACTATGTTATCATCTTTTAGACCTTTCTTAAAACACACCTGTCTCACGATGCCTACAGAACACTTGACAACAGTTAGGCAGCTCGTGTGCTATGACCACTGCTTATTACATGAATCAAAGCTATCCCGCTGCTCCTTTGCGTTCTGTTTGTTGTATCCACCTGTTGTTTCTTGTTTTATACTAAATTTGTAGACTCTTAAGGGCAAGGAACCATCTTTTAATTGCACAACGTGGCCCTGACGCTGGCCTTGAGACGCTGCTGCAGCAGAACCACCACCACAACAGTAATAATAACAATGACAATAATAATAGCAAATGTCATTGGATCATTATCACAGAATATTGTAGTATTTTTACAAGTTACATAAGGGTGTAAATGGCTTGTAACTAGTGCTGTGTGTATATATTCCTATGTGTAAATGTGATCAATAATAATAAAAAGACAATTATGTGTGAAAGCATCTAGAAAGTTTTATCTCTTAGGCCACTCTTATCAAATAAAAGGAGCTAAAATAACCTAGTTACAAGTATCTTCTCCTTTCTGCATCATGACAACATTCATTCTGTACCTACAAGCTTTAAATGAACCTTCATCCAATATTTCATTCCCTGGGGGAAAATTATTAACACTAATCCTTGTCTTTGAACAGAGCAACCTTTTGATTCGTGCAACTGAGCTCTGTCACCTCACTACTTCACTTTTCTATGTCTATCATAGCATCCTATGGCAACATAATGCATCTGAATTCATGAGGCTCATATAGCAAGGGTCAGAGTATTAATATGTTAGTAGTGTGCCAATTTGCCAGTTATGCTTTTTTATAGAGTCTCAATTAATTATGCTGGAATGTTTTTATGCCAGACTGGATATTATTACTGTCTATCTGCAGTGCCAGATGTTCATAAGTAGACAAAAATGACAGACTTTAATGGCATTTTGGTTAAAATATTTGGGTTTTATTTTCACAAATGGCCTCTGGTTTCATAGACACCAAACTGCAAGTGCCAATACTAGCATTTAACTGATTAAATCTGTAAATGCCAGGGCCAGATACTGTGTTGAGGGTGAGAACTAGAAGGTTGAGGTGCAAAGAGGAGCTAAAATTACTCTTTCACTTTCCTGGTTCAAGGCCAGTCTGTGACAAGCCAGTCCACCTAACGCAATTTAGGGCAGCCTGAAGGATAATTATGGGCCATTTCTGAAGCCAGGGATCAGTGGGGCGTAGGAACTATGGGTCTCTTCACTTGGCCATGTCAGCTGCATGGACCAGAGGGATGGAGTGGTGTAAGAGTTGCTACAGTAATTTTACACCAACCTGAGGATCCCCTGAAGGAGGCTGAAACCTCTTGTGGCCAAATAACCATCTTTAGGGCAGCTTTATATCAGGAAAGTGGTGCAGAAAGAAGAGGTTCTGAGACTGGGGGGCAGAAAGTGAAGAAAGCTCTGAATATCTTTGTACTGAAGGAAACACAAGTGGGGAGGAGTTTTGAGCTGGAAAGGTGATCTCTCGGGTTGACAGCTTTGTGAAGGAAATGAGATAGGTGGGAGGAATGGGGCGTGGGTGTGAGTGAATGATAATGGTGTGCAGGGAAGAAAGTACTAGGAGATATGAGGGTAAAAGTAAGGGTGAAGCTGGGATTAGGAGAAAACTGTGAACGGATGACAGAGAAATAAATGTTATTTTCTTTCACACTGTCCTTTTACTGTAACGAGTCTCCATTTTTTGTTCTGAAACAGAGAGATAGAAAGGAGAGGGAAGAGTCAGGCACCCTTTTCTTCCTTCTAGCTCTCCAGCCTCTGTCACTCCCATCCCCACCACCAAAGCCATTTAATCACACTCATACACCTCCCTCAAGGTCCCAGTTTTGCACTTAGAGTATATCCACACAGTAGTCAGAAGTGTGATTACAGCATGTGTAGATATACCCAAGACAGCTTTAATCTAGCTAGCATGAGTACCAATAAGAGCAAAGCCATGGAAGCAAAGGCTAGCTGCCCAAGTCCAAACCCTCAAGGAAGCCTGAGTACACACTCAATGGCTAGTCTATTCTGCAGCCTGTGGTTTCCTACTATTGGTACCTAACATAATTATATTAAAGCTAGCTCAGTAGTGCTGCATGTGCTGCAATTGCAACTCCAATTACAGTGTCGGCATAGCCCTATAAAAGCAGGGAAGACTTGAAGGCAAGGGGGCATGGGGCCCTGGTTCTTGTAGACCTCACCACTAGTTTTAGGTTGCCTGGTAAGGTTAGTGGAGAGTTAAGTGGAAGACTTTGAATGACAGGTTAATTACTCCACCTTCTAGTGTAATTACATTAAAGCAGCAGAGAATCCTGTGGCACCTTATAGACTAACAGACGTTTTGGATCATGAGCTTTCGTGGGTGAAAGCTCATGATCCAAAATGTCTGTTAGTCTATAAGGTGCCACAGGATTCTCTGCTGCTTTTACAGATTCAGACTAACACAGCTACCCTCTGATACTTGACTACATTAAAGCAGATTCCCTGAAGAGACAAAGTAGGGAGGAAGCAAGATGGGAATGTTAGTAATTAGTAACATGGCTGAGTGGGGTAGTCAGTAATAAGGGGCCTAAACTAGAGCCCATTGACATCAGTGGAAAGATTGCCATTGACTTCCACTGGTTTTGGATCAAGCCTATAATGAGCAGGAACTGGATGAAGCAGAGAACAGGCAGAAACTAGAGCAGGGGAAGGGAGGTCTAAATGAGGACGATTGGCTGTATGAACATGAGAGACACCTAGATACTGGAGCAAAGGGAGAAGGTCTGCAGAACAGAAAATGGAGGAAACTAGAACACTTGGAGGTAGGGTGTGAGAACCTGGGCTATGGGGTGAAAATAGGTGAGTAAGTGGGGGTTTCCCACTAATCTAATCTGAAAGGACAAACTTTAAAAAAAACATAAAAGAGGAAGCCAAGACTCTGAGTCACACATTTAAGGAAAATGAAACCATCTATACATAGAATCTATCTCCTCACTCTTTGCAGAAGCAACCGTGGCACAGTCAGAAACTGAACAGGAGTCTAAGGAGCTATTTTTATGCATTGTAGGGTGTTTTCCCCCCCAACGTTCTATTGTTGTTGCTGTTGTTTCAGTAAGCACCAGGAAAGGGGTAAGCTTGGACAATTTCCAGTCTGCACCTGCTGTGGTTAGAACAGTGTAGAATCTACACATATATAGAAATGATAAATTAGGTCATGAAATTAATGTCTGAAAACCAAAACATCTGATTGTAGCTTGAGCTCTTTCTTTTAGAGTTACAGTATACATAACATTAATAGTCTGGAAAAACAGGATGGGTGGTCTTCTCATTAAGACACTGGACTTTGCAGATCTGGATTCAGTTGTCTGGTCTACAATAGACCTTTTCTGTGATCTTAGACATGTCATTTATTCAGTCTGGGCCTCCATTTCCCAACTATTAAGGGGGATAATAACACCTATTCTCTTCCAGGTTTGTTTTTCACCCCAGTCAGATGCAGCTTACCTGTTTAAAGTCATTAGCTGGCTGTGTCTTAGCCTGGGGCAGAAGTCAAATGTGTTAACTGCCTCTTGATAATGCTTTTAAACCATTAAAAGCTTGATTGAGGTAAAAATATTTGAAAGCATATCTTTTTTTTCCCCATCGAGGCAGGGCCCAAGGACTGTCTCTCAAAATGTTTACGTACAACACCTAGCACAAAAGGCACCCAATCTTGGTTGGAGCCTCTAGGTCCTACCATAATAATTAATTATTATTAATATTATTATTAATATGGGATTACATGATAGGGGATCTGAAATATTAAACAAATCTCACCATGTTGTCTTTAAAGTAATAGAGGAGTCACTGGCATCATTTTAGAAAGCACATATACTTTGGTTCTGATGTGCCTTCATTACAATGGTGCTCTGGAGAAAGAAGAAAAAGTTTTTGAGGTGTACTTTTGATATATAGAGCTGGTCTACCCTGGGGAGGAGTAGATGTAAGATACGCAACTTTAGCTACGGGAATAGCATAGCTGAAGCTGACGTATCTTATTTCGACTTACCTCCTGTCCTCACGGTGTGGGATCAACGTCCATGGCTCCCCCCTCGACTCCGCTTCCTCCTCTCGCCCTGGTGGAGTTCCGGAGTCTACTAGAGCGCATTCGGGGATCGATGTATCGCATCTAGATGAGATGTGATAAATCAATCCCCGAGAAATCAATCGCTACCTGCTGATCTGGTGGGTAGTGTGGACATACCCCTAGTATAGGATTGTCCATTGGGATGTGACATGATGGGACCAAACATACAGGTGTACTTAGTAAAGCTAGAGTAAATAGGCTGCTGCTCTAGGACTGAGAAGACCTGAATTCTATTCGTAGCTCTGCCCATGGCCTAAGTCTTCAACCTCTCTTTGTTTTTATTTCCCCTTCCACTCTTTGTCTGTTCTGTAAGTACTTCAGGGCAGGAATTGTCACTTCCTCAGTGTTTGTACAGTGTCAAGCACAATGGGGGCTCAGCCTCATTTGGAATCTCTGCGAACTACTCTCATAATGAATAATAATTAGGGTTGCTAATTCTGGTTGGATGAATTCCTGGAGGTTTCATCACATGACATAATCTTAAATTAGAGATTAATCTTTAATTCCTGGAAACTCCAGGATAACTCTGGAGGCTTGGTAACCCCAGTAATAATAAATCATTCAATCAATTTATCAAAGTAACCCCAATTTACACTTTGGTGTAATACCAACACATATCAAACAACAAGTTGCTGTGCATCTTGTGCATATTAATAAAAGGATTGCAAGCAATTAGGCCAGAATTGTTGGAGTATAAAATGCAGGGTTACTAAGCAGTAAACATTAATGACTGATTTGCTGTGACAACAAAAGAAGTTCATTTACATGTAATACCCATTATAATAGAGAAAAGTTATGCTATGTTTAGCATTAAAAAAAAATACATCCAGACCAATACCCAATGACTTTTTATCAGGTCTTGATCTAAGTTGGTGGTTTTAGTGGTCTTAGAGTTTTGCAGTGTCAGCCAACTGATGAACAGAAGGTATACCTGAGAAGTTTACGTTATATACACTCATATTAAATTTCTGGAGAAGATACTAAATCTTTGTTAAGGTACAATATACTGAGGCATGTTCAGATGCTACATGACTCCAACCTGAGCACTAGTGAGAGATTTAGGGCCTAGTAAGATGATGTGTATGTGTGTATGCGTAAACACACAAATGGATGAAACACGCCCAACCTGCAAAATTCAGATCTGGATCTAGTTCTAAATTTTCTCAACATTTGCAGGGTGTTCAGACATAGTATTTTTCGTCAGGGCCATCTTTAGTATATAGGCAAATGCTGCTACTGCTATTTTCATGTGGCTTTCTGGCAGAAATGCCTGATGAGGCAAAGAGAAGCAGTCATGAAGCCTCATTTGTTGCTGGAGTCCAAGGAAATTAACCAGTAGTTTCTGATTTAAGTGTTTAGGCTGAAAACAAATACGGGTCCAGTTCTGCAAATCGTTGTTCAGGTGAGTAGTCACAATACTTACAGTACCTGAGTAGTCACAATGCTTACAGTAGGACTACTTGTGCTACATGAGTAATGTTTACAGAATCCATTTAGTTACCTAGGTGATTTTAATGTTGTCTATCACTGTGGTATCAGTACCTTCAATGTATCATATGCCAGAATTTCTGATTATTTATTTAAGCACAACATTCCAAACCACATTTCTATTTTACTGTATCATTTTTATGCAGTTATCTACTCTGCTAATTCCACTTTGGATGGTTCTCAGATTGGTACTCTGAGTTATGTCCAACAGCTACAATAGCTGTTGGGGAGGGATAGCTCAGTGGTTTGCACATTGGCCTACTAAACCCAGCATTGTGAGTTCAGCCCTTGAGGCCCCATTTAGGGATCTGGGGCACAATGCTGTCTGGGGATTGGCCCTGCTTTGAACAGGAGGTTGGACTAGATGACCTTCTGAGGTCCCTTCCAACCCTGATATTGTGTGAGTACATGCAGAGCAAAACTGTGGGGAATCTAAAATGATGAACTTTGCATAATCCTGGTGCATCCTACACCTTGGTCTTAATCCTGCCTAATGCCAGACTTCCTGTGAACTCAGTATGAGTTTTTGCTGGATCTAAAAGACTACGGGATCAGTCTCTTAATGAATACTTGAATGTAAATACAGATTTACTGAAATAGCATGGTACTTAGGGATTTCCTGCTAGTGCCAATATGACTTACACATAATTCTATGAAAAGCCAGGGCTTTGTTTAGGAACAGAACTTCTTCAAATTTGTAGTCAATGGAGGATTTTCATAGGTTCATAGAAAACAGAGGTGAAATAGTGTCCTGTCCCCTTACAAAATGCTGATGCTCCCCCCTTTATACTAGCAGATGTAGACTTATAGGTAGCTAGAGGTCAGTCCTGATTTAAGTTTCCATAGGACTTTGTTATCCTTCTTTCAGAAATTGGCTGTGAAATGCCACAGAAACACAGAAGTCTTTGTCCTTTCCACTGTTCAACAGGCTCCAAGGAGAGAACACCACATCCTCTTAACTCAAGAACTCAGGGTGGATTTGAAATGCAGTTGCTGAGGTGAAAGGGCTTGATAAAGGGCTTGGCTGCCTTCCCCCAAACAGCTGGAGTAACATAGAAATCGTTTATTCTGTGCAGCTCTGCCACACTTTATTCTGGAGGGAAAAATATGTTGTCTGGTGAGCTGCATTTTTTTTAAAATAATAGCAAACTATCTCTAATTCAAACCAACTGAACTAATTGGACAAAAAAGGATGTTAACAGCCCAGCCTACCAGACTGTATTTAAAACAATTGTTAGCAATCAATAAATGCTGCTGGATTGTTTGATTTCATTAAAGATGTATTTGTAACTAAGCAGCTGGCACCCAAACAGCTGCTTTAAATAGAGAGAGATTTTTCTTACTCTGTTTTATCATGTTCTTGGTTATTTTATTTGCACATTTTCAGTGACAATGATGACTGAATAGCACTGAAATGCAGATAAGCCCATCATGCTGCTCCAGGATGTGAGTTCGAGCCATATGCTGGGTCAGTGAAAGGGATGACAGCGATGACAGCCTGCTTTTCTCCCCCCCTTCCCCCTCCCCGACCCCACCATCTCCTCTTGGGGTGGCCACATGGGGCCAAATGCATCCCTGATGTCAATCCATTAAAGTCAATGGAGTCAAACCAAGGAGGAGTTTAGTCCATTGATTAAAAATGAAAACAGTCACTCCCTCGCCAGCTCTACATTCTGGAGCTACTGACCATGACTTCAACCTTTCATGTTCATCAAATAGAACAATTGTCTGGACGCTGCACATAAAACAAGGAAATATAGTAAACATCATTGATATGCAAGTGCAAAATAACAGAGTTACTTAGTTTCATTAAACTACAGTGTTACAGTGTTCTTAGATTGAACTCCATGCAGATGATGCCTCTGGCCCAGGAAATGTTAAAAAAAATGAAACAATCCTTTACAAAATATTATAAAATGCATTTTCCATGGTTAGGTTTGGTTTTATTTGACAATAGGAAGCTCTTGGGAGTGGCTGGGCTTTCACTGAGCAAAGCTACTATGAGCTAGAGTTGTGTGCAGCATTTAGAACAAAATGCAAAACCAGGTGAAAAAAACAGCTGTAAACCTGAAGCTTATCTCAGATTCACATAGTTTTGTGAAGCTAGGCCAGGGGCGGGCAAACTTTTTGGCCTGAGGGCCACATCAGCTTTCAGAGATGGAAGGCCAGGTAGCCAGGTGTGGCCTGGTCCTGCCCTTCATCCAACCCCCCCTGTTTCCTGATGGTGTTTCCCCGGGACCCCTGCCCATCCACCCCCCTCTGCTTCCTGTCCCCTAGCAGCCCCCAGAACCCCTGCCCCTGACTGCCCACCCCAAACAAACCAGGGCTGAAGTGCTGCAGGATCTGTGAAGTTAGGTGGAGATGCCCATTATATTATTATTATTAGAGGTAATATTAAGTGTGCACAGCTCTATTCCAGGTCTGAAGATTGACACACACAAGGCTCTTTCCCAGACTCTCATTGGTATCATGTTTACCCCAGCTTTCCCCTTATCCACATGTGGCTGCCACATATGACTGTCAATTTCAAATGAGAGTCTCAGGCTTAGGTTCCACCTTTTCTGCAACTGGCTAACAATAAGGGTCATTTAGGCTTCTTCCTTTGGAGCCCAAATAGATCTCTTACCTAACATCCCCATACTCCACTAGCCTGATGAACAAGTAGGAGCTTCAAAGTCACACCAAAACCATAAAAATCAGCTCTCAAGTTACAGCACATAAAGTTGTTTGTTTTTTAATAAACTATTTTGTGCATGTTAAGCACTATATGTAATGATAGACAAATGGTTTGGATAAAAGTAGCAACTGAACTAAACATAGGACAAAATGTCAGAATGTACTCCTGTATTCAAAGTTTCCCAGAGTCTGTGTGTTCAGATGGAGGGTTTGCTTCACTCCATGGTACATACATAGTCTAGCTACTAAGTACTGATCTAGATATGTACTTTCCCAAAGTTCTTAGGTACATGGATCCAGTGTTTTGTTTCAGGCTTATTTCTATTACTGGCCAAATCTCAAACGGAACCCAAATTAAGCCTTCCTTGAAGTTCAAAACAAAAGTTCGAGTCATATTGTTGTTGATTTAGTTTTGCTTACCTCCGAATTTTATGGGTCAGATCCTTGGATGACTTCAGTATATCTATGCCAAGGTGCACAAGCTAAATCCAAATAAAACCAGAAGCTTAATTATTGAAACATCACACAAAGGGAGGTTATTCTCACAGCATTTCAAACCACTTGGCAAACAGGAAGCATCAGAAATTGTATAACAAAGCCGATCTGTCAGCCCCATTTTTGCCCTAAGAATTTAGGATAAGCATGCAAACTTGGATAAATACATCAGCTCAACCTCCAAATGTTTTGAAGTTTCCCCATCACTAATTATCTGTACATCTAAACCCAGGTCCATTGCCAGTTCTTTGCAGCTAGCCACAAGAAAAGGGAAAACAGTAGGTACTTTTTAATACCCATCTATGCCACTGTAGTTAAAAAAATAAATCCTATGTTAAGCAGGCAGAATATTTCAATGGAACTTTAGATTCATCTTAATATTGTAGATCCCGCTGTGTTGACCCTTTCCCTCTCTCAGTGCACTCTTCAGAATTTGTCTGTGATGCCGCAAAAAGATTTTGGCACAGACCATCCAGGCTAAATCTTTTGACAAGGAACAGGGACTCCTGAAAATAAAAGGTCTTCTGAAGCTGCTCTTTGCGGAATTCATGTCCTTCTGAATGATGTCATTGGCACTTTAGCCTGTGTGGGCTTTTGGCCAGCATAATAAATAAAAGTATGTGACCCCTCTGTGTTTAACATGCTTCTAGAAGGCAGCGACTATGTGTGCCAAAAAAGAACCTGGCTGGCTGACCTAGGAGGAATGTGCTGAATATGTGCAGAGGTAATCAGTTCCCACTTCTGTGGGTGGGTATGAAGGATAATATATATTAATAGTAATGCCTATCCCCTATATAGTGCTTTTTATCCACAGAGCTCCCAGCAGAGAAGTTAAGAGTTTGCCTGAGTGAGGTTTCTGGGAAAATTGAGCAAGGACGTCAGGATTTGGACCAATCTCTCTTCTAATGTGTAAGTAACTTAGCGCACCATACCAAGAAAAAAGATGGGCAACTACAACTGTGAATTTGGAACAGTCATGCTACTCTTACAGCCTGACCCTTCAGTCTCCTATGAGTTATAAACAATCCTCCATCTTAAACAATAGGGACTAGGTCATGGAGGTTGGTAAGGTCAGGATGCACTACATCACTAGCAGATTCTGCCCAGGAAGCCAGGTCAGTAAGCTAATGGAGGTTTCCCCTATTTAGCGGGATTCTCTACTGGCACAGGACAAGTGAACTGACTCCTTTGCCACCTTCCCCTCCTTGCAGCTGGCCTAGCGGGGATGCAGGAACTTTCCTACACCCTACCAAATCCCTTGTGCTGTAGTACACCCATGGGACCACTGGTAGTTATTGTAAATTAGAGCTACTTTCACACAAATCTAACTTCCACCAATGGACTGACCCTGCACAGAGCAACCCCAGTGTTATGGAAACACAAAGGTGAGTTTTAAGCCACTTTTATGCAGACACCTGATACCTAGTTTCTCTTCTGGCAGTTTGGCTGGACCCCAGGATCAGTCCCAAACTTTGTAGTATTGTCGGCTAAACTGCCTATCAAAAGTACCAATTATTGTCCCTGAAGCGTTCGCTGATTGGCGGTACTCAGTTAAATTGGTGCAAAGCCCTGAGTATGGACTCTTATTTCAGGTTACCTTAAACCAGTTCTTAATGGGCTTAAGCTAAATCAGCAGAGGTCAGGTTTACATCACTTTAAGATTGTCCATACAACTTTTTGCATCATTTAACTAAATCTGTTTTAAATCAAACAGACATAACTTTGCATGTATAGACCAGCCCATAGTAATGCTTCTGTGGGATTCCTTCCTTTGTCACTTTTGCTACAGTATTCAAGAGCAGCCTTACACAGATCAGGGATGTAGGTTCCGAGGGCAGAACAGAACCAGGATTAATAAGTGCACTTGCCAACAGGCAACCTCCAAACATCTATTATCTGGCAACGGCTATGTCTCATAGTTTCTGGCCTGGTCTACACTACGACATTAGGTTACATTTAGCAGCGTTACCTCAATTTCACCCTGAACCCATCCACACAACGAAGCCCTTTTTTTTGACTTATAAGGCTCTTTAATTTGATTTCTTTACTCCACCTCCGATGAGGGGATTAGCACTGAAATCGGCCTTGCTGGGTTGAATTTGAGATAGTGTGGATGCAATTTGACAGTATTGGCCTCTGGGAGCTATCCCAGAGTGCTCCATTGTGACCACTCTGGACAGTGCTCTCAACTTAGATGCACAGGCCAGGTAGACAGGAAAAGTCCCACGAACTTTTAAATTTCATTTCCTGTTTGGCCAGCGTGTTTGCACAACTCATACAGAGCTCATCAGCATGATGTGCACGTTGCTGAGGCACATTGCCTGTCCCCTACTTTGTGAGAAGTTTATGATCATGTCCCTCTCGTCACTGTGCTGCCGTCACCTCCTCGCCTCGTTTTGCGCGAAACAATTGTCTGCCATTGCTCTGACGGAGGGAGGAGTGACTGACAACATGGCTTACAGGCAATTAAAGTGAACAAAAGGGGTGGCTTTATAGGAAGGAGAAACACAAACAACTGTCACACAGAATAGCTCCCTCAAGGATTGAACTCAAAACCTGGGTTTAGCAAGCCGTTGATTTCACAAAACAAATCGGGTCAATTTCTTGTTTTGATCCAACTATCTTTTACATCTTAGGTTGGCAGCAGATGGTGTAGTACGACTGCAAGCCATCGTCATCTCCTGGGTGCTCAGCAGAAGATGCTGCGTTACAATTGCTAGCCATCATCATCTCCTGGCTGCTCGCTAGAAGATGGTGCAGTAGGACTGCTAGCCATTGTCATCTCCTGGATGCTCGGCAGAAGATGAGAATGACCTGTCTGAGTCACTCCCATGTCTGCCCAAGTGCCCCTGACCAATCTCACTGAGGTTGGCTAAAAGAGCACCCAGCAATATGATGATGATGGCTGCCAATTGTAATGCACGATTTGCTGCCAAAAGGCAATGAGCTGCTGCTGTGTAGCAATGCAGTCCCACATCTGCCAGCACCCAAGAGATGTACGGTGACGGTGAGCTGCGCGGGCTCCATGCTTGCCGTGGTATGGCTTCGGCTCAGGTAACCCAGGAAAAAAGGTGCGAAACGATTGTCACCTGTTGCTTTCATGGAGGGAAGGAGGGAGAGGGGGGTCTGATGACATGTACTCAGAACCACCCGCACCACTGTTTTTGCCCCATCAGGCTTTGGGATCTCAACCCAGAATCCCAATGGGCAGCGGAGATTGTGGAAACTGTGGGATAGCTACTCACAGTGCAAAGCTCTGGAAGTTGACGCTAGCCTTAGTACTGTGGACGCAGTCCGCCAACTTAATGCACTTAGAGCATTTTGTGTGGGGACATATACAATCGACTGTATAAAAATGATTTCTAAAAAAAGGACTTCTATAAATTTGACCTAATTTCATAGTGTAGACATACCCTCCTAGACTTTAAGGCCAGAAGGGACCATTGTGATCATCTAGTCTGACATTCTGCACATTACAGGCCACAGAACCTCACCCATCCTTTCCTGTAATAGACCCATAACCTCTGGCTGAATTACTGAAGTCCTCAAATCATTATTTAAAGACATCAAGTTACAGAGAATCCACCATTTACTCCACACGGCCCACTCTATATGGTTCCAAAGGGGAGCCTATTTCTAGGTAGTCACACATGAATGGATTTCAAATTTGCCCCAGAATTCTTTGCATCAATGCTGTGGCCTTTCCTTGTCAACACTTCTGAACCTGATGGTTCTGGGATGTGTTTAGGAGCTAACATTGCCCACCACACCCAACTGAGAAGAAAGAGGAGGATACCCTTTTGGTGACAGAAGGGTCAAATACTGTGTTGGCTGATAAGAAGAAAGGAACAGTGAACAAAGGTGTAGGAAGAGGGCACCAAATCGCAACTTTTTCTTGCACCTCAGTCCACTCACAAATATAGTTAATTATTTGAAAAAATGCTTTATTGTGAGGCTGAAATAGATCTAAAGTATTGCCCCCACCTTCACACCGGGCATACACGGTTTTAATTAAAACTCCAATTTTTCCTGTGAATGATTCACAAAGGGCTCGCCAATCTCCCAGTCTTTAGCAGCCAAAGAGAGAACAATTAAGACAAATCTTTAAAAGCATCCTTTTAATTATACTTTGGGGAAACTGTATTTTTTTTCTAATTTCCTGGATGATGTCTTGCATTGTGCTGTCACTTTGGGGTTTGTCAGTCACGTCTGCTAATGTAATACAGTATGACTGACATAACATGTGAGATGTCACTATGAGATACATCACTGAGAAACTTTGGAAAACACGATTAAGATAAGAAACTGCAGGTAAATAGCTGATCATTTATTTGGGAAGGGAAATCTGAGATTTTCTTTCTCTCTTTTTTCCTTGTATATCCCAATAAGTGAAAATAAAAACATTTAATAAAAGAGTGAAACGTAACACACAAAAAATAGTGCATAGAATTATCTCAAAGTGCAAATGCTTATCACTTATTTATCATCTAGAATGAGCAAATCAATGGCAGAGAGCTAATTGTTCTCATAAAGTGGAGGTTTCCATCAGCAATCTGAACCCAGGAGTTTTGTTAGCTCTGATCACATGCAATGAAGCCCCTGCAAAAAAAAAAAAAAAAAGCTCCAGCCCTAGTGAAGTTAACAGAGAGAATGAGAGTATATTGCAGCAATGCCAACCTAGTGGCCTAGTGGCAGCACCATGTCCAGAAGGGAAATCCAGGTGGGGTGAGTAACCTCATCTTCCCTTGTCCTATGGAAATCAGAAAAGTTTCTGTTTGTTTCTTTTTCTGATGTGTTATTTAACTTCTGGAAAGTCCTTGATGAGTGTGATCTTGGTGGTTGCTTGGCAGATGGTTGTGTGTGTCACTCTCTGGCATTAAAGACAGTTTACTGTCCATTAAAGTTCTAGCACTACAGTATCCATATGATAGGTATTTATAAGTTGTCTTTACTCTAAGATAACAGGTAGGCAGTTTAGATAGAAGTCAATAGGTCTACTCATATGAACTCTTTGCAAGATTGGGCTCATCACACTGGTAGGATAGCAGTGTTTCACAGTTCTACAATATTATATACTATTCCACAAAACTTGTTTTTGGCTTGATTTGGGCTTAAGAACTATCAGTAATGCAACACCATTTATTGAATTCCTCATATTTGCCTGTGTATTTTGGAAAGCATTATGGATTTTTTTAGCAAATACATGTGAACTCTTTGTGCATGGAACACATTTGAAAGCCCTGCTCCATACTTTTTATTTAACTGCCCAAGACCATAACAACAGCAGGTTAAGATAAGTGTGATGCTGTGAACATAAATAATATGTGTACAGAGATGAAGCATTAATATTTTATAAATTGGGCTTTTAAATATCTGATCAGTGAAGGATACAATAAGAACGTAGGACTGGAAGTGACCTCTTGCTATCACAGGCAACCCCATCATAGATATTTAGACCTGAAAGTTTGACTATATTAACAATAAAAACAATGAGGAGTACTTGTGACACCTTAAAGACTAACAGATTTATTTGGGGATAAGCTTTCATGCGCTAAAACCCACTTCATCCGATCCATGCATCTGATGAAGTGGGTTTTAGCCCACGAAAGCTTATGCCCAAATAAATTTGTTAGTCTCTAAGGCACCACAAGTACTCCTCGTTGTTTTTGCTGATACAAACTAACACAGGGTACGTCTTCACTGCCGGCCGTATCGGCGGGTAGCAATTGATTTCTCGGGGATCGATATATTGCGTCTCAATTAGACGCGATATTTCGATCCTCGAACGCGCTCCTGTCAACTCCGGAACTCCACCAACATGAACGGCGGTAGCGGAGTCGACAGGGGGAGCAGTGGACGTCGATCTCACGCCATGAGGATGGTAGGTAACTCAATCTAAGATACTTCAACTTCTGCTACGTATTCACGTAGCTGAAGTTGCATATCTTAGATCAATCCCCTCCCCTAGTGTAGACCAGCCCACAGTAACTGCTCTGAAACCTATAGTAACAATGACTGTTGGTAAAAGCAGACTAAGGTGATATCATCTCAAAAATAACTTTCTTATGTGTGTGTGCATCTCTCTCTCTCTCTTTCTCTTTCTCTGTATGTACATAAATATAATGTGTTTTTCTTTTGTTTATATTTTATACAATAAAATATCTCTGTACTAAGGAAAGAAGAATCCAAAAACATAACAGATGCCTGTTAACTTGGAGAGGCAAAAAGGCAAAGTTTCAAAGTTGGGAATTGGTCCTGCTTTGAGCAGGAGGTTGGACTAGATGACCTCCTGAGTTCCCTTCCAACCCTGATATTCTATGATTCTAAAGTAGGTACTATAGTTGCACCTAAAAATATACATAAATGGGCACAAGCAGGTAATAAGGAGTGCAACATATACAGCTTGGTACACAAAGTGGGGTAATTGTGTATGCAAATGGTATTTGTTCAATTTTTGTGCTTTAATTTGCATCCCAAATTTTGCAGTTACCTGCTCACTCACACATGCACATATTTAGCATACACAACTTTGCAGCTTAGTTTTAAAAACATGACCGTTAATTTTCAAACGGTACATATGCACCCTGCAGGGACTTGATTTCTGCAAACCTAATTCTCGTTATACCCATCTTTTTTTTTTCTTTCACCAAAGTTCTGAGCTAAAGACTGACATGTCAGTCAAGCACTGGTAAGCTGTTAGATATCTGTCCTAGGGAAAAAAAGGCCTTTGCATGTCCTTTTCTACAGGGAATGTTGCCAGTTCATTTAAAGTGTCACTTCCAGCCTAGAAGCTTTTGTCCCTCATAGCACTGAAGGTAAGAACTTTAAACTGCTTTTTTCTTCTCTTCTGTCTTTGAATCTGCTATTTTTATCTCGAAGGCACAACACGAGAAAGTTTGCATCGTAATTAACTGTAAGAGCAGGAGACATACCTCAGGTTTAACTGTCTCCGTTCTTTACCGTGTGAACCGCACTGTGCAGGTTTGCATAACAAACTCTTCTCAAGGGGAGGATGGGGGAGGTAAGGCGGGGAGTAGTACACAGTCTGGTAAAGGAAGGATATTCAGGGCTGCTGCTCTTACCTACTTATACTCTTATCACTTCCTATCATCTCACTGGTCGTTAACCTCAAAAGTAGGACAAACTGCTAGAAGTCTTATTATGAAGCACTTATAGACTATTACACAATCAGTTAGAACCAGAAACCAGTGAAACAGTTAATAGCTGTATTACCAGCCTCAGCAATTATAAAACCCAGGCAATCCTTACTGCTGAAAGCTCCTATGAGCTAAGGTCCTCACAGTTGGGAAAATACGCAAAGTATAGGGAGGCCTTGCTACA
This sequence comes from Chelonoidis abingdonii, assembly GCF_003597395.2. NCBI lineage: Eukaryota > Metazoa > Chordata > Testudines > Testudinidae > Chelonoidis > Chelonoidis abingdonii. The sequence goes on along the minus strand of NC_133772.1, from coordinate 128,026,548 downwards.
AGTAGAATAAAAAGGCTTTTAAAGACTTAGCCTGAGGTTTGGTGAGTGGTTCAGTGTAGCTGCCTGCTATAACAGCCCTTCTGTTGTTTGTATGGTCAGAGGTTCTGAGCACCTGCAAGTCTCAATCTAGTGGGAGCGGAGGCTCTACAAATCAGCTCACCTATTTCCGTGTCTATGAATGGATTTAGGGCCCTAACTTTAGGCTTTAAAGTTTGAAAATGTTTGCATTAGTGAATTTGAATAAAGAACAGGAGTAAGCATTGTGCGTGGCAGAGAACAACAATAGAGTCTGGCAACTTCCCGCACTCTTCAGAAAACACAGATCATGAATAAAGCATCAGGTGCTATACACTGCTCCAGTGGCATATGGAGTCAGAAAGGATATGTCTACCCTGCAGCGGGGAGTGAGCCTCTCAGCCCGGATAGACAGACTCGAGCCAGTGGGACTTGAGGAGTACGCTAAGAATAGCAATGTGGACATTGTGCCTCCAGCAGAGACTCGGGCTAAACACCTGAGGCCACACACAATGGGTCAGGTTGGATCAAGCGCTAGTGGGTCATGCGAGCTCAAGCCCTGCTACTGTGAGTCTGTCTACTCTCACTGAGAGGCTAGCTTGTAGCTGCAATATAGACATACCCAAAAGGGACACAACAACCCAGGGGAGAATTCCACCTGATCAGGAGCTGCATAGGACCATCAGGGAAGTACATGAGGAGACAGGAAACAGAATCCTGCCCACAACGATCATGGAGTGTTTGCTACTATTCAGCCCAGAGGTTGTGTTAGCCCATAAAGCTCTAAAACAGCAGTTCTCAACCAGGGGTCCAAGGCCCCCTGGGTGTCCGTGAGCTCTTTCAGAGGGCTGCAGGGCAAAAACCCGGTGCTCTAAGCCCCAGGGTCCCCCACATGGGGCTGAAGCCCTGTGCCCTGTGCTCCCAGTGGAAAGAAGCCTGGGGCAGGGGGCACAAGGGTGTTGCCCCCCAAACTGCAGTGCCTTACTCAGAGTGGGGCAGTGTAGGGGCAGCTCAACCCCCCGCACCTCCTCCTCTCCCCCACGCCCCTCAGGCCCTGTCCTCTGGCCAGGTTGTAAGTGGAAGCCAGAACCAGGCAGTATGGACAGCTGCTCCTCCGGCTGGTGGTGCCATGGAATGGACAGCTATGCCATTCCCCCATCTGATGCTGGTTCCCGGGGTTTCAGCTGCCCCTCAGCTCCCAGCACCCCTTGACTGCTCACGCAGCTGGTAAGAGCCACCCAGGTGGGGGGACCCGGCTCTAGGGCCGACAGAGCCTTTGGGAGCAGTCACTGCAAGGGCAGCTCTCCTGGCACACAGCCCCTAGCTACCTCCTGCCTGCACCCTGCGCTACTCACCTGCCTGCACCCTGAGCTACTCCCCTGCCTGCATACAGCCCTGACTACCCCCACCTGCACCCTGAGCTACACCCCTCACTTCACAGAGCCCCTAGCTACCCCCTGCCTGCACCCTGAGGGGTTTTCAGACTTTTTGAGCAGAGGCTCTCCTTCGAGTTATATTTTTTGGTTGCATCCCCTCACAGTCCAGACAGGCAGGTGCCCTGCTGAGGTGAGTCAGGGGGTGGAGGTAGCGCTCCCTCCCTGGACCCTGCTGTGCAGAGCTGGCCTGAGCCCTGCCAGCCCTTGCCCCCCACAAAATAGAAGTCAAACTATGCCTATGCCCAAGGGTGTCCCCCCCAGGCCTGATTGCCTCCAACCCCTGGCTGGGACCTGGAGTTTCTATGGTATGTTGAGGGGGGCTTCAGCAAGAAAAAGGTTGCAAAACCCTGCTCTAAAATATGCCTTCTGTGAGGGAGGAGGGAAGATTGACTCCTCATAGAAGCACATCCTTGGTCCATGTCCCAGAACATGCCCTACCCTCTGTGTGCAGAGCTACAGAGCTGAGCTCCATGCCATACAAGGGATGAACGCCTTCTTTTGCAGCTGTCCCACTTGTGGAACCTCCATGGCTGCATGGGCAAGATTTCCGCCTCTGCCCAACTATATGGCACAAGCTGTCAGAAAACATAATGCTTTGCTTTTGTCCCTGAAGATCATATGAATTTCCAGCTCCTAGGCTTGCAAAAGGGAAGAGAACTGAGGGAGTGAGGCTTCCGTGTTATTTGAGCACTTGCAAATGTGTAAGGTACATGTGTATGAAAAAAGTTTAGATGAAAGAATGATAAGTGCATTAACCGAACACAGATAGTAAAAGATGACTCATAAAATATTCCATTGTCATTAATGCACATTGTGGTTAGCTCGAGACATAAAGAATTAAAAGGTTGGACCACTCATTAATACTAATCTTATTGTCTGTATATTGCTATATTTTACAGCCATCTGAGATACATGCTTACATTGTGCTACGGGGGAAGGGGCTCAACAGTGCCCACGACAGCTAATGTTGTTAAGCAGTTTTCTTTTTTAACGCCCTCTTTTTGACAAGATCGTAACTTCCCAAAACAATTATCTTTTGGGGCTGAAATGCTCTGTTGTTTCACTTCAATCTAAAGTTATGTTTTTTTGCAGTGAGACTGAGGCCAGTGCTAGAAGGTGCTTGGTTCTAGTTCAAACAGGAATTAATACAGGGAAATTCTATGGCCAATGCTATGCAGCTGGTCAGACTAGATGATCATAATGGCCTGTTCTGGCCTTGTAATATATGAATGACTCTACTAATTTATGATTACTGCAATGTGATGAATGTTCTCAACTCTTGGTGACTTCAGTGGGAGTTGTAGTTGCTCATCCCTATTAGAAAGTGGTAACAGACTCATACATTAGATTCACAGATCCAGATGCATGAGTGGTGTAGCTTTATTAGGGAGGCAGCATTGTCCAGTGGATAGGGACCTAGGTTTCAGGAAATGTGGATTTGTGGGTCCCAAATCTGGTGTATGACTGTGGGAAAGGCACTTTGCCTTCTTATGCCTCTGGTTCCTCTTCCACTCTTTGTCTGCCTCATTTATTCTGATTGCAGGCTGCTTGGGGCAGAAATTGTTTCTTATTTACAGCGTTTAACCACAGAGCTGCAAACTCAGTTGAGTCCGCTAGGCGCTCCCGTAATGCAAACAACAACAATAATAACAACAACAATAATTTTCTACTTTCAATGGAGCTATCCCAATGGACACCAACTGAAGACCAGGCCCATAGATGTTTAAAGCCAGAAGGAACCACTATAATCATCCATCTCGACCTTGTGCATAAAACAGGCTATAGAATTTCATTCAGTAACTAAAGCAGTGGAAGGAATTATTGTTCCTCCAAGTTCCTTAAAGGACTAGCCCTTGAAATGAAAACCCTTAAATTGTTTTAAGATGAGCATTTTTTTTAAAGTGCAATTTTCCCATTTTAGAAAATTCTCACCACTGTGCAGCAGAACAAGGAGCCAGAGAATTTAGCCCGTTGCGGTCAAGTTAATATTTGACAAAGGAAAGAGGGAACATCTCATATAGGCAAGTAATTGAGGTAATGTTGCTGGTTATGGATGTGTATATCACACAAAAATTGTATACCATCTAAATATTTCATTTAAATGCTGTATTTTAGAAGCTATAGCTCAAATTTCTGAGTACACGTACTACTGAAACTATGTAACAAAACTTCCCAAGTTGCTTTGCTGTCACTTATATTCCTGACTCAGATTAAAGTGCCTTCCAAGCAAGATATAAAATAATGTCCAGAAACTTTTTGATATCACTCTTACCTGCTCTTTCACTAATTTAATTACACTGGTCTCTGATGGCAAAGGCCATGAAAATTTTGAGAGAGAGAGAGAGAGAGAGAGAGAGAAAGCTGGCCAAAGGTAAAAGGAAAAAGGGAGGGATAAGCAAAGTTAATATTCATCCAAGGAATTAGTCTCAATATTAAAGTGATATTCATAGACCATTTAGAATGTCATTGTGCTTCTTAAAAACTGTGATTGATGGTATCTGTTGGCAGGATAATGTAACATGAAAAAATATCAGAGTGCGTTAGATTATATTTCCTTTTCCTTTCCTCTCCCTTCAAATTTGTGGGTGAATTTTAATGCTTATGAATGTGTGGGGCTAATAGCCCTGCTATGAGCCAAGCATACTTTAGTCTGGAGTTTCATAAGCTTCCCTAGAAAGCTCTACCAGCAGCCCTTATCCCAGACCTGCAAATACTGCTCTTTCCTGCTTCCCCTCCATTCCTGGCACTCTCCTCATGAAGAATGACCTGTTTTGCTGCAAGACGTCAAGCTATGTGGCGGTTTTGTGATGTCGGCCAAGGAGAATGGGGCTGACTTCATTTGAAAAACAACTTAAAAGTTTATTTTAAGCTTTGTGCATAAAAACAAAAGCCCAAGAACTTTGTTCTAGAGCTGAACAACTGTGTGTCCTTTTATCTTCTGGTGCTGTAATCTGTTATTATTAACAGAGGTTCAATTCAGTTTAGAGGCATTTCTCATTTTCTTGCAGACTTAACAGTGACCTCTCTCTCTCAAACTCTGGAGACTGGTGGTTAAGAGCAAAGGCCTAACGATATTTGGAAGTGGGAGCCCCAGTATGCAACTCTTCATGCCTTTCCATTTTATGCTACTCTGGCAAAATTTCCCTCCTAGCCTATGAAATCTGCTTCTTTTCCTCCCCCACCCCTGTCACTGTCACTCTACTCCTCTCCTCTTCTTCACCTCCATCTCCATCCCCAAGTAGCTCTCCTCTTTTTCTTACCTTGTATCCTGATTTCCTTTCCTTTGTGACAATAGCAGTGTCTGGTTTTCTGGGCACTCAAGCTCTGCTGGAGCTGCTGGGGCAGAACTTGTGCCCATGCAAAAGAGGACAGCACACTGCCAGAATCAGCCCAGGGTTTGTAGGACCCTGCATCAAGTGTGTTTTACAGGAACCCCAGATTGACAGCTGTAAGCCTTGAATGCAGCTTGCAGTTCTGGTTGCCCCATCTCAAAAAAAGATGTATTAGAACTGGAAAAAGTGCAGAGCAGGGCAACAGAAATGATTAGGGGTATGGAACAGCTTCCATATGAGAAGAGATTAAAAAGACTGGGACTGTTGAGCTTGGAAAAGAGAAAACTAAGAGGGGATATGATAGAAGTCTGTAAAATCATGTATGGTGTAGAGAAAGTGATTAAGGAAGTGTTAGTTACCCCTTCACGTAACACACGAACCAGGGGTCACCCGATGAAATTAATAGGGAGCAAGTTTAAAGCACACATGAGAAGTACTCCTTCACACAGCACACAGTCAACCTGTGAAGCTCATTACCAGAGCAAGTTGTATATAGGCCAAAAGTGTGACCGTATTTAAGATAAATTAGGTACGTTAATGGAGGATAGGCCCATTAATGGCTATTAGCCAAGATTGCCAGGGGTGCAACCCCATGCTCTGAGTGTCCCTAAATGTCTGACTGCCAGAAGCTTGGACTGGATGACAGGAGACGCATCACTTGATAATCTGCTCTTTTGTGTTCATTCCCTCTGAACCACTCAGCACCGACCACTAACAGAAGACAGGATCCTGGTCTAGATGGACTGTTGGTCTGACACGGTATAGCCATTGTTATGTTCTTATGTAAGCCATATAGTAAGCTGAGGAAGGTGTGTCAGCTAGAGGGACAGGGTACTAATCATTACCCTGAGGATTTTGGGATAACATTGACATCTGAGGGGATCTCTATTGGTGGAGGGTCATGAAAGACGAATCACTGAGTTAATTTTTTCAGAGTGAAGATGGAAGAGACATGGTGACCCACCACATGGGGAAATCATAGGTGAAGGATATACAAGCGTTACAATAAAGTGAAACCTCCCTCAAAACAATGTGTGGCTCCTGTGTAGCTGCACCCTTGACATCGGCTTAGACATATCCCTACATGGTGCTTTCAGGCAGACACAGAGGGACATCTACAGTGCTCCCAGACACAGAATTTCATAGCATGAGCCTTTTCAATAGGATTAAAGCAGTATTGTTTGTCATGCACAGATGATACAGGCAGCTAACTCCTAGAGTGCTACCTGTGGGATGTTGTGACAGATGCACTTGTTTTCCATGTTTTGGCAAGGGGATTCAGGACTCTCTACCAGTATCTCACAGAGACATTGCAAACTCTCGCAAATCAAAACTGTTAGTACAAACCTCTGTGAATTACTTTTAATGCCGGAGATTCAGAGGGCTCTGATTGTGCATCTTAGTATATTGAGAACTGTTTTGACTTTTGCAAAACTAATCAGGACAATCATGGGCCCAAGACCTGGAGGATCAAAAAATCTTTCATCTTCCCCTGCACCGTTGTTTGACTATGATAATAGTCAAATCCAGTCCTGCAGGGGTTTAGTGATTGAAATTCTGTGTTTGTATGCCAATTTTCCAGTTGATAACTCTTACAGTTGTCAGGACATAAAGACGTGAAAATGAGCACATTTCTAGATGACCATCAGTGTATAATTAGCCTATTAAAATTGTCAGGATGTTACTTTTGGTTAGTTAAAAGATGTATCAAAATCATTCTATTGTTTAAAAATAGAACTGGGTTTTCCCACCGAAAGAGAAGGCTAACCTATTCCTTATTCCTCTGTGATTTATGACACGGGATATTTTGAGATTATAATATTCTGTTGACATGCTCAAACAGTTAATTGGCCACTCTGAATGTTTGATATTACAATAATCACAGGGCAACAGAATTGGAGATGAAGTCTTTTCTTCGCATTTGCTCTGACAATATGAGGCTGGAGTAGCCTAGGGCCTGATTTTACAGCCTTTATTTGAGTAGTGAAACTAAACAATGGCAAGACTTGCATGAGTGAGGACTGAAGACTTAGGCCCTTGCACAAAGGGAGAGTTTTTTAATTTATATATACAGTTCCAGCAACTCATTCTAATTGTAGACCCCGAGGTAGGGGTGCCTAGCATGGGATCTGTTCCTTTTTTAAAATCAAAGCTCAAATAGAGGTGAACTTTCTCTTAAAATAGAGTTCAGAGATTCAGAGAGATGCCATTCTGGTGAAAATTTGTCAAAATTTGGCCAAGAATGAGCCTTTGAAAAATCTCAGTTCACTCATTCTCAGTGGAGATTTGTTAAAGAATTTGGCAGCTAAATTCTCTGAAGATTCCATTTGTACTGAGCATGCTCTTCACAAGTCCTATATGCTGACTGGACTGCACACATGTCATCCCAAGGAAGTGACTGCTTGATCCCAGAATTGCAGGATCTGAATTAGATTTTCCCTGCAATTGCTCCTGGTGGGGTGCCAAGCGCAAGAACTGAGAGCAGAGAGACTGTCTCTCCTATGCTCTCAGTGCTCTTGCTAATGGTGTACAGGCAGCATGGAGCAGAAAGAGGAAGGCACTTGAATGGAATATAGAAGGGTGAGAGGAAGAGATGCAGTCTGGGAGGACAAAGGCAGGAGTTTGGGCAGAGGGGACAATAGGAGCAGGAAGTGGGAAACAGAGGCAGGAGCAGAGAGAGACCGAAGACTGGGAGGGAGGGGATAGGAACAAGAATGGGGGAAAGGGGAAAGGACAAGAAGAAGGGGGAAGGATGAGCAGAAGCTATGGGAGGGATAGCTCAGTGGTTTGAGCATTAGCCTGCTAAACCCAGGGTTGTGAGTTCTATCTTTGAGGGGGCCACTTAGGGATCTGGGGCAAAAATCAATACTTGGTCCTGCTAGTGAAGACAGGAGGCTGGATTCAATAACCTTTCAAGGTCCTTTCCAGTTCTAGGAGATAGGTATGTTTCCTATTAACGAGAAAAAAAAAATAGGCAGGGGGAGGATGGGAGGGAAACTATGTGCTGGAGCTGGGGGGACTAGAAGCAGTGGCAGGAATTGGGCTATATGGGGATGGACAAAAGCCTTTGAGTCTAACAGCAGGGGGTTCTAGGGAGAGGTTGGGGGGACATCAGTAGCAGGGTCTAACCATTATGGCACATTCCCCTCCAGAATCTGGAATAGAATCTATTAATCCCATGAAACCCACCAGCAAAGTACGTGTCTCCATCACAGTACTGTTTTGGATACTCAATTTGAGATACTTGGGTTATGATTTGCAGATGTTCTGAGTGTTCATAACTGCAGCTGAGGCCAACAGGAGATTGCTCAGCATTATGTAGCCATTTATATATTCTGAGTCCTCTGAAAAATCAGGTCATAGGCTTCTCGTATTGGACACCCAAAATAGTAGACACTTTTGACAAGTGTGTGGCTATAATCTTTGTGCCTCAGTTCCCAAAGTGTAAAATGGGGATAAGAATACCACTTCACCTCACAGCAGTGTTCTGAAGATCAGTTCAGTCATGTGTGTAAAACACTTCGCTAGTACAATGAGAGCACTATAAAAAAGCCCACAAGGAAATTAATACTTCTGCATTCTGTGCAGGGTTTGTGTGGTGTGCATGAGGCCACACAGTGAATGATGAGGAACTCCGGGGAACTACAGGCCAGTCAGCCTCATCTCAGTCCCTGGAAAAATCATGGAGCAGGTCCTCAAGGAATCAAGTCTGAAACACTTAGAGGAGAGGAAAGTGATCAGGAACAGTTAGCATGGATTCACCAAGGGCAAGTCATGCCTGACTAACCTAATTGCCTTCCATGAGAAGGTAACTGGGTCTGTGGATGAGGGGAAAGCAGTGGATGTGTTATTTCTTGACTTTAGCAAAGCTTTTGATATGGTCTCCCACAGTATTCTTGCCAGCAAGTTAAAGAAGTATGGG